>NW_028262313.1:24350595-24653495 GCF_047370975.1 Nipponia nippon | reverse complement strand
AATTGAAAAAGCAAAGGTACTAATAGAGACAAGGAAGAATTAAAAAAGGGAAACGGCAAACGGAATACAAGTAGACAGAAGCTTTTGTCGTGGTTTAACCCCAGCCAGCAGCTAAGCACCACACAGCCGCTACGGGGGAGAAAATTGGAAGGGTGGAAGTCAGAACACTCGTGGGTTAAAGGAAGAACAGTTGAACAATTGAAGGAAAAGACAACAGAATAGTAGTAATAGTACTAGTAGTAATAATAATAAACCAATAACAGTATACAAAGCAAGCGATTCACTCTACAGGTGCTCACCACTCGCCGACCGATGCCAAGCACGTCCCCGAGCAGCGATCGCTGACTCCTGGCCAACGACCCCCCGTTTCCCTACCGAGCGTGACGTCACACGGGAGGGAACAGCGCTTCGGCCGGCGCGGGTCAGCTGAGCTGGCTGTGGCGCCTCCCAGCTTCTGGCGCACCGGGCAGAGCACGGGAAGCTGAAAGGTCCTTGAGCGGTCTAAGCGCTACTTAGCGACAAACAAAACGTCAGTGCGTTACCAACATTGTTCTCATCCTCAATCCAAACCGCAGCACTCTGCCAGCTACTTGGCCCAGCCCCGTCTTCGCTTCATGGGTCCCACCTGGGCTGCCCTAGCTGGAACCCATCAGGAACTGAGGCCATCACCCCAGCCCCACAGCACATCACTGCGTCCCCTGGACCCAACCGCAGCCGCTCACCCAGAGGCCAGGGGCTGGAAACACATCTGGGGTCACAAAGGAGGCAGCAAATGTTTGTTCCTTCACGCCCATCAGAAATCCCAGCAATGAGCTGGTTACGAGGCTTGGTGCCCAAAGGCAGCGGGACAGAGGGAAAAGAGGGACGAGGAAAGCAGAAGGAAGGATGGAGGGAGGTAGAGAAGAGGGGTAGGACAGGGAGCCAGAAAACGGGATACTGGGAACAAGAGAGGGACGGGGAACCGCACAAGGGTGTTGAGAGAGAGAGAAATGGAGTGCAGCGAGGAGGAGGATGGGGAGATCCCACAGGAACAGGGAGCAACAGGGGGCAGGGGAGAGAGACAGGAGGGACCGAGCGGGACAACAGGAACAGCAGAGAGGCACAGAGAGAATAAGAGACACGCAGGCAGCGGCGGGGCGGGGCGGATCGAGGGAAGTACAAAAGGGGGAAAAAGCAAAAAGAATTAAAAAAAGTGACAGGAAGTTGGATAGAGGCAGTCATAGAAATAGAAATTAAAAAGCAACAAACATAGGCAAGAATTAAAAATTAGAGAATGTAAGACAGAGCGAGAAATAGAAAGGGAACAGGACAGAGAGGCAGGACATGTAAAAAATTGTTAAAGGGAGCTACGTAGAGGGAGATTTGAAAGGGAAAATAAAAAACAATGGACTACAGGAAACACAGGAAAGAAAAATGGGACAGGGAACTAGATAAATGGAGACCTAGAAATAAGACGTTAAAAGCAACGTGGTACGTGACAGGAAAGCATTAAGAATAAGGGAAAGGGAACTAGATAAATGGAGACATAAAAAGAAAATTGTAAAAGCGACAGGGTAAGGAAAACCAGACAAAATTAAAAACAGGGAGAGCAAACTGCGTAAAAGATGAGAGAGAGAAAAATTCAAAAAGGATGGGACAGGAAAGAATTAAAAAACAGGGATAGGGACCTTGATAAAAGTAGACCTAGAAGGAAACTTGAAAATGCCAAGAGGTACAGCACAGTCAGCAAAGAACTAAAAACAGGGACAGCAAACCAGATTACATATGGAAACAAAATTTTAAAAGCCGAGGGATAAAGAGAGGGGAAAATGAAAAAAATAGAGATGGCAATCTAAAGAGAGACATACGAAGAAAAGAGATGAAGTGAAGCACAGGCTGGAGGACAGACAGGAAAGCATTAACAAATAAGCGCGTTGGATGGGATAAAATTAGACATCGGAAAAATAAAAGCCACGTCTCTTAGGAAAGACAAGAAAAAACTACCAAATAAAGAAAGGGGGACAAAGAGAGAGACGCATACAAAGTAAATTTTAAAAGCAACGGGGTACACAACCGTACAAAACTATTAAAAAGTAAGGATAGGGAGCTTGATCAAAGTAGATAGAGAAAGAAAATTTCAAAAGCAACTGGGTAGAGGACAAACAGAAAGAAAATTAAACACAGAGGCAGCAAACGAGATAAAAGTAGACATAGAAACAAAAATTTTAAAGCCGAGGTACTAAGACAGGAAAGAATTAAAAAAATAGCAACAGCGAACCAAACAAATGCAGAGAGACAGAAATTGTAAAAAGCGACCGCGCTAAGGAAAGATGAGAAATAATTAAAAAATAATGACAGTGAACGGAATAAAGGTAGAAAATTTTTAAAGCAACAGAGTTTAGGGAAATAGAGGAAAAAATTTAAAAGTAGGGGCACTGAACTGAAACGGGGACATAGGAAGAAAATTGAAAATCAAAGGCACTAAGGAAATAATTAAAAATAAAGACATCGAAGGGAAAAACGTAGACAGGGAAAGAACGTTTTAAAAGTGATGGGTATGAGGGAAATAAAGGGAAAAAATTAAAAGATAGGGACAGCGAACTAAAACAGATGTGGAAAGAAAATCTAAAAAGCAACGGCACGAATGAAAGAAAAAGAAATAATTTTTTAAACAACAGCAAAGGGAATAAAAGTGGGCATAGAAAGAACATTTAATAAGCAGAGGGGAACTAGGGGAATAAAGGGGAAAAATTGAAAAATAGGGACAGCAAACTCAGAGATGGAGAAAGAACATGGAAAAAGCGAGGGCACTAAGGACAGACAAGAAATTATGAAAAGAAAAGACAGCAAAATAAAGACTGCAAAGGGAATAAACGTAGACAATTTTAAAAGCGACAGGGATTAGGGAAATCAAGGGAAAATTATGAGATAAGGAGAGCAAACTAAAACAGAGATGTAAAAATAAAATTTTTAAAGTGACGGCACTAAGACAAGAAATTATTAAAAAAATTCAAAGGTAATAAAAGTAGGCATAGAAAGAAGATTTAATAAGCAGAGGGGAATTAGGGAAACAAAGGGAAAAATTAGGAAATAGGGACAGTGAACTAAAATAAATGCAGAAAGAAACTCTAAAAAGCAAGGGCACTAACAAAAGACAAGAAATTATTAAAAGACAAGACAGCAACATAAAGACAGTGAACGAGGTAAAAGTAGAAAACTCTGAAAAGCAAGGGGGATTAGGGAAATAAAATGGAAAAATTTAAAAATAGGGACTGAACTAAAACCGAGATGTAGAAAGAAAAGAAATAATTAAAAAATAAAGGCATCAAAAGTAAGAAAAGTAAGCATGGAAAGAACATTTTCAAAGGGGGCGATAAGGGAAAAATTAAAACATAGAGACAGCAGGCTAGAACAGATTAAAATAGAACATCTAAAAAGCAAAGGAATTAAAGAAAGGCAAGAAGTAATTAAAAGAACAGCATAATAAAGACTGGGAACGGCATAAAAGAAAATTTTAAAAAGTAACGGGGATTAGAGAAATAAATGGAAAAATTAAAAAATAGTGGCAGTGAACTTAAAGAGATGGAGAAGGAAAATTTAAAAAGTGAGGGCACTATGGAAAGACAAGAAATAATTAAAACATAAATACAGGGAAATAATGACAGCTACTGGAACAAAAGGAGACAGAAAACTTTAAAAGAAACTCTGATTAAGGAAATAAGGATAACATTCAAAAATAGCATCACTGAACTAAAATGGAGATGATGAAAGAAAATCTAAAAAGCGGTAGCACTAAGGAAAGACAAGAAAGGACAATCAAAAACTAACAGCAGCAAACGGGATAAAGGTAGAACATTTTAAAAGCCAAAGGACGGCGAAAGGAAAGAACTAAAAAATAGCAGCAGTGAACCACAATGCAGAAATAAAAAAAATGCACTAAGGAAATACAAGAAATCATTCAAAACTACAGATGGTGAACAGGAGAAAAGTGGGCAGAGAAAGAAAATTTGCAAAGCCATGAGCATTAGGGAAAAGAAGGGGAGGGAACTAAAAACTAGGGACAGCAAACTAAAGGCAGAGCAAGAAAATTTAAAACGGGAGGGCCCCAAGGAAAGACAAGAAATAATTAACTAGAGCACAATAAAGACAGCAAAGGGGATAAAAGGAGACAGAAAATTTAAAAGCAATGGAGATTAAAGCCATATTGAGCAAATGAAAAAACGGCGATGGCAAACTATAAGGAAAATAAGGAAAAAATGAATCGAAACTGTGAACTAGAAGAGAGATGTAGAATTAAAAAATTGTAAAAGCAATGGCAGTAATGAAAAACAAGAAAAAATAATTAACATCTCATGACAGCAAAGGAGATAAGAGTAGAAAATTTTAAAAACCAATGATCAAGATTAAGAAAGGAAAAAAGGAAAACCCAAATATTAAGATTAAGAAAGGAAATCGCTAAAAAATAGGGACAGCTAACTACAACACAGACATAAATAGAAATTTTAAAAAGCAAAGGCACTAAGGAAAGACAAGAAATCATTAAATAATAAAGACAGTGAACAGGACAAAAGTAGGCATAGAAAGAAAACTAAAAGAAAAAGAAAACAAACTAAGAGAGAGCTGTGGAAAGAAAATTTTAAAAGGTAGGGCACTAAGGAAAGACAAAAAAATAATTAAAGATAAATACATCAAAATAAAGACAGGAAATGGTATAAAAACAGACAAACTTTTAAAAGCAATGGTGATTAAGGAAATAAGGAAAAAATTTTAAAATCCCATTGGTGAACTAAAATGGAGATGGAAAAGAAGATTTAAAAAGTGATGGCACTAAAGAAAAACAAGAAAGAATAATTAAAAATTAATGACAGCAAACAAGATGCAAGTAGAAATTTTAAAAGCCAAAGGATTAAGAGAGGAAAGCAGTACAAAGTAGCAACATTGAACTACAATGCAGACATAGACAGAAATTTTTAAAAGCGACAGTGCTAAGGAAAGACAAGAAATCATTCAAAATAAAGACAGTGAACGGAATAAAAGGAGGCATAGAAAGAAAACTTAAAAAGCAATCAGCATTAGGGACAGTGCACTAAAACAGAGATGCAGAATCAAAACTTTAAAAAGCAAGGGCACTAAGGAAAGACAAGAAATAATTGGGAAAATTAAAAAACAGGACAGCGAACTAAAGGGACGGAGAAGGAAAATTCAAAAAACGAGGGCCCTAAGGAAAGAGGACAACAGGAGACAGGAGAGTGCTTAAAGGAAGCGGCGATTAAGAACATCAGGAAGTGATTTAAAAACCCGCATCGGTGAACTAAAACGGAGACGGAAAAAACGGAAAAAGACAGAAAATTATTTTTGAATCATTTATATAATACAGCAGATATAGGTTTGTATTTGGAAATCCTTCATTTTATATATATATATATATATGAATTCTGTATATATACATATGAATATTATTTTTCAATATATATATATAAAGGCGAGAGATTTTTCTCTACTGCAATGCCTCACACCCGTATTTACAGTTTTGAACGTTTTTAATCACACACACGAATTTTCGAGGCCGATTCCTCCTCTTTTGTCCACGTCTCTCCTTGGACCTGGATCGCTTTTAGTACGGACGCTAGTATCTCAGTAAGCTTTTCAAGGACTACTCTAAGATATTTTCAAAACTTATTGACTGAAAAAGCACACAGCTTCTATGACGAAAACAAAGCCTGTTTCTTCTGAACGCCTGAACTCTTACAAACGGCGTCTTTCCTCTTTTAGGACGCAACTATTTTCCCGATATCGTTTCCTAGTAAGCGCACAGAAACAGAAGATTGCGCTTTCAGGAAGGCAAAATAAACGGAGGGAAGTCGGCTTTGCACAGGCAGAACACGCTCCAGCGCAGACCTTCTTTTCCTTTTAGGATCTGCGTTACAATAGTTCCTAGAAAAACTAGAGAAGGAAGGAGAGCTGGCGCATTCTTGACGTTAACTTTGAAGTCCATGCTACAAGCGCCTTAGGAAAAACGCGGACACGCATCGCGGACGCACCTTGTACTCGCAGACCGCTACGCAGCCTTTCCGTCCGTCTTGCGCTTTCACGGCAGAAGAAAGGGCGACCACGGTGAAACGGCGGCAGCTGACACTCTGCTGAGAGAGGAAAAAAAACCTGTAGCATAAAGCTGGGGAGGAGTCCCAAGCTGCCCGGTTTTGTGAAGTCTTGTGAAGGCTACAGCCGAGCGAAGGGAAAAATAGCCCTTTGGAACATATTGCCAAACAACATTCGGCAATAAAACTCGGAGGCGTTTGACACGCGCCCATTTTTTGGTAACTTGCTATTTGCTTCCTGTTATCGTTGTTCTTCCTTCAGAACCTCTACTTGGAGCCAACTTCTTTGCTACCGGTTCAAGCGTTTCCCTTCCTGGTATTACTAGCACACGGGCCCAGGCAAGTCCCTGAACTGCTCTTCCGAACTTCTCCAAACGACAATTACAGCCACAAAAGAGGACTTCAAGAGAGGAAAAGGAGAGGCCGGGCAGCAAAAAAGCTCTGCAGGCTGCCACCAGTCAACATTCCACTCTTTTTTTTTCTTTTTTTTCCTTTAAATACACCCCCCCCGCCCCCAAATACAAACAAAAAAACCCCATGACTTTGTATTTTTTTTCCTTTGGGAGCTCACCCCTGTCTCAGCACAGTGTCCTCCACAGAGCAGGAAGCGCAGACGATCTGTATCCCGATTTGCACGCGACGAATCCGTGTTCAGAAGAAATAGGCCAGATCTGTAAGACCGGTGTTATTTTGGGGGTTTTAACAATCACAACGCAATTGCATCGACCGACGCGTTTGTGAGAAAACTCCTTAACTTCTAAACGTAGCACCTCCTTGGGTAAAAAAACGTGTGCGAGACTGAAAAAAAGGGATGATTCAGAGCTCCCGCTCACGATGGAGCAGTGGCGAAAGGAATGAAAGTGAAGACAAACAGCAGCAACACGAAGTGAAATTCGGCTTTAATTCTAGGCACGTGCTTAAGAGACTCTCCAAGCCCACACCTCAATCCTAGGAGCGACTAGCCCTTTTCTGGAAGGACAAACTTTGTTACTTCAAAGTCCTAGACCGAAGGCTCCACGGAACAGAACGTGCACCGAGCCACAGGCCACCGTGCCACCGACGCTCTGATGGCAAAGAAAAACCAAGGAAAACTAAAGTTTAAAGATCGGTTTCCATCGCGTTTCATTCCTTACGTTTCCACTGGCACCTAGGTGCTCCAAAATGAACTCTACTGACCCCGCATGTTACTAACAATTTAGTTCTGCGTATCAAAACAACAGGCTATTTCCAGCTCGCCCATCAAAGTAGCACGACCGACCAGAAGAGAAACACCGGACCCTAAAGAAGGGAACAGGCAGCTCTTCATTTCTCCTAGAGGAAAGTCTGTTCTTTTGCCCGGAAGGCAAACAGCCGAAACTGCCAAGGGAGCACTGCAGGAACGCGGCGCGCTCTCTCAGCTGCAATTTGTCATCGGCTTTTCGGCACGGGCAGCGGCTTTGCCTTTCCTCTGGCTTTGATGTGGCACCCCTGGAGCGTCCTCGACCCGGCAAGGGTTTCTCCCCGCTCCCGCAGCCCCAGACACGCGATTACCTGAGCGCCGAGCGGAATCACCCACGCGGGATTTTCTTCCCGGGACGCAGAAGGTGACGCTGGGAAAGGAGGAGGCAAAAAAGGAAGCGGTTTGTCCGGCAGCCACGGCCCTAGAAACTACACCTCCCGGCATGCCCCGGGGAACCAACGTGGCCGACCAAAAGCCCCGGATGCCAGGGGACGCAGCCCTCCGTGCTTTGGGATCCTGCGGGGACACCGTTCACCGCGCCACCGCCGCACGTGGAAGCCCCGCCGAGCCCCCAGCGCGGCTCCCCCCCGCCGCCCGGCCCCGGAGCGGAGCGGCGCGGCTCGGCGCGGGGCCCCCCCGCCCCGCACCGCACCGGCGCGGCGCCCGCCCAACTCCGGGCTCACCTCGCCACCGGCCCCGACCCGACGCGCCCCCCCGTCGCCCGGCTCCGGGAAGCCCCGCCCGCCCGGCTCCCCCACAGCACCGAACCCTCCCCGCTCCCTGCCCCCCCGCGGCCCGCCGCCTCCCCCCAGGCAAGGGAAAGGAGGAGGCAAAAAAGGAAGCGGTTTGCCCGGCAGCCACGGCCCTAGAAACTACACCTCCCGGCATGCCCCGGGGAACCAACGTGACCGACCAAAAGCCCCGGATGCCGCGAGACGCAACCCTCCGTGCTTTGGGACCCTGCGGGGACACCGTTCCCCCCGCCGCCGCCGCACGTGGAAGCCCCGCCGAGCCCCCAGCGCGGCTCCGGGCAGCCCCCGCCAACACCTCCGGCTGCCCGCCCCCGCCCGGCGCCGACGCGGCGCGGCGCCCCCCGCCGCCCGGCCCCGGACCGGCGCGGCGCGGCGCCCGCCCGGCCCCGGAGCGGCGCGGCTCGGCGCGGCACCCCCCCGCCCCGGAGCGGCGCGGCTCGGCGCGGCACCCCCCCGCCCCGGAGCGGCGCGGCTCGGCGCGGCGCTCCCCCGCTGCCCAACCCCGGCGCGGCTCGGTGCGGCGCTCCCCCCCGCCGCCCGGCCCCGGAGCGGCGCGGCTCGGCGCGGCGCCCCCCCCGCCGCCCGGCCCCGGAGCGGCGCGGCTCGGCGCGGCGCCCCCCCCGCCGCCCGGCCCCGGAGCGGCGCGGCTCGGCGCGGCGCCCCCCCGCCGCCCGGCCCCGGAGCGGCGCGGCGCTCCCCCGCCGCCCGGCCCCGGCGCGGCTCGGCGCTCCCCCGCCGCCCGGCCCCGGACCGGCGCGGCTCCCCCCCCCCGCCCGGCCCCGGACCGACGCGGCTCGGCGCGGCGCTCCCCCGCCGCCCGGCCCCGGCGGGGCTCGGTGCGGCGCCTCTCCGCCGCCCGGCCCCGGACCGGCGCGGCGCCTGCCCAGCATCGAATCAGTGCGGCTCAGATCGGCGCGGCGCCCGCCCGGCCCCGGACCGGCGCGGCTCGGCTCGGCGCGACGCTCTCCCGCCGCCCGGCCCCGGCGCGGCTCGGCGCTGCCCCGCCGCCCGGCCCCGGCGCGGCTCGGCGCTGCCCCGCCGCCCGGCCCGCACCGGCGCGGCGCCCGCCCAGCATCGAACCAGCGCGGCTCAGCTCGGCGCGGCGCCCCCCGCCGCCCGGCCCCGGAGCGGCGCGGCGCCCCCCCGCCGCCCGGCCCCGGGAAGCCCCACCCGCCCGGCTCCCACACGGCACCGCACCCTCCCCGCTCCGTGCCTCCCGCCGGCCCGGCCGCTCCCCCCAGGCACCGCCGCCCTTCTCGGGACTTTCCCCGCTCACCTCCTCCCTGCCTGCAGCCGCAGCCGGGCTCCCGCTGGCCCCTCCGCGGGGGGAAGCTCCACCCACGGCGCGATGCCCGCCCCCGATGCACCCCGCAGGCGCTGGCGAAGCTCCGCCCTCCCAGCGGAAAACCCCGCCCTCTGCAGCCAAGCTCTGCCCTGCACACAGCACGCATGCGCCGGTGAAGCTCCGCCCCCTCGGCAAAGCTCCACCCTCCCATGGCAAAGCTCCGCCCCCCCGCAGCAAAGCTCCGCCCCTGAGACAGCGCGCATGCGCAGACAAAGCTCCGCCCTTCACAGCAAACCTCCGCCCTCCCACGGCAAAGCTCCGCCCCCCCGCAGCAAAGCTCCGCCCCTGAGACAGCGCGCATGCGCAGACAAAGCTCCGCCCTTCACAGCAAACCTCCGCCCTCACCCGGCAAAGCTCCGCCCCCCCGCGGCAAGGCTCCGCCCCCGACGCATCGCGCATGCGCTGGTCAAGCTCCGCCCTCACCCGGCAAAGCTCCGCCCTCACCCGGCAAAGCTCCGCCCCCCCGCGGCAAGGCTCCGCCCCCGACGCATCGCGCATGCGCTGGTCAAGCTCCGCCCTCACCCGGCAAAGCTCCGCCCTCACCCGGCAAAGCTCCGCCCCCCCGCGGCAAGGCTCCGCCCCCGACGCATCGCGCATGCGCTGGTCAAGCTCCGCCCTCACCCGGCAAAGCTCCGCCCTCACCTGGCAAGGCTCCGCCCCCCCCGCGGCAAAGCTCCGCCCCCGAGGCAGCGCGCATGCGCGGCAAAGCTCCGCCTTTCACATCAAAGCTCCGCCCCCACGGCAAAACTCCGCCCCCGAGACAGCGCGCATGCGCCGGTTAAGCTCCGCCCTCACACGGCAAGCTCCGCCCACCCGCGGCAAAGCCCCGCCCTTCAGCGCAAAGCGCCGCCCCCCCGGCAAGGCTCCGCCCCTGAGACAGCACGCATGCGCCAGTGAAGCTCCGCCCTCACACGGCAAAGCTCCGCCTTACCACCGCTAGGCTCCGCCCCCCCGCGGCTAAGCTCCACCCCAACACAGTGCGCAGGCGTGGTCTCCAGGGGCGGGGCCTGTCGCTAGGGGTGGTGCCCTTCCCCTGCCCGGGGGCATCCAGGGGCGGGGCCCGGCGCTAGGGGCGGGGCCGCTCCACACCAGGACCGGGGCATTCGGCGGGGCGGGGCTGCAGCGGAGGCGGACGCCGCGGGGCGGGGCTGCAGCGGAGGCGGACGCGGCGGGGCTAGCAGCGGCAAGCGCCTCCCGTGCGGCGAGAGCGGCGCTTCCTTACCGGGAGGCAGCAACGGCTGCGGCGGCAGCACCCCGCGGCCACCGCGCTGTCGCATGCCCGTTACCGGCCACCGGCACCGGCGACCACGGGGACGCCACCGCCCCTGCGCGGCTCCCGCCCTGCAGTACCCGCTTTTGGCCGCCAGGCGGCAGCACCACACCAAGCCCGGCGCTCCGACCGCGCCCCGCGGGGAGAAAGGACTCGCCCCCCGGCCCGCCTGGGGCCGCCCGCAGCCGCCGCCGCCGCCGCCGCCGCCGCCTTACGGGGGGGCGGGGGGTGTCCCAAGCCTCGCCCTTCTCTGCCCCTGCTCCCGCTCACAGCCCACGCAGCCACAGCCATCGCCTCGCCACCAAAAAGCACCCAAGCGGCTCGAGCATTTCAGTCCTCTGCACTTGACAGCTTGCAGCGGCTGCTGGCCCTTTCTCTCCGCACCCCCCACCCCAGCACCCAGCCGGGGGACGCAGCACAGGGAACCTGGTCAATACCTTTGCCTTGCCTCGGCTTTTTTGCCCCCAGAGTAAGCCCCCGGGAGTGCTGGATTCATCTGCATGTGGCATCAGGGGTGGGAGAGTGACACCAGCGAGTCAACAGACCCTGGAGAGATTTTAGTAAAAAAAAAAAAAAAAAAAAAGAAAAAAAAAAGAAAATAAAAGCGACACCGATGGCATCCTCAAGGCACTGAAAGCTGCTTTGCGTCAGAGGGGCAGCTACGATTATCAGGAAGCGCTGCATGCGAGCAGACCGCGGGCAAGCGCGCGATCTGCGAGCGAGCGATACGCTGGCGCCCCTCGGGCTCTGCTGCGGTGCCCGCCCTCTGCTCATCCTGCACACGCACCGGGCTTCCCGCGCAGGGCTTGCCGCTTAAATAAGACGCTGCGCCATGTTACTTACCGCCCTGCCCTGCGGCGTGCAAAGGAACGAGACGTGAAACAGGGAAAGCAAAGGGGCACGGCGGCCCCTCAGCTGGCCGCACCAGACGGCCGTAGAGCCCTGCCAGTTCCCTCGCTGCTCTGGACGGCAGCGCAGCTCCGCGCTCCCTGCCGCTCCCGCCAGCACGCGCGGCGCCCGCGCTTGGCCGCCTGCAGCGCGCGAGACTCGGGAGGCTGGAGGGGCCGGTCCGCCCAGGGGGCAGCTGAGCCGCTCGCCTCCTTCGGCTGCTTCATTTGCCGCCTTAAAACAATCGCTTCCACGCTCCCTTTCTTCATTTCAGACCCCTCTCCACATCTCCTGGCCTGCAAGCCATTTGCAGCAAGCAACACGGCTGAAATCCTGTGCTGCTAGACACCTAGCTGTCATCTTGCTCCCACGCCCAAAGGCTTTGGGAACCTGAACCCCCTGCTTGGTTGGGCATCGAGACTGCGAGGCGAGAAACACGCCTGGACTCCACCAAGCCAGGCGCCTGCCACATCGCTCAGCACGGTGCTACGCGGCTGCCTGACCGACACCTTCTGCCGCTAAAACCAGAGCGCGGTTCCCTTCTGAAGAGTCACCGGCAGCGCGGAGAGTCCCTCGCCTTTCCCTGCGCCAGGTCCCCCGGGAACAGCGTCTCAGTCGGACTGGAGCGTGCAGCAGCCTCCGGTCGTCCCAGCCCCTCGCCCGTCCAGAAAGCGCCTGCCTGTAGCAGCGGCAGAACCGCTGCTGCCCAGAGGGGAAAGGAATGGCTCGGGGCAAAGCTCCCCAGGCTGCCCGTGTCCCGTGCGGAGCTGGGGGTCCAGAAGCAAAGGAGCTATGGGAGGGGGGAGCAGGGGAGCGGGGGCACGAGACCGGAGGGCAGGGGACGCGGGGGGCACGTCACGGGGAAAAAAAAAACCCGCACGGGGGGAAAAACCTTGTGTGGGGGGACGTTTGGGTGGAGAGCACTTGGGAGGGCGCAGAGACAGGCAGAGGAGGACGGGGGGCGGAGACGGACACGGACGGACAGCGGCTGTGTGTGGGTAGAAAGGTGCACGGGGGGACACGGGTGGGGATGACCTGCACCAGGGGGTCCGCCCGGCATAATCCACAGCAGATAACTCACCTGGGATAAGCCGCAACGGATAGTCCGCTCCGGAGAAGGAATCCACGCCAGATAATCCCCAGCAATGCCCCTCAAACTGCCAGCGGTTCACCCCAAATTTGGCCCAAATTGGTGTGGGTTTTGCGTTTGGGTTTTTTTTTTGCTTTTTTGGTTTTTTTTGTTGTTGTTGTTCTGTTTTGTTTTATCTTTTACATCATACAAAACTTGGGGGTTTCTGCTTTTCCAGAATATCCAGTTCTGGGGTTTTCCGGTGCTTTTCCACATCATAACAATGGGTCATTTTTGGTTTTCTGCGTTAAAATGTGGGGGGGGGGGGGGGGGGCGGGTGTGGTGTGGGTGTGTGCGCGCGCGCTTGCTTTCCAGCTGCACAAATCCAGGCGGATTCGGCTTTCCTGGGAGCCCCAAACCGTGTTGCTCTTGGCTATTTTGCTCTTGGACTTGGATATTTTGACACTTTGGTATCTTAGACTTCGGTATCTACTTACAATTCTGTCTATTTAGACTTAGTTATCTGTTTACACTTCCATAGAACCTTTACTTCCATTACACAGACGACCTACTTTGGCTTACTCGGTGACACACGGTAAGCGTAGATACCTCTACCTATCCAGACTTTCTTCTGTTTTCAATTCCTTCATCTACATCATCTCTTTTTGCGTTTTAAACTCCTTTATTTCTTCACATATAGACAAGTTCTTTTTTATTTTAAAACCCTATCTATCTCCATTTAGATTTTTTAATAATTTCTAGAACGTAGCAGGTACAGGTTTGTATTTTGAAATCCTTTTCTCTCTCTCTCTCTCTATAGAAATGAATATTATTTTTCAATATATATATATATATAAAGGCGAGAGATTTTCCTCTACTGCAATGCCTCGCACCCGTATTTCCAGTTTTTAACATTTTTAATCACACACACACACACACACGAGTTTTCAGGCATTTTGGGGCTGTGACCCCCCCTCCTCTGGGGGGGAACCTCCCCGTGACACCTTCATCCCCCACTCACCTGCTCCTCTGTTTCATCATCACACCCCCCGCCCCCAGGGACGTTGGGGTGCCCCAAATGACATCATCACCCCCCAGGCCCCTCCAACACTTTTTCATCACCCCCCAAAAAAGGCACAAAACAAGGAACACAGCCCCGACCGGCAGCTCGCTACTTTAATAATGCCGTTTACATATGTAGGCGCCCCCCGAAAAGGGGAGCTCCGCCAGAGAAATAAAATGGGGGCAGCCCCCCCAAACGGTTGCAGCCCCCCCAGCCCCTGTCCCGCAAGCCGGCGGCTGCCCCACGCCGCGGGGGGAGCCTGCCAGGGGACGGTGACGCACCTCTCGCTCAGGCTCTGCTCTGCCGTGCTCCCCCTCCGTTCCCGCGCTGGGACGGGCTCCCCGGGGCAGCGAACCTCCCCGCTCCCTCTTGGCCCGGGACTCTCCCCACCAGACAGCCCTCGCTGACGCACCCGCGGGGCACCCGCCGGAGACAGAGCCAGGAGCCTCCAGGCACGGGGCCGGCCCCTTACCCTCGGGACGCTTCACGACCGGCAGGCCAACCTGGGCCGGGGGGGACCTAGCGAGCATCACGAGACGCCTGCAACGAGACACCTGAAAAACAAAAATCCCAAGCGATATTTCCGCATGTGAAAAAAATAGCACAGCAGCGAGTAGAGGAATTCAGTCAGAGCAAGGGAGAGGAGAGCAGTTGAGCTCAAGGAGGATTCGAGGTAAGCAGGTCAGCTCAAAACACAAGACGTCCTTTAAAAGCTAGAGCGACCTGAACGCTTCCAATCAGCATGAAGACTAACCGGTACGATTCCGAACACGTTCTTCGCGTAAAAGTACGCGCTCTTGCCGGCGTTGGAAAACGTCTCACCCCTTCCTTACGGCACGGCTGCAGGGAGACAACCCTGCGAGGCTGCAGGACAAGGGCGTACCGCAATCAGAATCTACGCTTACAGATCCGCCGCAACAGCTACGGTCCTCGCGCTCCTGCGCATCTTGCTGGCTCGGTCGATAAAGCTGGAAGCGAAGCGTAACGCTTTCGAGGGTAAAAGGAAAACCAGAGGACAAATCGCAGCAATTCGCTTCCTACTAAAAAAGCTGTGCGTGTGCTTACAGACATCCAATAAAAATACTTCTACTGGAGAAGGGCTGGATTTTCCTTTTGCGTTAATTTAACTTGCACAGCTGTGAATCGATACCAGCAGATTATCTGTCTCCAAGATACGCAGTTATCATTTGACCAGGGGTTTTTTGCGCCTTACGTCATTAGGAGCGACATCTGGCCAGCCGCGCTGCCCGAGAGAGATGCTACTGAACTGCCAGGGAAACGCACCCTTGAAAGCCAGACAGAAAGAAAAGTACTTCAGAGCACTCCGTCAAACGAGCGGGGGGGGGGGGGGGGGGGAACCCATAACGTTCAGTTGCCTCTCCTGGTCAACGTTTAGAACAAATACCTAACGGCTCAAATACACCTAAGCAATTGTACGCCACAGCTAGTTGGCAGTTAAAGTTGAAACAACGCCACAGCTAGTTGGCAGTTGCAGGTGAAACAACGCAAGGCAGTTTGTATAGACAATTTTAACTTTTTTTTTTTTCCTAAAGTTACATCTAGGGTAGAAAAATCAGTGAGAGAAGAGATCCCTCATACGGTTTTACTTTGCGGGCGGAATCCAGTCCCCGGGGCTGCAATGCCTAAGGCTACCAAAAAGGACCGGCAGATTTGCTAACGCTTTTGGCTGCACCGAAGCACGCAGAGGAACGCGTGTTGATGACATCTCGGCTGTTGCAACTGAGAACCAGCGATGCCATCAACTTCTGGAAGACGTGCTGTGCTCGGCTCTTTGGAAGCAAACGGACTTTTCTTTCTTTTTTTTTTTTTTTCTTTTTTTTTTTTTTAAGAGAGCGGAAAGTCTCGCTGCTGCTGACTTCTACTGCCAAGCGCATCATCTCTGAAGATCCCCACTCTGATGGGGAGTTCATAAAACACAACTTCTTTGAATGAGAAAGACTTCCATTCTGGAAAATCTCTTTCCAACTGAAGTAAGAAACCACACGCTGTAGGTTAAGGAAAAAGGACGCTGCCGAAGCAGTAACTCACCGAAACCACGTCAGGACTCGCTGTCGCTACTTACAAGGCTGGCAATGCTTCTCGGGAAAGCGACGCCGATTCCTCCTCTTTTGTCCACGTCTCTCCTTGGACCTGGATCGCTTTTAGTATGGGTGCCAGTATCTCAGTAAGCTTTTCAAGTACTACTGTAAGATATTTTCAAAACTTACTGACTGAAAAAGCACACAACAGACGATCCCTCAGAAACATCTGTAACGCGACGCTTCCCGGACACGTCCGCGCTTTAAGCTACGACGGCAAGATAAGCAGGGCTCAAGAAACGCCATGCCGATGAGGCGACGCGTTCGAGACCCTCGGGAGGCTTACCGAGGGGCCCCATGATCACCAAGAGCTACGGAAACATCAAGACCCGAGAAAGCCACGATACGAGACACAGAAGACAGACTACGCAAAAGCAGAACACGCAGACACAGGATGGAACCGCCCTGCCCAGCCAACGTCAGCAGCGTGCTAAGAACAGTAACCCGGTCCTTTTCCCTTCCCAAAGGAGACTGCTCCTGGACAGGCCTCTCCCCGACACCAACTTTATAACCCCTCCCTGCAATTCCTATCCTTGATACCTCCTCAGCCCTGACCCCGCAACTGAGCTTTCAGAGGGCCAGGGATCTGAATCCACCCTCAAAAAAGAAAAAAAGAAAACCACCACACACCTAACTAGAACATTCCTGCACTCACTCAGTTCTTCTTCATCATCTCAAAAAAACCCAAAAAACAAAAAAACCCAAAACCTCCCAACCCAAAAACCCACAGCACACTAACAAACTAAAACACAGTGCTGGTATTCAGCATCGGTCTGGTTACTGCCAACCGCTTCTGCGACACCCTCCTCCTCAAAAGCACCGCACCGCTCTGCTCCCCTGCTCCACGCCTGTTCTCAAGAAAGATGCTGCGGCTGTCGCTCGGTGCGCCTAGGATGCCAGGAGACACAAAGTTCCCGTGGCGCTCGGGTGAAATAGCCAGCCCCGTGTGCCTCCCCTCTACCACCCAGCTCACCTCAACTTCTCGGCCGATTCTCAAGGCAGCCAGCACAGCTCCCACAAAACCAAACGGGAAATGATTAACCAACATGCCATTTCATACTTTACTATTAAATGACGACCCGGCTGACAACCACCTCGCCTCCTCCAGCCGCTCCTCAGCGGGAAGCTACGCCCCCTCCGAGGCTGTTAAAAGGGAGGACCCTAAGGAAAGAGAACAACTCCTTGAAAACTAAAGACAGGGAACGGGATAAAAGCAAAAAACTTCAATAATGACGGGAATTAGGGCAACAAAGAGAAAAAAATGAAAACCGGGGACAGTGAACTAAAAGAGAGACGTAGGAAGACAACTGAAAAAGCAAAGGTACTAATAGAGACAAGGAAGAATTAAAAAAGGGAAACGGCAAACGGAATACAAGTAGACAGAAGCTTTTGTCGTGGTTTAACCCCAGCCAGCAGCTAAGCACCACACAGCCGCTACGGGGGAGAAAATTGGAAGGGTGGAAGTCAGAACACTCGTGGGTTAAAGGAAGAACAGTTGAACAATTGAAGGAAAAGACAACAGAATAGTAGTAATAGTACTAGTAGTAATAATAATAAACCAATAACAGTATACAAAGCAAGCGATTCACTCTACAGGTGCTCACCACTCGCCGACCGATGCCAAGCACGTCCCCGAGCAGCGATCGCTGACTCCTGGCCAACGACCCCCCGTTTCCCTACCGAGCGTGACGTCACACGGGAGGGAACAGCGCTTCGGCCGGCGCGGGTCAGCTGAGCTGGCTGTGGCGCCTCCCAGCTTCTGGCGCACCGGGCAGAGCACGGGAAGCTGAAAGGTCCTTGAGCGGTCTAAGCGCTACTTAGCGACAAACAAAACGTCAGTGCGTTACCAACATTGTTCTCATCCTCAATCCAAACCGCAGCACTCTGCCAGCTACTTGGCCCAGCCCCGTCTTCGCTTCATGGGTCCCACCTGGGCTGCCCTAGCTGGAACCCATCAGGAACTGAGGCCATCACCCCAGCCCCACAGCACATCACTGCGTCCCCTGGACCCAACCGCAGCCGCTCACCCAGAGGCCAGGGGCTGGAAACACATCTGGGGTCACAAAGGAGGCAGCAAATGTTTGTTCCTTCACGCCCATCAGAAATCCCAGCAATGAGCTGGTTACGAGGCTTGGTGCCCAAAGGCAGCGGGACAGAGGGAAAAGAGGGACGAGGAAAGCAGAAGGAAGGATGGAGGGAGGTAGAGAAGAGGGGTAGGACAGGGAGCCAGAAAACGGGATACTGGGAACAAGAGAGGGACGGGGAACCGCACAAGGGTGTTGAGAGAGAGAGAAATGGAGTGCAGCGAGGAGGAGGATGGGGAGATCCCACAGGAACAGGGAGCAACAGGGGGCAGGGGAGAGAGACAGGAGGGACCGAGCGGGACAACAGGAACAGCAGAGAGGCACAGAGAGAATAAGAGACACGCAGGCAGCGGCGGGGCGGGGCGGATCGAGGGAAGTACAAAAGGGGGAAAAAGCAAAAAGAATTAAAAAAAGTGACAGGAAGTTGGATAGAGGCAGTCATAGAAATAGAAATTAAAAAGCAACAAACATAGGCAAGAATTAAAAATTAGAGAATGTAAGACAGAGCGAGAAATAGAAAGGGAACAGGACAGAGAGGCAGGACATGTAAAAAATTGTTAAAGGGAGCTACGTAGAGGGAGATTTGAAAGGGAAAATAAAAAACAATGGACTACAGGAAACACAGGAAAGAAAAATGGGACAGGGAACTAGATAAATGGAGACCTAGAAATAAGACGTTAAAAGCAACGTGGTACGTGACAGGAAAGCATTAAGAATAAGGGAAAGGGAACTAGATAAATGGAGACATAAAAAGAAAATTGTAAAAGCGACAGGGTAAGGAAAACCAGACAAAATTAAAAACAGGGAGAGCAAACTGCGTAAAAGATGAGAGAGAGAAAAATTCAAAAAGGATGGGACAGGAAAGAATTAAAAAACAGGGATAGGGACCTTGATAAAAGTAGACCTAGAAGGAAACTTGAAAATGCCAAGAGGTACAGCACAGTCAGCAAAGAACTAAAAACAGGGACAGCAAACCAGATTACATATGGAAACAAAATTTTAAAAGCCGAGGGATAAAGAGAGGGGAAAATGAAAAAAATAGAGATGGCAATCTAAAGAGAGACATACGAAGAAAAGAGATGAAGTGAAGCACAGGCTGGAGGACAGACAGGAAAGCATTAACAAATAAGCGCGTTGGATGGGATAAAATTAGACATCGGAAAAATAAAAGCCACGTCTCTTAGGAAAGACAAGAAAAAACTACCAAATAAAGAAAGGGGGACAAAGAGAGAGACGCATACAAAGTAAATTTTAAAAGCAACGGGGTACACAACCGTACAAAACTATTAAAAAGTAAGGATAGGGAGCTTGATCAAAGTAGATAGAGAAAGAAAATTTCAAAAGCAACTGGGTAGAGGACAAACAGAAAGAAAATTAAACACAGAGGCAGCAAACGAGATAAAAGTAGACATAGAAACAAAAATTTTAAAGCCGAGGTACTAAGACAGGAAAGAATTAAAAAAATAGCAACAGCGAACCAAACAAATGCAGAGAGACAGAAATTGTAAAAAGCGACCGCGCTAAGGAAAGATGAGAAATAATTAAAAAATAATGACAGTGAACGGAATAAAGGTAGAAAATTTTTAAAGCAACAGAGTTTAGGGAAATAGAGGAAAAAATTTAAAAGTAGGGGCACTGAACTGAAACGGGGACATAGGAAGAAAATTGAAAATCAAAGGCACTAAGGAAATAATTAAAAATAAAGACATCGAAGGGAAAAACGTAGACAGGGAAAGAACGTTTTAAAAGTGATGGGTATGAGGGAAATAAAGGGAAAAATTAAAAGATAGGGACAGCGAACTAAAACAGATGTGGAAAGAAAATCTAAAAAGCAACGGCACGAATGAAAGAAAAAGAAATAATTTTTTAAACAACAGCAAAGGGAATAAAAGTGGGCATAGAAAGAACATTTAATAAGCAGAGGGGAACTAGGGGAATAAAGGGGAAAAATTGAAAAATAGGGACAGCAAACTCAGAGATGGAGAAAGAACATGGAAAAAGCGAGGGCACTAAGGACAGACAAGAAATTATGAAAAGAAAAGACAGCAAAATAAAGACTGCAAAGGGAATAAACGTAGACAATTTTAAAAGCGACAGGGATTAGGGAAATCAAGGGAAAATTATGAGATAAGGAGAGCAAACTAAAACAGAGATGTAAAAATAAAATTTTTAAAGTGACGGCACTAAGACAAGAAATTATTAAAAAAATTCAAAGGTAATAAAAGTAGGCATAGAAAGAAGATTTAATAAGCAGAGGGGAATTAGGGAAACAAAGGGAAAAATTAGGAAATAGGGACAGTGAACTAAAATAAATGCAGAAAGAAACTCTAAAAAGCAAGGGCACTAACAAAAGACAAGAAATTATTAAAAGACAAGACAGCAACATAAAGACAGTGAACGAGGTAAAAGTAGAAAACTCTGAAAAGCAAGGGGGATTAGGGAAATAAAATGGAAAAATTTAAAAATAGGGACTGAACTAAAACCGAGATGTAGAAAGAAAAGAAATAATTAAAAAATAAAGGCATCAAAAGTAAGAAAAGTAAGCATGGAAAGAACATTTTCAAAGGGGGCGATAAGGGAAAAATTAAAACATAGAGACAGCAGGCTAGAACAGATTAAAATAGAACATCTAAAAAGCAAAGGAATTAAAGAAAGGCAAGAAGTAATTAAAAGAACAGCATAATAAAGACTGGGAACGGCATAAAAGAAAATTTTAAAAAGTAACGGGGATTAGAGAAATAAATGGAAAAATTAAAAAATAGTGGCAGTGAACTTAAAGAGATGGAGAAGGAAAATTTAAAAAGTGAGGGCACTATGGAAAGACAAGAAATAATTAAAACATAAATACAGGGAAATAATGACAGCTACTGGAACAAAAGGAGACAGAAAACTTTAAAAGAAACTCTGATTAAGGAAATAAGGATAACATTCAAAAATAGCATCACTGAACTAAAATGGAGATGATGAAAGAAAATCTAAAAAGCGGTAGCACTAAGGAAAGACAAGAAAGGACAATCAAAAACTAACAGCAGCAAACGGGATAAAGGTAGAACATTTTAAAAGCCAAAGGACGGCGAAAGGAAAGAACTAAAAAATAGCAGCAGTGAACCACAATGCAGAAATAAAAAAAAAATGCACTAAGGAAATACAAGAAATCATTCAAAACTACAGATGGTGAACAGGAGAAAAGTGGGCAGAGAAAGAAAATTTGCAAAGCCATGAGCATTAGGGAAAAGAAGGGGAGGGAACTAAAAACTAGGGACAGCAAACTAAAGGCAGAGCAAGAAAATTTAAAACGGGAGGGCCCCAAGGAAAGACAAGAAATAATTAACTAGAGCACAATAAAGACAGCAAAGGGGATAAAAGGAGACAGAAAATTTAAAAGCAATGGAGATTAAAGCCATATTGAGCAAATGAAAAAACGGCGATGGCAAACTATAAGGAAAATAAGGAAAAAATGAATCGAAACTGTGAACTAGAAGAGAGATGTAGAATTAAAAAATTGTAAAAGCAATGGCAGTAATGAAAAACAAGAAAAAATAATTAACATCTCATGACAGCAAAGGAGATAAGAGTAGAAAATTTTAAAAACCAATGATCAAGATTAAGAAAGGAAAAAAGGAAAACCCAAATATTAAGATTAAGAAAGGAAATCGCTAAAAAATAGGGACAGCTAACTACAACACAGACATAAATAGAAATTTTAAAAAGCAAAGGCACTAAGGAAAGACAAGAAATCATTAAATAATAAAGACAGTGAACAGGACAAAAGTAGGCATAGAAAGAAAACTAAAAGAAAAAGAAAACAAACTAAGAGAGAGCTGTGGAAAGAAAATTTTAAAAGGTAGGGCACTAAGGAAAGACAAAAAAATAATTAAAGATAAATACATCAAAATAAAGACAGGAAATGGTATAAAAACAGACAAACTTTTAAAAGCAATGGTGATTAAGGAAATAAGGAAAAAATTTTAAAATCCCATTGGTGAACTAAAATGGAGATGGAAAAGAAGATTTAAAAAGTGATGGCACTAAAGAAAAACAAGAAAGAATAATTAAAAATTAATGACAGCAAACAAGATGCAAGTAGAAATTTTAAAAGCCAAAGGATTAAGAGAGGAAAGCAGTACAAAGTAGCAACATTGAACTACAATGCAGACATAGACAGAAATTTTTAAAAGCGACAGTGCTAAGGAAAGACAAGAAATCATTCAAAATAAAGACAGTGAACGGAATAAAAGGAGGCATAGAAAGAAAACTTAAAAAGCAATCAGCATTAGGGACAGTGCACTAAAACAGAGATGCAGAATCAAAACTTTAAAAAGCAAGGGCACTAAGGAAAGACAAGAAATAATTGGGAAAATTAAAAAACAGGACAGCGAACTAAAGGGACGGAGAAGGAAAATTCAAAAAACGAGGGCCCTAAGGAAAGAGGACAACAGGAGACAGGAGAGTGCTTAAAGGAAGCGGCGATTAAGAACATCAGGAAGTGATTTAAAAACCCGCATCGGTGAACTAAAACGGAGACGGAAAAAACGGAAAAAGACAGAAAATTATTTTTGAATCATTTATATAATACAGCAGATATAGGTTTGTATTTGGAAATCCTTCATTTTATATATATATATATATATGAATTCTGTATATATACATATGAATATTATTTTTCAATATATATATATAAAGGCGAGAGATTTTTCTCTACTGCAATGCCTCACACCCGTATTTACAGTTTTGAACGTTTTTAATCACACACACGAATTTTCGAGGCCGATTCCTCCTCTTTTGTCCACGTCTCTCCTTGGACCTGGATCGCTTTTAGTACGGACGCTAGTATCTCAGTAAGCTTTTCAAGGACTACTCTAAGATATTTTCAAAACTTATTGACTGAAAAAGCACACAGCTTCTATGACGAAAACAAAGCCTGTTTCTTCTGAACGCCTGAACTCTTACAAACGGCGTCTTTCCTCTTTTAGGACGCAACTATTTTCCCGATATCGTTTCCTAGTAAGCGCACAGAAACAGAAGATTGCGCTTTCAGGAAGGCAAAATAAACGGAGGGAAGTCGGCTTTGCACAGGCAGAACACGCTCCAGCGCAGACCTTCTTTTCCTTTTAGGATCTGCGCTAAAATAGTTCCTAGAAAAACTACAGAAGGAAGGAGAGCTGGCGCATTCTTGACGTTAACTTTGAAGTCCATGCTACAAGCGCCTTAGGAAAAACGCGGACACGCATCGCGGACGCACCTTGTACTCGCAGACCGCTACGCAGCCTTTCCGTCCGTCTTGCGCTTTCACGGCAGAAGAAAGGGCGACCACGGTGAAACGGCGGCAGCTGACGCTCTGCTGAGAGAGGAAAAAAAACCTGTAGCATAAAGCTGGGGAGGAGTCCCAAGCTGCCCGGTTTTGTGAAGTCTTGTGAAGGCTACAGCCGAGCGAAGGGAAAAATAGCCCTTTGGAACATATTGCCAAACAACATTCGGCAATAAAACTCGGAGGCGTTTGACACGCGCCCATTTTTTGGTAACTTGCTATTTGCTTCCTGTTATCGTTGTTCTTCCTTCAGAACCTCTACTTGGAGCCAACTTCTTTGCTACCGGTTCAAGCGTTTCCCTTCCTGGTATTACTAGCACACGGGCCCAGGCAAGTCCCTGAACTGCTCTTCCGAACTTCTCCAAACGACAATTACAGCCACAAAAGAGGACTTCAAGAGAGGAAAAGGAGAGGCCGGGCAGCAAAAAAGCTCTGCAGGCTGCCACCAGTCAACATTCCACTCTTTTTTTTTCTTTTTTTTCCTTTAAATACACCCCCCCCGCCCCCAAATACAAACAAAAAAACCCCATGACCTTGTATTTTTTTCCCTTTGGGAGCTCACCCCTGTCTCAGCACAGTGTCCTCCACAGAGCAGGAAGCGCAGACGATCTGTATCCCGATTTGCACGCGACGAATCCGTGTTCAGAAGAAATAGGCCAGATCTGTAAGACCGGTGTTATTTTGGGGGTTTTAACAATCACAACGCAATTGCATCGACCGACGCGTTTGTGAGAAAACTCCTTAACTTCTAAACGTAGCACCTCCTTGGGTAAAAAAACGTGTGCGAGACTGGAAAAAAGGGATGATTCAGAGCTCCCGCTCACGATGGAGCAGTGGCGAAAGGAATGAAAGTGAAGACAAACAGCAGCAACACAAAGTGAAATTCGGCTTTAATTCTAGGCACGTGCTTAAGAGACTCTCCAAGCCCACACCTCAATCCTAGGAGCGACTAGCCCTTTTCTGGAAGGACAAACTTTGTTACTTCAAAGTCCTAGACCGAAGGCTCCACGGAACAGAACGTGCACCGAGCCACAGGCCACCGTGCCACCGACGCTCTGATGGCAAAGAAAAACCAAGGAAAACTAAAGTTTAAAGATCGGTTTCCATCGCGTTTCATTCCTTACGTTTCCACTGGCACCTAGGTGCTCCAAAATGAACTCTACTGACCCCGCATGTTACTAACAATTTAGTTCTGCGTATCAAAACAACAGGCTATTTCCAGCTCGCCCATCAAAGTAGCACGACCGACCAGAAGAGAAACACCGGACCCTAAAGAAGGGAACAGGCAGCTCTTCATTTCTCCTAGAGGAAAGTCTGTTCTTTTGCCCGGAAGGCAAACAGCCGAAACTGCCAAGGGAGCACTGCAGGAACGCGGCGCGCTCTCTCAGCTGCAATTTGTCATCGGCTTTTCGGCACGGGCAGCGGCTTTGCCTTTCCTCTGGCTTTGATGTGGCACCCCTGGAGCGTCCTCGACCCGGCAAGGGTTTCTCCCCGCTCCCGCAGCCCCAGACACGCGATTACCTGAGCGCCGAGCGGAATCACCCACGCGGGATTTTCTTCCCGGGACGCAGAAGGTGACGCTGGGAAAGGAGGAGGCAAAAAAGGAAGCGGTTTGTCCGGCAGCCACGGCCCTAGAAACTACACCTCCCGGCATGCCCCGGGGAACCAACGTGGCCGACCAAAAGCCCCGGATGCCAGGGGACGCAGCCCTCCGTGCTTTGGGATCCTGCGGGGACACCGTTCACCGCGCCACCGCCGCACGTGGAAGCCCCGCCGAGCCCCCAGCGCGGCTCCCCCCCGCCGCCCGGCCCCGGAGCGGAGCGGCGCGGCTCGGCGCGGGGCCCCCCCGCCCCGCACCGCACCGGCGCGGCGCCCGCCCAACTCCGGGCTCACCTCGCCACCGGCCCCGACCCGACGCGGCCCCCCCCCGCCCGGCTCCGGGAAGCCCCGCCCGCCCGGCTCCCACCCGGCACCGAACCCTCCCCGCTCCGTGCCTCCCGCCGGCCCGCCGCTCCCCCGCAGGCAAGGGAAAGGAGGAGGCAAAAAGGAAGCGGTTTGCCCGGCAGCCACGGCCCTAGAAACTACACCTCCCGGCATGCCCCGGGGAACCAACGTGACCGACCAAAAGCCCCGGATGCCGCGAGACGCAACCCTCCGTGCTTTGGGACCCTGCGGGGACACCGTTCCCCCCGCCGCCGCCGCACGTGGAAGCCCCGCCGAGCCCCCAGCGCGGCTCCGGGCAGCCCCCGCCAACACCTCCGGCTGCCCGCCCCCGCCCGGCGCCGACGCGGCGCGGCGCCCCCCGCCGCCCGGCCCCGGACCGGCGCGGCGCGGCGCCCGCCCGGCCCCGGAGCGGCGCGGCTCGGCGCGGCACCCCCCGCCCCGGAGCGGCGCGGCTCGGCGCGGCACCCCCCGCCCCGGAGCGGCGCGGCTCGGCGCGGCGCTCCCCCGCTGCCCAACCCCGGCGCGGCTCGGTGCGGCGCTCCCCCCGCCGCCCGGCCCCGGAGCGGCGCGGCTCGGCGCGGCGCCCCCCCGCCGCCCGGCCCCGGAGCGGCGCGGCTCGGCGCGGCGCCCCCCGCCGCCCGGCCCCGGAGCGGCGCGGCGCTCCCCCGCCGCCCGGCCCCGGCGCGGCTCGGCGCTCCCCGCCGCCCGGCCCCGGACCGGCGCGGCTCCCCCCCCCGCCCGGCCCCGGACCGACGCGGCTCGGCGCGGCGCTCCCCCGCCGCCCGGCCCCGGCGGGGCTCGGTGCGGCGCCTCTCCGCCGCCCGGCCCCGGACCGGCGCGGCGCCTGCCCAGCATCGAATCAGTGCGGCTCAGATCGGCGCGGCGCCCGCCCGGCCCCGGACCGGCGCGGCTCGGCTCGGCGCGACGCTCTCCCGCCGCCCGGCCCCGGCGCGGCTCGGCGCTGCCCCGCCGCCCGGCCCCGGCGCGGCTCGGCGCTGCCCCGCCGCCCGGCCCGCACCGGCGCGGCGCCCGCCCAGCATCGAACCAGCGCGGCTCAGCTCGGCGCGGCGCCCCCCGCCGCCCGGCCCCGGAGCGGCGCGGCGCCCCCCGCCGCCCGGCCCCGGGAAGCCCCACCCGCCCGGCTCCCACGCGGCGCCGCACCCTCCCCGCCCCGCGCCTCCCGCCGGCCCGGCCGCTCCCCCCAGGCACCGCCGCCCTTCTCGGGACTTTCCCCGCTCACCTCCTCCCTGCCTGCAGCCGCAGCCGGGCTCCCGCTGGCCCCTCCGCGGGGGGAAGCTCCACCCACGGCGCGATGCCCGCCCCCGATGCACCTCGCAGGCGCTGGCGAAGCTCCGCCCTCCCAGCGGAAAACCCCGCCCTCTGCAGCCAAGCTCTGCCCTGCACACAGCACGCATGCGCCGGTGAAGCTCCGCCCCCTCGGCAAAGCTCCACCCTCCCATGGCAAAGCTCCGCCCCCCCGCAGCAAAGCTCCGCCCCTGAGACAGCGCGCATGCGCAGACAAAGCTCCGCCCTTCACAGCAAACCTCCGCCCTCCCACGGCAAAGCTCCGCCCCCCCGCAGCAAAGCTCCGCCCCTGAGACAGCGCGCATGCGCAGACAAAGCTCCGCCCTTCACAGCAAACCTCCGCCCTCACCCGGCAAAGCTCCGCCCCCCCGCGGCAAGGCTCCGCCCCCGACGCATCGCGCATGCGCTGGTCAAGCTCCGCCCTCACCCGGCAAAGCTCCGCCCTCACCTCGGCAAGGCTCCGCCCCCGACGCATCGCGCATGCGCTGGTCAAGCTCCGCCCTCACCCGGCAAAGCTCCGCCCTCACCTGGCAAGGCTCCGCCCCCCCCGCGGCAAAGCTCCGCCCCCGAGGCAGCGCGCATGCGCGGCAAAGCTCCGCCTTTCACATCAAAGCTCCGCCCCCACGGCAAAACTCCGCCCCCGAGACAGCGCGCATGCGCCGGTTAAGCTCCGCCCTCACACGGCAAGCTCCGCCCACCCGCGGCAAAGCCCCGCCCTTCAGCGCAAAGCGCCGCCCCCCCGGCAAGGCTCCGCCCCTGAGACAGCACGCATGCGCCAGTGAAGCTCCGCCCTCACACGGCAAAGCTCCGCCTTACCACCGCTAGGCTCCGCCCCCCCGCGGCTAAGCTCCACCCCAACACAGTGCGCAGGCGTGGTCTCCAGGGGCGGGGCCTGTCGCTAGGGGTGGTGCCCTTCCCCTGCCCGGGGGCATCCAGGGGCGGGGCCCGGCGCTAGGGGCGGGGCCGCTCCACACCAGGACCGGGGCATTCGGCGGGGCGGGGCTGCAGCGGAGGCGGACGCCGCGGGGCGGGGCTGCAGCGGAGGCGGACGCGGCGGGGCTAGCAGCGGCAAGCGCCTCCCGTGCGGCGAGAGCGGCGCTTCCTTACCGGGAGGCAGCAACGGCTGCGGCGGCAGCACCCCGCGGCCACCGCGCTGTCGCATGCCCGTTACCGGCCACCGGCACCGGCGACCACGGGGACGCCACCGCCCCTGCGCGGCTCCCGCCCTGCAGTACCCGCTTTTGGCCGCCAGGCGGCAGCACCACACCAAGCCCGGCGCTCCGACCGCGCCCCGCGGGGAGAAAGGACTCGCCCCCCGGCCCGCCTGGGGCCGCCCGCAGCCGCCGCCGCCGCCGCCGCCGCCGCCGCCTTACGGGGGGGCGGGGGGTGTCCCAAGCCTCGCCCTTCTCTGCCCCTGCTCCCGCTCACAGCCCACGCAGCCACAGCCATCGCCTCGCCACCAAAAAGCACCCAAGCGGCTCGAGCATTTCAGTCCTCTGCACTTGACAGCTTGCAGCGGCTGCTGGCCCTTTCTCTCCGCACCCCCCACCCCAGCACCCAGCCGGGGGACGCAGCACAGGGAACCTGGTCAATACCTTTGCCTTGCCTCGGCTTTTTTGCCCCCAGAGTAAGCCCCCGGGAGTGCTGGATTCATCTGCATGTGGCATCAGGGGTGGGAGAGTGACACCAGCGAGTCAACAGACCCTGGAGAGATTTTAGTAAAAAAAAAAAAAAAAAAAAAAAAGAAAAAAAAAAGAAAATAAAAGCGACACCGATGGCATCCTCAAGGCACTGAAAGCTGCTTTGCGTCAGAGGGGCAGCTACGATTATCAGGAAGCGCTGCATGCGAGCAGACCGCGGGCAAGCGCGCGATCTGCGAGCGAGCGATACGCTGGCGCCCCTCGGGCTCTGCTGCGGTGCCCGCCCTCTGCTCATCCTGCACACGCACCGGGCTTCCCGCGCAGGGCTTGCCGCTTAAATAAGACGCTGCGCCATGTTACTTACCGCCCTGCCCTGCGGCGTGCAAAGGAACGAGACGTGAAACAGGGAAAGCAAAGGGGCACGGCGGCCCCTCAGCTGGCCGCACCAGACGGCCGTAGAGCCCTGCCAGTTCCCTCGCTGCTCTGGACGGCAGCGCAGCTCCGCGCTCCCTGCCGCTCCCGCCAGCACGCGCGGCGCCCGCGCTTGGCCGCCTGCAGCGCGCGAGACTCGGGAGGCTGGAGGGGCCGGTCCGCCCAGGGGGCAGCTGAGCCGCTCGCCTCCTTCGGCTGCTTCATTTGCCGCCTTAAAACAATCGCTCCCACGCTCCCTTTCTTCATTTCAGACCCCTCTCCACATCTCCTGGCCTGCAAGCCATTTGCAGCAAGCAACACGGCTGAAATCCTGTGCTGCTAGACACCTAGCTGTCATCTTGCTCCCACGCCCAAAGGCTTTGGGAACCTGAACCCCCTGCTTGGTTGGGCATCGAGACTGCGAGGCGAGAAACACGCCTGGACTCCACCAAGCCAGGCGCCTGCCACATCGCTCAGCACGGTGCTACGCGGCTGCCTGACCGACACCTTCTGCCGCTAAAACCAGAGCGCGGTTCCCTTCTGAAGAGTCACCGGCAGCGCGGAGAGTCCCTCGCCTTTCCCTGCGCCAGGTCCCCCGGGAACAGCGTCTCAGTCGGACTGGAGCGTGCAGCAGCCTCCGGTCGTCCCAGCCCCTCGCCCGTCCAGAAAGCGCCTGCCTGTAGCAGCGGCAGAACCGCTGCTGCCCAGAGGGGAAAGGAATGGCTCGGGGCAAAGCTCCCCAGGCTGCCCGTGTCCCGTGCGGAGCTGGGGGTCCAGAAGCAAAGGAGCTATGGGAGGGGGGAGCAGGGGAGCGGGGGCACGAGACCGGAGGGCAGGGGACGCGGGGGGCACGTCACGGGGAAAAAAAAAACCCGCACGGGGGGAAAAACCTTGTGTGGGGGGACGTTTGGGTGGAGAGCACTTGGGAGGGCGCAGAGACAGGCAGAGGAGGACGGGGGGGCGGAGACGGACACGGACGGACAGCGGCTGTGTGTGGGTAGAAAGGTGCACGGGGGGACACGGGTGGGGATGACCTGCACCAGGGGGTCCGCCCGGCATAATCCACAGCAGATAACTCACCTGGGATAAGCCGCAACGGATAGTCCGCTCCGGAGAAGGAATCCACGCCAGATAATCCCCAGCAATGCCCCTCAAACTGCCAGCGGTTCACCCCAAATTTGGCCCAAATTGGTGTGGGTTTTGCGTTTGGGTTTTTTTTTTGCTTTTTTGGTTTTTTTTGTTGTTGTTGTTCTGTTTTGTTTTATCTTTTACATCATACAAAACTTGGGGGTTTCTGCTTTTCCAGAATATCCAGTTCTGGGGTTTTCCGGTGCTTTTCCACATCATAACAATGGGTCATTTTTGGTTTTCTGCGTTAAAATGTGGGGGGGGGGGGTGCGGGTGTGGTGTGGGTGTGTGCGCGCGCGCTTGCTTTCCAGCTGCACAAATCCAGGCGGATTCGGCTTTCCTGGGAGCCCCAAACCGTGTTGCTCTTGGCTATTTTGCTCTTGGACTTGGATATTTTGACACTTTGGTATCTTAGACTTCGGTATCTACTTACAATTCTGTCTATTTAGACTTAGTTATCTGTTTACACTTCCATAGAACCTTTACTTCCATTACACAGACGACCTACTTTGGCTTACTCGGTGACACACGGTAAGCGTAGATACCTCTACCTATCCAGACTTTCTTCTGTTTTCAATTCCTTCATCTACATCATCTCTTTTTGCGTTTTAAACTCCTTTATTTCTTCACATATAGACAAGTTCTTTTTTATTTTAAAACCCTATCTATCTCCATTTAGATTTTTTAATAATTTCTAGAACGTAGCAGGTACAGGTTTGTATTTTGAAATCCTTTTCTCTCTCTCTCTCTATATAGAAATGAATATTATTTTTCAATATATATATATATATAAAGGCGAGAGATTTTCCTCTACTGCAATGCCTCGCACCCGTATTTCCAGTTTTTAACATTTTTAATCACACACACACACACACACGAGTTTTCAGGCATTTTGGGGCTGTGACCCCCCCTCCTCTGGGGGGGAACCTCCCCGTGACACCTTCATCCCCCACTCACCTGCTCCTCTGTTTCATCATCACACCCCCCGCCCCCAGGGACGTTGGGGTGCCCCAAATGACATCATCACCCCCCAGGCCCCTCCAACACTTTTTCATCACCCCCCCAAAAAAGGCACAAAACAAGGAACACAGCCCCGACCGGCAGCTCGCTACTTTAATAATGCCGTTTACATATGTAGGCGCCCCCCGAAAAGGGGAGCTCCGCCAGAGAAATAAAATGGGGGCAGCCCCCCCCAGCCCCTGTCCCGCAAGCCGGCGGCTGCCCCACGCCGCGGGGGGAGCCTGCCAGGGGACGGTGACGCACCTCTCGCTCAGGCTCTGCTCTGCCGTGCTCCCCCTCCGTTCCCGCGCTGGGACGGGCTCCCCGGGGCAGCGAACCTCCCCGCTCCCTCTTGGCCCGGCACTCTCCCCACCAGACAGCCCTCGCTGACGCACCCGCGGGGCACCCGCCGGAGACAGAGCCAGGAGCCTCCAGGCACGGGGCCGGCCCCTTACCCTCGGGACGCTTCACGACCGGCAGGCCAACCTGGGCCGGGGGGGACCTAGCGAGCATCACGAGACGCCTGCAACGAGACACCTGAAAAACAAAAATCCCAAGCGATATTTCCGCATGTGAAAAAAATAGCACAGCAGCGAGTAGAGGAATTCAGTCAGAGCAAGGGAGAGGAGAGCAGTTGAGCTCAAGGAGGATTCGAGGTAAGCAGGTCAGCTCAAAACACAAGACGTCCTTTAAAAGCTAGAGCGACCTGAACGCTTCCAATCAGCATGAAGACTAACCGGTACGATTCCGAACACGTTCTTCGCGTAAAAGTACGCGCTCTTGCCGGCGTTGGAAAACGTCTCACCCCTTCCTTACGGCACGGCTGCAGGGAGACAACCCTGCGAGGCTGCAGGACAAGGGCGTACCGCAATCAGAATCTACGCTTACAGATCCGCCGCAACAGCTACGGTCCTCGCGCTCCTGCGCATCTTGCTGGCTCGGTCGATAAAGCTGGAAGCGAAGCGTAACGCTTTCGAGGGTAAAAGGAAAACCAGAGGACAAATCGCAGCAATTCGCTTCCTACTAAAAAAGCTGTGCGTGTGCTTACAGACATCCAATAAAAATACTTCTACTGGAGAAGGGCTGGATTTTCCTTTTGCGTTAATTTAACTTGCACAGCTGTGAATCGATACCAGCAGATTATCTGTCTCCAAGATACGCAGTTATCATTTGACCAGGGGTTTTTTGCGCCTTACGTCATTAGGAGCGACATCTGGCCAGCCGCGCTGCCCGAGAGAGATGCTACTGAACTGCCAGGGAAACGCACCCTTGAAAGCCAGACAGAAAGAAAAGTACTTCAGAGCACTCCGTCAAACGAGCCGGGGGGGGGGGGGAACCCATAACGTTCAGTTGCCTCTCCTGGTCAACGTTTAGAACAAATACCTAACGGCTCAAATACACCTAAGCAATTGTACGCCACAGCTAGTTGGCAGTTAAAGTTGAAACAACGCCACAGCTAGTTGGCAGTTGCAGGTGAAACAACGCAAGGCAGTTTGTATAGACAATTTTAACTTTTTTTTTTTTCCTAAAGTTACATCTAGGGTAGAAAAATCAGTGAGAGAAGAGATCCCTCATACGGTTTTACTTTGCGGGCGGAATCCAGTCCCCGGGGCTGCAATGCCTAAGGCTACCAAAAAGGACCGGCAGATTTGCTAACGCTTTTGGCTGCACCGAAGCACGCAGAGGAACGCGTGTTGATGACATCTCGGCTGTTGCAACTGAGAACCAGCGATGCCATCAACTTCTGGAAGACGTGCTGTGCTCGGCTCTTTGGAAGCAAACGGACTTTTCTTTCTTTTTTTTTTTTTTCTTTTTTTTTTTTTTAAGAGAGCGGAAAGTCTCGCTGCTGCTGACTTCTACTGCCAAGCGCATCATCTCTGAAGATCCCCACTCTGATGGGGAGTTCATAAAACACAACTTCTTTGAATGAGAAAGACTTCCATTCTGGAAAATCTCTTTCCAACTGAAGTAAGAAACCACACGCTGTAGGTTAAGGAAAAAGGACGCTGCCGAAGCAGTAACTCACCGAAACCACGTCAGGACTCGCTGTCGCTACTTACAAGGCTGGCAATGCTTCTCGGGAAAGCGACGCCGATTCCTCCTCTTTTGTCCACGTCTCTCCTTGGACCTGGATCGCTTTTAGTATGGGTGCCAGTATCTCAGTAAGCTTTTCAAGTACTACTGTAAGATATTTTCAAAACTTACTGACTGAAAAAGCACACAACAGACGATCCCTCAGAAACATCTGTAACGCGACGCTTCCCGGACACGTCCGCGCTTTAAGCTACGACGGCAAGATAAGCAGGGCTCAAGAAACGCCATGCCGATGAGGCGACGCGTTCGAGACCCTCGGGAGGCTTACCGAGGGGCCCCATGATCACCAAGAGCTACGGAAACATCAAGACCCGAGAAAGCCACGATACGAGACACAGAAGACAGACTACGCAAAAGCAGAACACGCAGACACAGGATGGAACCGCCCTGCCCAGCCAACGTCAGCAGCGTGCTAAGAACAGTAACCCGGTCCTTTTCCCTTCCCAAAGGAGACTGCTCCTGGACAGGCCTCTCCCCGACACCAACTTTATAACCCCTCCCTGCAATTCCTATCCTTGATACCTCCTCAGCCCTCACCCCGCAACTGAGCTTTCAGAGGGCCAGGGATCTGAATCCACCCTCAAAAAAGAAAAAAAGAAAACCACCACACACCGAACTAGAACATTCCTGCACTCACTCAGTTCTTCTTCATCATCTCAAAAAAACCCAAAAAACAAAAAAAACCAAAACCTCCCAACCCAAAAACCCACAACACACTAACAAACTAAAACACAGTGCTGGTATTCAGCATCGGTCTGGTTACTGCCAACCGCTTCTGCGACACCCTCCTCCTCAAAAGCACCGCACCGCTCTGCTCCCCTGCTCCACGCCTGTTCTCAAGAAAGATGCTGCGGCTGTCGCTCGGTGCGCCTAGGATGCCAGGAGACACAAAGTTCCCGTGGCGCTCGGGTGAAATAGCCAGCCCCGTGTGCCTCCCCTCTACCACCCAGCTCACCTCAACTTCTCGGCCGATTCTCAAGGCAGCCAGCACAGCTCCCACAAAACCAAACGGGAAATGATTAACCAACATGCCATTTCATACTTTACTATTAAATGACGACCCGGCTGACAACCACCTCGCCTCCTCCAGCCGCTCCTCAGCGGGAAGCTACGCCCCCTCCGAGGCTGTTAAAAGGGAGGACCCTAAGGAAAGAGAACAACTCCTTGAAAACTAAAGACAGGGAACGGGATAAAAGCAAAAAACTTCAATAATGACGGGAATTAGGGCAACAAAGAGAAAAAAATGAAAACCGGGGACAGTGAACTAAAAGAGAGACGTAGGAAGACAACTGAAAAAGCAAAGGTACTAATAGAGACAAGGAAGAATTAAAAAAGGGAAACGGCAAACGGAATACAAGTAGACAGAAGCTTTTGTCGTGGTTTAACCCCAGCCAGCAGCTAAGCACCACACAGCCGCTACGGGGGAGAAAATTGGAAGGGTGGAAGTCAGAACACTCGTGGGTTAAAGGAAGAACAGTTGAACAATTGAAGGAAAAGACAACAGAATAGTAGTAATAGTACTAGTAGTAATAATAATAAACCAATAACAGTATACAAAGCAAGCGATTCACTCTACAGGTGCTCACCACTCGCCGACCGATGCCAAGCACGTCCCCGAGCAGCGATCGCTGACTCCTGGCCAACGACCCCCCGTTTCCCTACCGAGCGTGACGTCACACGGGAGGGAACAGCGCTTCGGCCGGCGCGGGTCAGCTGAGCTGCCTGTGGCGCCTCCCAGCTTCTGGCGCACCGGGCAGAGCACGGGAAGCTGAAAGGTCCTTGAGCGGTCTAAGCGCTACTTAGCGACAAACAAAACGTCAGTGCGTTACCAACATTGTTCTCATCCTCAATCCAAACCGCAGCACTGTGCCAGCTACTAGGAAGAACCTTAACTCTCTGCCAGCCGAAAGCAGGAGGCTTTGAACAGCAAGGGCGATGGAAGAAATAAGGAAAAACTTAATCAATAGCGACAGGGAGCTCCCTCGGAGAAGGAAAATTTAGAAAGCGAGGGCACTAAGGGAAGAGAAGAAACAATTAAACCCAACTAAACCCCAAGGGGAAAAGTCAACATAGAACACTGAAAAAGCAACAGGGATTAGGGAAATAAATGGGAAAATTAAAAAACAGGACAGCGAACTAAAGGGACGGAGAAGGAAAATTCAAAAAACGAGGGCCCTAAGGAAAGACAAGAAAGAATTAAAACATAAATACAGGGGAATAAAGGCAGCAAAGAGGACAAAAGGAGACAGGAGAGTGCTTAAAGGAAGCAGCGATTAAGAACATCAGGAAGTGATTTAAAAACCCGCATCGGTGAACTAAAACGGAGACGGAAAAAACGGAAAAAGACAGAAAATTATTTTTGAATCATTTATATAATACAGCAGATATAGGTTTGCATTTGGAAATCCTTCTTTTTATATACATATATGAATTCTGTATATATACATATGAATATTATTTTTATATATATATATATATATATATAAAGGCAAGAGATGTTTCTCTACTGCAATGCCTCACACCCGTATTTACAGTTTTGAACGTTTTTGATCACACACACGAATTTTCGAGGCCGATTCCTCCTCTTTTGTCCACGTCTCTCCTTGGACCTGGATCGCTTTTAGTACGGACGCTAGTATCTCAGTAAGCTTTTCAAGGACTACTCTAAGATATTTTCAAAACTTATTGACTGAAAAAGCACACAGCTTCTATGACGAAAACAAAGCCTGTTTCTTCTGAACGCCTGAACTCTTACAAACGGCGTCTTTCCTCTTTTAGGACGCAACTATTTTCCCGATATCATTTCCTAGTAAGCGCACAGAAACAGAAGATTGCGCTTTCAGGAAGGCAAAATAAACGGAGGGAAGTCGGCTTTGCACAGGCAGAACACGCTCCAGCGCAGACCTTCTTTTCCTTTTAGGATCTGCGTTAAAATAATTCCTAGAAAAACTACAGAAGGAAGGAGAGCTGGCGCATTCTTGACGTTAACTTTGAAGTCCATGCTACAAGCGCCTTAGGAAAAACGCGGACACGCATCGCGGACGTACCTTGTACTCGCAGACCGCTACGCAGCCTTTCCGTCCGTCTTGCGCTTTCACGGCAGAAGAAAGGGCGACCACGGTGAAACGGCGGCAGCTGACGCTCTGCTGAGAGAGGAAAAAAAACCTGTAGCATAAAGCTGGGGAGGAGTCCCAAGCTGCCCGGTTTTGTGAAGTCTTGCGAAGGCTACAGCTGAGCAAAGGAAAAAATAGCCCTTTGGAACATATTGCCAAACAACATTCGGCAATAAAACTCGGAGGCGTTTGACACGCGCCCATTTTTTGGTAACTTGCTATTTGCTTCCTGTTATCGTTGTTCTTCCTTCAGAACCTCTACTGGGAGCCAACTTCTTTGCTACCGGTTCAAGCGTTTCCCTTCCTGGTATTACTAGCACACGGGCCCAGGCAAGTCCCTGAACTGCTCTTCCGAACTTCTCCAAACGACAATTACAGCCACGAAAGAGGACTTCAAGAGAGGAAAAGGAGAGGCCGGGCAGCAAAAAAGCTCTGCAGGCTGCCACCAGTCAACATTCCACTTTTTTTTTTTTTCTTTTAAATACACCCCCCCCCTCCCCCAAATACAAACAAAAAAACCCCATGACCTTGTATTTTTTTTCCTTTGGGAGCTCACCCCTGTCTCAGCACAGTGTCCTCCACAGAGCAGGAAGCGCAGACGATCTGTATCCCGATTTGCACGCGACGAATCCGTGTTCAGAAGAAATAGGCCAGATCTGTAAGACCGGTGTTATTTTGGGGGTTTTAACAATCACAACGCAATTGCATCGACCGACGCGTTTGTGAGAAAAAACTCCTTAACTTCTAAACGTAGCACCTCCTTGGGTAAAAAAACGTGTGTGAGACTGAAAAAAAGGGATGATTCAGAGCTCCCGCTCACGATGGAGCAGTGGCGAAAGGAATGAAAGTGAAGACAAACAGCAGCAACAGGAAGTGAAATTCGGCTTTAATTCTAGGCACGTGCTTAAGAGACTCTCCAAGCCCACACCTCAATCCTAGGAGCGACTAGCCCTTTTCTGGAAGGACAAACTTTGTTACTTCAAAGTCCTAGACCGAAGGCTCCACGGAACAGAACGTGCACCGAGCCACAGGCCACCATGCCATCGACGCTCTGATGGCAAAGAAAAACCAAGGAAAACTAAAGTTTAAAGATCGGTTTCCATCGCGTTTCATTCCTTACGTTTCCACTGGCACCTAGGTGCTCCAAAATGAACTCTACTGACACCGCATGTTACTAACAATTTAGTTCTGCGTATCAAAACAACAGGCTAGTTCCAGCTCGCCCATCAAAGTAGCACGACCGACCAGAAGAGAAACACCGGACCCTAAAGAAGGGAACAGGCAGCTCTTCATTTCTCCTAGAGGAAAGTCTGTTCTTTTGCCCGGAAGGCAAACAGCCGAAACTGCCAAGGGAGCACTGCAGGAACGCGGCGCGCTCTCTCAGCTGCAATTTGTCATCGGCTTTTCGGCACGGGCAGCGGCTTTGCCTTTCCTCTGGCTTTGATGTGGCGCCCCTGGAGCGTCCTTGACCCGGCAAGGGTTTCTCCCCGCTCCCGCAGCCCCAGACACGCGATTACCTGAGCGCCGAGCGGAATCACCCACGCGGGATTTTCTTCCCGGGACGCAGAAGGTGACGCTGGGAAAGGAGGAGGCAAAAAAGGAAGCGGTTTGTCCGGCAGCCACGGCCCTAGAAACTACACCTCCCGGCATGCCCCGGGGAACCAACGTGGCCGACCAAAAGCCCCGGATGCCAGGGGACGCAGCCCTCCGTGCTTTGGGATCCTGCGGGGACACCGTTCCCCCCGCCACCGCCGCACGTGGAAGCCCCGCCGAGCCCCCAGCGTGGCTCCAGGCAGCCCCCGCCACCGGCTGCAGCCGGCCCCCCACGACCGGCGCCGACCCGGCACCCTCCCACTGCCCAGCCCCGAAGCGGCTCGGCGCCCGGCCCCGCACCGGCGCGGTGCCCCCCCGCCGCCCGGCCCCGGCACGGCGCCGCTCGGCACGGAAGCCCCCTGCCGCCCGGCCCCGGCGCGGCGCGGCGCGGCTCGGCGTGGCGCCGCCCGGCTCAGGACCGGCGCGGCGCCCCCCACCGCCCGGCTCCGGACCGGCGCGGCGCCCCCCACCGCCCGGCTCCGGGCTGATCTCGCCACCGGCCCCGACCCGACGCGCCCCCCCTCGCCCGGCCCCGGGAAGCCCCGCCCGCCCGGCTCCCACACGGCACCGAACCCTCCCCGCTCCGTGCCTCCCGCCGGCCCGGCCGCTCCCCCACAGGCACCGCCGCCCTCCTCGGGGCTTCCCCGCTCACCTCCTCCCTGCCTGCAGCCGCAGCCCAACGACCGCTCCGCTCCGCCCCGGGCTCCCGCTGGCCCCTCCGCGGGGGGAAGCTGCGCCCACCGCGCGATGCCCGCCCCCGATGCACCGCGCATGGTCTGGGAGGAATTCCAGTTTAATCTCTGTGGGCTGGACGACCTTCTGTATCATCCAGGGGACTTCTCGTTTCACCTCTATGCTCTGGAGGGCCTTCTCGATGGTCTGGGTGGACTTTCGCTGTCATCTCCATGGTCTGCGGAGCCGCCCTATACTCCGGGAGGACTTCCGCTTGCATCTCTATCGTCTGAAGGACAGTCTTTCGAATCTGGGATGACTTTCTGTCTCCTCTCTATGCTCTGGAGGACCTTCTCGATGGTCTGGGTGGACTTTCGCCGTCATCTCCATGGTCTGTGGAGCCGCCGTATACTCCGGGAGGACTTCCGCTTGCATCTCTATGGTCTGAAGGACAGTCTTTCGAATCTAGGACGACTTTCTGTCTCATCTCTATGGTCTGGAGGACCTTCTCGATGGTCTGGGTGGACTTTCGCTGTCATCTCCATGGTCTGCGGAGCCGCCCTATACTCCGGGAGGACTTCCGCTTGCATCTCTATCGTCTGAAGGACAGTCTTTCGAATCTGGGATGACTTTCTGTCTCCTCTCTATGCTCTGGAGGACCTTCTCGATGGTCTGGGTGGACTTTCGCCGTCATCTCCATGGTCTGCGGAGCCGCCCTATACTCCGGGAGGACTTCCGCTTGCATCTCGATGGTCTGAAGGACAGTCTTTCGAATCTGGGACGACTTTCTGTCTCATCTCTATGGTCTGAACGACCTTCTCTGTGATCCGGGAGGACTTTGTCGGCCATTTTGGTGGTTTGGACGAGTTATTTTTTTGCCGGGGGGGGTTTGGTTTTTTAAGCTTTTGTGTGCTCTGTGCAGCCGCAGCCCAACGACCGCTCCGCTCCGCCCCGGGCTCCCGCTGGCCCCTCCGCGGGGGGAAGCTCCACCCACGGCGCGATGCCCGCCCCCGATGCACCTCGCAGGCGCTGGCGAAGCTCCGCCCTCCCAGCGGCAAACCCCGCCCTCTGCAGCCAAGCTCTGCCCTGCACACAGCACGCATGCGCCGGTGAAGCTCCGCCCCCTGGGCAAAGCTCCACCCTCCCATGGCAAAGCTCCGCCCCCCGCAGCAAAGCTCCGCCCCTGAGACAGCACGCATGCGCAGAATAAGCTCCACCCTTCACAGCAAACCTCCGCCCTCCCACGGCAAAGCTCCGCCCCCCCCGCAGCAAAGCTCCGTCCCCAACTCATCGCGCATGCGCCGGTTAAGCTCCGCCCTTTCACGGCAAGCTCCGCCCACCCGCGGCAAAGCCCCGCCCTTCAGCGCAAAGCACCGCCCCCCCTCGGCAAGGCTCCGCCCCTGAGACAGCACGCATGCGCCGGTTGAGCTCCGCCCTCACACGGCAAAGCTCCGCCTTACCACCGCTAGGCTCCGCCCCCCCGCGGCTAAGCTCCACCCCAACACAGTGCGCAGGCGTGGTCTCCAGGGGCGGGGCCTGTCGCTAGGGGTGGTGCCCTTCCCCTGCCCGGGGGCATCCAGGGGCGGGGCCCGGCGCTAGGGGCGGGGCCGCTCCACACCAGGACCGGGGCATTCGGCGGGGCGGGGCTGCAGCGGAGGCGGACGCCGCGGGGCGGGGCTGCAGCGGAGGCGGACGCGGCGGGGCTAGCAGCGGCAAGCGCCTCCCGTGCGGCGAGAGCGGCGCTTCCTTACCGGGAGGCAGCAACGGCTGCGGCGGCAGCACCCCGCGGCCACCGCGCTGTCGCATGCCCGTTACCGGCCACCGGCACCGGCGACCACGGGGACGCCACCGCCCCTGCGCGGCTCCCGCCCTGCAGTACCCGCTTTTGGCCGCCAGGCGGCAGCACCACACCAAGCCCGGCGCTCCGACCGCGCCCCGCGGGGAGAAAGGACTCGCCCCCCGGCCCGCCTGGGGCCGCCCGCAGCCGCCGCCGCCGCCGCCGCCTTACGGGGGGGCGGGGGGTGTCCCAAGCCTCGCCCTTCTCTGCCCCTGCTCCCGCTCACAGCCCACGCAGCCACAGCCATCGCCTCGCCACCAAAAAGCACCCAAGCGGCTCGAGCATTTCAGTCCTCTGCACTTGACAGCTTGCAGCGGCTGCTGGCCCTTTCTCTCCGCGCCCCCCACCCCAGCACCCAGCCGGGGGACGCAGCACAGGGAACCTGGTCAATACCTTTGCCGCGCCTCGGCTTTTTTGCCCCCAGAGTAAGCCCCCGGGAGTGCTGGATTCATCTGCATGTGGCATCAGGGGTGGGAGAGTGACACCAGCGAGTCAACAGACCCTGGAGAGATTTTAGGAAAAAAAATAAAAAGATCAGAACCAGAAGGGTAAAAGTGAGAAAATTCATGGATTGAGATAAAACCAGTTCAACAACCACAACCACCATTACAGAAAAGAGGAAAACTAAAAATCTAAGAGAAAAACAAAAGCCAATGCAGACAAGCCATACAAATGAAAACAATTGCTCACCACCAAGCGACTGATGCTCCGCCAGTCCCTGAGCCGCAGCCCCCTGCCAGCCTCCCCCCTCATTTTATGGCTGGACGTGACGCACACGGTGCGGGATGTCCCCTTGGTCGGCCGGGGTCCGCTGTCCCAGCCCCCTCCCCTCCCAGCTCTCTGTGCCCCCGCCTGCTCGCCGGCGGGGCAGGGTGAGGAGCAGAAAGGGCCTTGACTCTGTGCAAGTGCTGCTCGGTGACTAAAACATCCCTGCGTGTGTTATCAACACTTTTTCCAGCACAAAACCAAAACACAGGGGCAGGGAGAGTGGGATGGGAGCAGGGTGCAGGTGGTGTCTTGCGGAAACAGTAATTTTCCAATTCGCAAAACTACTAAATGCTTGTGCCTTGGGAATGGAATTTGGGAGGGAGCTCAAAGAGATGAAAGTGTTTGTGTAAGTAACAAACTGTGGGCAACTAACGGCTCCAGCCTTGAGGAAGAGCTCACAGACCGATAAAGGGAGCATCTTGGCACCAAAGACTGGATGGTGGCCAGAGAAGCGTGAAGTTTGATCAAACTGCAGAAAGTGGGTGAAAGGTAAACGTGGCGAGGGGAGATCGCGACCGCCGACTCAATTCAGGACGAAAAAGACTTGCCCCCCCACCTGAAAGGAGCACGCCTGCTAATTTACATAGCAAGCGAGGCTAATTTAAGTACAGCAAACCAATAGTGTATGAAATGTTAATCACCAGCTGATAAGTGTAAATTTAGGCAGGTTTATACCGATCTTGTAACCTGACAAATACACTGCCGGTTTGTGTGAGGGTGTGCCTGACTTGTGGGAAATCGCCAAGCACCCAGCTTTGCACAGACCTGAAATAAGTGATCAATGTCTCTCCTGAGTGGGTGGTCATTGGGCCGTTGCACACCGGGCAAAGGATCCGCCTTTCGGACAACAGTTTTGGCGAGCGCGGTGGGACAGCCGTGAAGCCTGAAGCCTGAAGACTCACCGGCCACCGGAGGGGAGAAGCTATTCTTCGGATTCCAGCGCGCACCGACCTGTTTGTTCGGGGACTCTGCGAGTGCTCTCCCTGTCCGGAGCGGGCAAGCGACTCAAAGGTGCAGCGCGTAAATTAGAGACACTGTAAGGGGAGCTGTATAAACGGTAAAAGTAAGAGGTATTCGTGAATGCTTGACAGTGATGACTGGAGTGCCTGAAAAAGGGGATAAGACCATTCTTTTTGGGTAAAAATATGGGAGCGGGACAAGGGGCAGGAAAGTCTGCTGAACCTCCCCTTTGCTCTCCGTTAGGATACATCCTGCAATATCGGAATAAGTTTGGTGGGGATCCCCTAACTAAAAGAAAATTAAAAGAATACTGCAGTCAATGGTGGCCGATGTATAAATTGGATGATGGGGAAAAATGGCCGGATATGAGAACTCTGAATTATAATACTATTTTGCAGCTCGTTATTTTGTAGAAGGCAGGATAAATGGGATGAAATACGTGGATTTGTTCTTTTCTTTAAGAAATGATTATAAGACAACAAGAAAATGCAAATTGTTGGTATCTGATTCAAATGTCTTGATGACGGAGTATAAAAATAAATTGCCTCAGTGTTGTTCTGCTTCTAGCATTGGGAAAAGGTGTTTGAAAGTGGAAGCTGGAGAAGAGGATGCGCAGCTGATGGTGTCCCCAGGAAGGGAAGCGGACAGTGTTGGTGGCAGGGAGAGAAGCAGCGAAGGACGTGAGTCCCGTTGTGGGCAGAACTCGGGCGCAGCAGAACCCCGTTATTCGGGCTCCGTTGCGCCAGGCGGTAGGACCGGACAGAACGCCTGTCTCTGTGACAGTACCTTTTTCAGCCTCAGAGTTAATGAATTGGAAGGAGTCTGCTGGGTCATATCGGGAAAATCTGGAAAAAATGTATCGGTCCTTTAAATTGATAATTGAAAATCATAACCCGGATTGGAAAGATATGCAGGTGTTGCTTAATACTTTATTTCTCCCTGAGGAGAAGAGAATGGTGTTAGGAAAAGCTCCAGAGGACAATATGAGGTTAAATACCAGGGGCGGTCCGGGTCATTTTATGCCAATACAAGAACCAGATTGGGATCAGAATATTAGTGCGGACAGATTGATGATCAAAAGGTATCAGCAGTTAATTTTGTGTGGGGTAAAGCAGGGGGTACCTAGACCCAAAAATCTTGCAAAGTTGTATCAGGTGGTTCAGAGTAAAAATGAAGACCCTTCTGCTTTCTATGAGAGGCTGTGTGAAACTGCTACAAAATGGATGGATTTGAATCCGGATGATGAAGCAAATGGGAGGATGTTCAGTATGGTGTTTATTGGGCAGTCGGTGCAGGATATAAAGAGACTGTTACAGAAAGTCGATGGGGACAGGGGTATGTCAATAACTGGGATGAGAGAGAAAGAAAAGAGAAACAGAATAGAATGAAGTTGCAAGCATCTTCGCTGGCAGCAGCAATAAATGGGAATAATAGTAGAAGGAAAGGTAGGGGTGGAAGTAGAGTAAGAGGGGGACGAGGCCGGGAAGAGGGTCACAAAACCTAACCCTGGTGGGGCCAAAGCACCGTGCAGCCTGTAAACAGGAGGGACGCTGGAAGAATGAACGCCCGAACCCAAAGGGGCTAGAGGAGCAGGATCGGGTAAGAAATGCCCACCTTATGGCGTCAGAGGATTCGCACGATGAAGGAAGGGCACCGGGGGAAAACATTAAGGTCTCCCCAGCTGATCCCCTGGTTTCAGTTCAGCTGGCGAATCAGACGGTTAAATTTTTAGTTGACATAGGAGCAATATATTCTCTATTAAACAGTTGTAAAGGACCTATGAGTAAATTCTCAATGTCAGTAATTGGTGCCACGGGAAAATGAGAGATTAGAACTTTCTTTCAACCGATTAAGTGTGAAATTGGAAACAAAGCACTTACACATGAATTTTTGTATATGCCAGAATGTCCCCTACCTCTGATGGGAAGGGATTTATTGAATAAATTGGGAGCACAGATAACTTTTTCATGAGAATAAAGTTCAATTGCATATTCCACAAAATAACGCCTGGGAGGCACAAGCATATATGTTACAGGAATTGTCAGAAATGAAGAATGCTGAAAATAAGGAAGAACAAATTGAAGCACCCTCTGAAATCATGAATGCAGCGGTTCCCTTTGAATGGGCAACTGAGAAACCTGGAAGAGCCAAATTGGCAGAACCGGTAAAAGTGGAATTGAAACTGGGAGCGAGGCCAGTAAGACGAGAACAATATTCCATGAAATTGGAAGCTCGGGTTGTACTGGAGCCTATAATTAATAATTTTCTAAAATATGGACTGTTGAGAGTGTCAATCTGAATATAATACCCTGATTTTGCCTGATAAAAAGCCACATTCGTAGGAATATCGATTAGTACAGGATCTAAGAGCTATTAATCAAATAGTGATTGCTGTACACCCGGTGGTGCCTAATCCCTACACTCTGCTGACACGATAGTTGATTCAAATGTTTATTTTACAGTGTTGGACTTAAAAGATGCTTTCTTTTGCATTCCATTGGACGAACAAAGTGGGAAGCTGTTTGCCTTTGAATGGGAGAGCCCTGCAACGGGACGCAAAGTGCAGTTCTGCCGGACAGTGCTTCCTCAGGGACTCAAGAATAAACCTACAATCTTTGGTAATGCATTGGCAAAAGAACTGGAACAATGGCAAGGTCAGAAGCCTACCGCTCCCTGGTTACAATACGTAGATGGTATCTTGTTGGGGGCAGACAGAGCTGAAGAATGTAAAGAGGCAACTATTAATCTATTGAAGTGTCTGGGGTTGGCAGGATACAGAATGCCACAAAAGAAAGCACAGATTATGCAGAAAAATGTAATTTATCTTGGATTAGAGATATCCCAAGGAAAAAGGAAACTGGGAGTTGAGAGAAAAGAGGCGATCTGCCAAATCGCCCTCCCCCCATCGAAAAGAGAACTCAGGGGATTTCTAGGAATGGCTGGATGGTGTCGCCTGTGGATACCTAATTTGGGGTTAATGGCTAAACCTTTGTATGAAGCTGTTAAGGGACCAGGAGAGCTATTGGAATGGACTCCAGAATGCCAGAAAGGATTTGATGAAATAAAAATCGCTCTCATGAGTGCTTTAGGTCTCCTGAATTTATCAAACATCAGGCACTGGGAGTGCTTGTACAAACTTTGGGAGATGAAAAGACCAGTAGCTTACTTTTCAAAACAATTGGATAAAGTAAACTCTGGATGGCCAGGCTGTCTGAGAGCAGTAGCAGCTGCTGTGTTGCCAATACAAGAGGCATGAAAATTGACTTTGGGACAGAAAATAACTGTTTATGTGGCACATGCTGTTGCAGCGGTGCTGGAGCAGAAAGGACATCATTGGCTATCCCCGAGCAGAATGGTACAAGACCAAGCAATATTGCTCGAACAAGAATATATAGCAATGAGAGTGTCCAGTGCCCTGACTCTGGCATTGCTGTTACCTGTACATGAAAGGGAGGAATTGTCATATGATTGTCCACAAACCATCGAACAGGTGTACTCTAGTCGTTCAGACCTGAAGGATACTCCCTTGCAGAATCCCAACTGGGAGCTGTTCTCTGATGGAAGCAGCTTCGCCGTGAAAGGGGAACGGAGGGCTGAGTATGCTGTTGTTACCTTAGAAGAAGAAATAGAAGCAAGACCACTGCCAGTGAATACACCTGCTCAGAAGGCTGAATTAGTCGCTTTAACTCAAGCTCTGGAATTATCAGAAGGAAAGTGGGCTAATACCTATACTGATTCAAAATATGCTTTTGGAGTAATACATGCACATGGTGCAATTTGGAAAGAAAGAGGACTGTTATCATCACAAGAAAACCCAATAAAGTACAGCAAAGAGATTATGAAATTACTTGAGGCACTTAATAAACCTAAAGAAATAGCAGTAATACACTGCAAAGCACATCAGTCTGGACAAACTGATGTAATTAAAGGAAATCGAAAAGCAGATGAGGCTGTGAAAAAGAGTTGCTCTATCAGCAACAGTGACAACCTTAGTTCCAGAAAGAATCTTAAAAACTGACACTCCTAAATATACAGAAAAAGAAGACAAGTTGGCTGAACTACTGAAATGCATTAAGACTGCCGAAGGATGGTGGGTGACTCCAATCGGACAATGTGTTGTAACTCCACAGATAATGAAGGAACTAACGGAACGAACGCGTAAGAGCACACATATGGGAACTGAAGCTTTAATTGAAACAGTAAGAGGTAGGCTGTAGGAATCAACATGATGTTGATTGCTAAAAGTGTCACACAACAATGCGCGGTTTGTGTCAAAAATAACCCTAAGATCCAAAGGACACCCCCTCCCGGAGAGGTAAAAAGATGTTTCACGCCTGTGGAATATTGGCAAATTGATTTTTCCGAATTACATAATTGTAATGGATATAAGTATTTATTAGTAATTGTTGATACTTTTTCAGGATGGCCTGAAGCTTTCCCATGTCGCACCAACAAGGCAAGAGAAGCGGTAAAAACTTTGTTAAAGGAAATTATACCAAGATTTGGGGTACCAGGAGGGTTTTCTTCAGATCAAGGGCCTCATTTTGTTGCAGAAGTGGTTCAAGGGGTGTCAAGATTTTTACAACTTAAGTGGGATTTACATACTCCATGGAGACCCTGGTCCAGTGGAAAAGTAGAAAGGATGAATCAGACAACAGAGAGGCAGATTGGAAAATTGTGTCAGGAAACCCAGATGAAATGGATAGAAGTTTTGCCTCTAGCGTTATTAAGAATTAGAATAACCCCTGAAGTTAGAGAAAGAATTAGTCTATTTGAAATTTTGTATGGGAAACTTTACACAGTAAATTTAACAGGGAAAGGAACTCAGATGCACCTTAAGGGTGACCAAGTGTCGAGTGACTCTCTCTTGCCTGTGGCAAGGGTTCTCACTTCTCTCCATAGGCACGTCCAGCTGAGAACGCCTGTGCCTTTGGATTCAGCTGTACGCCCGTTTAAGCCAGGAGATCAAGTGTGTCTGCAGACCTGGAAAGAGGAGCCGTTGACAGAAAAGTGGAAGGGACCTGACCTTGTACCGTTAACTACAAACACTGCCGTGAAACGTCAGGGGATTGATACCTGGATTCACTACACCCAAGTAAAAGCGGCCCCTCCAAAGATGTAGAGAGTTGAACAAGTACAACCTTTGAAGTTAAAATTATGCAGAGACAAATGAACTGCACTTGGACTGATATTGAATCAGTTTTACATTTAGAGTGTACAAGGAAAAATTTTCTTGTATTGTCTTTTAGGAATAACATTAATACTGTTTCTATGGTTTTTATACAGGTACACTACTTTTCTAAAGCCCAACAAGAGAAATACGGTGGTTACTTTTTTTCCCTTTCCTGAGCCAGGTACCCAAAGGGAACCAGGAGGGATGCTCTGATGCTTGGAGTCATAATCTCCACCTGGAAATGGTTGAAAAAGCTATGAAAATAGCTAATCGAACAAGTTGCTGGGTGTGTACCCATTTCCCAGAGCATGGCAATAAGGGAGTACCTTCAGTCAGAATACCAATTCCCTTCAATAAGTCCTGGAATAATTTGTGGGTAAAACCGAAATTCACAGGGAAAAAAAAAAGAGAGAGTGATTTTCAGACCTGGAATGTGTGAGATGTGTTAAGTGTATGACAACAAATAAGACCAGGTCACCTGGTAACACGTCGGTAGAGCGTTACCCGTGCTGTGAGCGGCCAGTGCAGTCACAAGGAAAGACACGACAGAACGGTTGTGGGAACGTTCCGAAGGCAGCGGCCGGTTTTGGCCATGTGGAAAGAAGGCACGGGAAGTCTTGCTGCCCAGTTGGTCTGGGACTTGCACCCCACGTGCGGTTGTCCCTAACATTACCATAATGAATGAAATAAACACAGGGCTATGGGTAAGAACATGTATGAAAAGGTACCAAAGAAGCCACGATCCATTAACTGATCGACCAGCTGCCTTCCATTCATTTGTCAGGTGGTTTCTGCCTTGGTTAGGAGTTAGAGAACTTGAAAAAGCAATAGTGACTATTTCAGCACTTATTGAAAACAGAGAATGCGACAGCTGACGCTATCAAAGCCTTGCAAGGGAAGCGTCAGAGATTGCAGAAGTAGCTACCCAAAATAGAATGGCATTGGATATGCTATTGGCTTCTCAAGGAGGGGTGTGTGCAGTGATCAATACTGGTTGTTGTGTATATGTGGATCAAAGTGGGCGAATCTCTACTGATTTAAATGAAATTTGGCAACAAACTAAAATCTTACATGAAATTCAAAAAGATGATGCATCTTCAGGATTCAGAGAGACTTGGGGATGGTTAACTTCCTGGTTCCCTGATTTAAACCTATGGATCAAGAGATTACTGGCATTATTAATAATAATCCTGTTAGCTTTTGTATGTCTGTATGTACTTCTACAATGCACCTGTAGGTGTTGCTTGGCCAGCAATCCGGCACAAAAAAGACTTATCTAAGGAATACCCTTAGAAAAGTCTCAAAAGGGGGAAATGATGTCTTGTGGAAACAGTCATTTTCCAATTCGCAAAACTACTAAATGCTTGTGCCTTGGGAATGGAATTTGGGAGGGAGCTCAAAGAGATGAAAGTGTTTGTGTAAGTAACAAACTGTGGGCAACTAACGGCTCCAGCCTTGAGGAAGAGCTCACAGACCGATAAAGGGAGCATCTTGGCACCAAAGACTGGATGGTGGCCAGAGAAGCGTGAAGTTTGATCAAACTGCAGAAAGTGGGTGAAAGGTAAACGTGGCGAGGGGAGATCGCGACCGCCGACTCAATTCAGGACGAAAAAGACTTGCCCCCCCACCTGAAAGGAGCACGCCTGCTAATTTACATAGCAAGCGAGGCTAATTTAAGTACAGCAAACCAATAGTGTATGAAATGTTAATCACCAGCTGATAAGTGTAAATTTAGGCAGGTTTATACCGATCTTGTAACCTGACAAATACACTGCCGTTTTGTGTGAGGGTGTGCCTGACTTGTGGGAAATCGCCAAGCACCCAGCTTTGCACAGACCTGAAATAAGTGATCAATGTCTCTCCTGAGTGGGTGGTCATTGGGCCGTTGCACACCGGGCAAAGGATCCGCCTTTCGGACAACAGAGGGAGCGGATGGGGGGGTGTCGGAGTTTGGGTGGTGGCAATGGGCAGATGGGGGGTGCAGGCAGCGCCCTGGGGGTCCAGAAGCAAAGGGGCTATGGGAGGGGGGAGCAGGGGAGCGGGGGCACGAGACTGGAGGGCAGGGGACGCGGGGGGCACGTCACGGGGCAAAAAAAACCCCGCGCGGGGGGAAAAACCTTGTGTGGGGGGACGTTTGGGTGGAGAGCACTTGGGAGGGCGCAGAGACAGGCAGAGGAGGACAGGGGGGCGGAGACGGACACGGACGGACAGCGGCTGTGTGTGGGTAGAAAGGTGCACGGGGGGACACGGGTGGGGATGACCTGCACCAGGGGGTCCGCCCGGCATAATCCACAGCAGATAACTCACCTGGGATAAGCCGCAACGGATATTCCGCTCCGGAGAAGGAATCCACGCCAGATAATCCCCAGCAATGCCCCTCAAACTGCCAGCGGTTCACCCCAAATTTGGCCCAAATTGGTGCAGGTTTTTCGTTTGGGTTTTTGGGTTTGTTCGGTTTTGGGTTTGTTTGTTTGTTTGTTTTTGTGGGTTGTTTTTGGGCAGTTTTTTTGTTTGTTTTTTTTGTTTTGCTTTGACATCATACAAAACTTGGGATTTTCTGCTTTTCCAAAATATTCAGTTCTGGGGTTTTCCAGCACTTTTCGACATCATAACAACAGGTCATTTTTGCTTTGGGTTTTCTGTGTTAAAATGTAGGGGTGGGGGTGGGGGTGCTTGCTTTCCAGCTGCACAAACCCAGGCGGATTTGGCTTTCCTGAGAGCCCCGAACTGTGTTGCTCCCTGCCCTCCAAATTGTGTGGCCCCACAGGGGAAAGTCCCAATTTGGGGGAAACTGGCCCCAAAGCGGGATGGGAAAAGGGGGAAGGGACAGCTTTGGAAAGTGCTTTTATATCTTCAAGAGAGATTTGAGGGGGAGGTCGAGTTTTTAAATCTTTTCTATAAACAGGGTTTCTTTGCATTTTAGAAACCTTCTGTAGCATAGATGTTTACACTTACGTAGCTAGTTACACATACATATCTTCAGGCAACAGATACCTTTGAGGCATATTACCTGTTTACACTGATATCTACTACATGTACGTACCTATTTACACTTTCATATATTCACACTTATATATCTACTGACACATACATGCCTATTTACACTTATTATATAGAACATCTATTTAGATGAGCTGGCTGTTTAGACTTGGATATTTTGACACTTTGGTATCTTAGACTTCTCTCTTTAGACTTCGGTATCTACTTACAATTCTCTCTATTTAGACTTAGTTATCTGTTTACACTTCCATAGAACCTATCCTTCCATTACACAGAAGACCGACCCTAATGCTTTTAATCACACACACACACACACGAGTTTTCAGGCATTTTGGGGCTGTGACCCCCCCTCCTCTGGGGGGGAACCTCCCCGTGACACCTTCATCCCCCACTCACCTGCTCCTCTGTTTCATCATCACACCCCCCGCCCCCAGGGACGTTGGGGTGCCCCAAATGACATCATCACCCCCCAGGCCCCTCCAACACTTTTTCATCACCCCCCCAAAAAAGGCACAAAACAAGGAACACAGCCCCGACCGGCAGCTCGCTACTTTAATAATGCCATTTACATATGTAGGCACCCCCCCGAAAAGGGGAGCTCCGCCAGAGAAATAAAATGGGGGCAGCCCCCCCAAACGGTTGCAGCCCCCCCCAGCCCCTGTCCCGCAAGCCGGTGGCTGCCCCACGCCGCGGGGGGAGCCTGCCAGGGGATGGTGCCACACCTCTTGCTCAGGCTCTGCTCTGCCGTGCTCCCCCTCTGTTCCCACGCTGGCTTGGACTTATCCACAGGCTGCAGTCCCTTAGGGGTTTACCCGCTCCACGTGGAGGCTTATCTGTGAGCCAGTCTCTCCAGGAGTATACCTGCTGCAGCACAGACTTCTGCACAGTCACTTAGAGGTGCACCTGTTCCAGCGTGGCCTTCTCCACGGGTCACAATGCTTTCCGAGATATACTTGCTCCAGCATGGCCTTACCCACAGCGACGTTCTCTTCAGAAGTAAACCTACTCCAACATGGCCTTACCCATGGCCACATGCTTTGAGGTGCTCCAGCATGAGCTCATGCACAGCCACCAATGCTTCAAGGTGTACCTGCTGCAGCGCAGACTCATCCACAGCCACAGGTGCTTCGAGGGGTACTTTCTCCAGCATGGCCTTCTCCTTCAGCCACAATCCCTTCAGAGGTATACCTGCTGCGGCACAGACATAACCATGGCCACAGACGCTTCGAGACATACCTGCTCTGGCACAGGCTTACCACGTCCACAGATGCTTCGGGGTGTCCTGCTCCCACGTGGACTCATCCACAGGTTGCAGTCCCTCTGACTCAAGGTCAGCTGTCCTGGCCGTGCCCCCTCCCAGCTGCTTGTGCACCTGGCAGAGCATGGGAACCTGAGAAGTCCTTGACTAGTATAAACACTACTCAGCAACAAACAAAACATCAGGGTGTTATCAACATTATTCTCATCCTAAATCCAAAACACAGCACTATACCAGCTACTAAGAAGAAATTTCACTCTATCCCAGCTGAAACCAGTACAAGTCCTTGCACTGCTGCTGCACATCTTGCTGGCTCAGTCGATACAGCTGGAAGCGAAGCGTAACGCTTTTGAGAGCAAAAGGAAAACCAAAGGACAAATCGCAGCAATTCGCTTCATGCTAAAAAAGCTGTGCATGTGTTTATATACATCCAATAAAAATACTTCTACTGGAGAAGGATTGGATTTTCCTTTTGCATTAATTTAACTTGCACAGCTGTGAATTGATACCAGTAGATTATTGTCATGGTTTAACCCCAGCCAGCAACTAAGCACCACACAGCCGCTCGCTCACTCCCCACCAGTGGGATGGGGGAGAGAATCAGAAGGGTAAAAGGAAGAAAACTCGTGGGTTGAGATAAGAACAGTTTAATAATTGAAGTAAAATAAATTAGAACAGTTAAGCAGGCAAAGCAAAAACCGTGCACGCAAACAAAGCAAAACAAGGAATTCATTCATTACTTCCCATCGGCAGGCAGGTGTTCAGCCATCCCCAGGAAAGCAGGGCTCCATCACGCGTAACGGGGACTTGGGAAGACAAATGCCATCATACCCAATGTCCCCCCTTCTTTCTTCTTCCCCCAGCTTATATACTGAGCATGATGTCATATGGTATGGAATAACACTTTGGCCACCCTGGGTCAGCACCCCTGCCCCGGCTGTGCCCCCGTCCCAGCTTCTTGTGCACCCGGCAGACCAGGGGAAGCTGAAGAGTCCTTGATCAGTGTGAGCGCCACTTAGCACCTATTTAGCAACAGCTTAGCGCTACTTAGCAAGAACCAAAGCATCAGTGTAACATCGACATTGTTCTAATCCTAAACCCAAAACACAGCCCCATACTGGCTACCGAGACGAAAATTAACTCTATCCCAGCTGAAACCAGGACAATTGTCGATCTCCAAGATATGCAGTTATCATTTGACCAGGGGTTTTTTGCGCCTTACGTCATTAGGAGCGACATCTGGCCAGCCGCGCTGCCCGAGAGAGATGCTACTGAACTGCCAGGGAAACGCACCCTTGAAAGCCAGACAGAAAGAAAAGTACTTGAGAGCACTCCGTCAAACGAGCCGGGGGGGGGGGGGGGAAACCCGTAACGTTCAGTTGCCTCTCCTGGTCAACGTTTAGAACAAATACCTAACGGCTCAAATACACCTAAGCAATTGTACGCCACAGCTAGTTGGCAGTTAAAGTTGAAACAACGCCACAGCTAGTTGGCAGCTGCAGGTGAAACAACGCAAGGCAGTTTGTATAGACAATTTTAACTTTTTTTTTCTTCCTAAAGTTACATCTAGGGTAGAAAAATCAGTGAGAGAAGAGATCCCCCATACGGTTTTACTTTGCGGGCGGAATCCAATCCCCGGGGCTGCAATGCCTAAGGCTACCAAAAAGGACCGGCAGATTTGCTAACGCTTTTGGCTGCACTGAAGCACGCAGAGGAACGCGTGTTGATGACATCTCGGCTGTTGCAACTGAGAACCAGCGATGCAATCAACTTCCGGAAGACGTGCTGTGCTCGGCTCTTTGGAAGCAAACTGACGGGGTTTTTTTGTTTGTTTGTTTCTTTTTTTTTTTTAAGAGAGCGGAAAGTCTCGCTGCTGCTGACTTCTACTGCCAAGCGCATCATCTCTGAAGATCCCCACTCTGATGGGGAGTTCATAAAACACAACTTCTTTGAATGAGAAAGACTTCCATTCTGGAAAATCTCTTTCCAACTGAAGTAAGAAACCACACGCTGTAGGTTAAGGAAAAAGGACGCTGCCGAAGCAGTAACTCACCGAAACCACGTCAGGACTCGCTGTCGCTACTTACAAGGCTGGCAATGCTTCTCGGGAAAGCGACGCCAATTCCTCCTCTTTTGTCCACGTCTCTCCTTGGACCTGGATCGCTTTTAGTACGGACGCCAGTATCTCAGTAAGCTTTTCAAGTACTACTCTAAGATATTTTAAAAACTTATTGACTGAAAAAGCACACAGCTTTTATGACGAAAACAAAGCCTGTTTCTTCTGAACTCTTACAAACATTGTCTTTCCTCTTTTACGACACAATTATTTGTGTTGTAACAGAAGACTGCGCTTTCAGGAAGGCAAAATAAACGGAGGGAAGTCGGCTTTGCACAGGCAGAACACGCTCCAGTGCAGACCTTCTTTTCCTTTTAGGATCTGCGCTAAAATAGTTCCTAGAAAAACTACAGAAGGAAGGAGAGCTGGCGCATTCTTGACGTTAATTTTGAAGTCTGTACTACAAGCACCTTAGGAAAAACGCAGACACGCATCGCGGATGTACCTTGTACTTGCAGACCACTATGGATCACAGCAGTGTGTAAAAGAGAGGGGGCCAGGAGAGGTGCAGGGAGGGCCCAGGACTCACCACAGCTCTCGCTCTCGGTGCTGCTGGGAGAATTGGCCAGTTCAGATGCTTCTTCCTCCTTCTCTCCTCCCTTCCTCTTCTGTAACTCCAGTCACTCGGCTCTCTTCCGCCTAAGAGAATATGTGGATGTCTTACAGCTCTTATGAGACAAGGTTTCCTAGACATGTAGCCTCGCTTGCTCATGCGCTACGCGGCTGTACCACACTTTGGGTTATGCATACAGGCCCTGTGGTGCACATCGGCTGTCTGGCCTGCAGTGCACTACAAAGACGGATCCCTTCCCACCCAGAGGGGCAGGCTCTCTCTTGCCTGCAGTGGGAGGCAGTGGTCAGCCAGATGGCCTTCCGTTTCTTCTTCTTTACCTTTCTCCAGCCTCTCCGGCTTCAGCCGCGGCAGCTCCTGTCCACAGCCAGTAAGCGCTCCGCCTGTCCCTTTTCACCCCCGCACTGCAAGGAGAGTGAGGTCAGGCAGAGACAACCCACACAAGCCTGAGGCAGGTGCTGTCAGCAGCATCCCCACGGGAGGAATGGACAACCGCGTCCTCAGCATGGCCTCTAGCACAGGGAAAGAAGAAGCGGCGACCGTTATTACCGTAGATCACCCCTGGCCTAAGCCCTTCCTTCTGCAGAGGCTTCTGGAGACGCTGCTCCTTCCCCGCACTGCTGGTAACGGCACCCGCGTTAAGGGAGAATCCAGCCCACTTGAGAGCCAGCTTGTGGTCTTCACAACAGGGCTTGGGGGGCGATGTGGGGCTACAGGACAGCGGCGCGCCACAGACAGAAGCCCGCAGAAAACCGCGCGAAATCGGCAACAAAACTGCACCGGGCGCCGCGGCAGCAGCGGGGACTGCGGCGCACCGCACGCGCCCGAGAGCAACGCGGCTGCCCGGCAGCCACGGCCGCAGAAACTACACCTCCCGGCATGCCCCGGGGAGCCAACGTGGCCGACCGGAAGCCCCGTGCCCCAGGACGCCGCGGGACGGAGCCCTCCGTGCTTTGGGACCCTGCGGGGACACCGTTCCCCCCGCCACCGCCGCACGTGGAAGCCCCGCCGAGCCCCCAGCGCGGCTCCGGGCAGCCCCCGCCACCGGCTGCCCGCCCCCGCCCGGCGCCGACCCGGCACCGCACCCTCCCCGCTCCGTGTCTCCCGCCGGCCCGGCCGCTCCCCCGCAGGCACCGCCGCCCTCCTCGGGGCTTTCCCCGGTCCCCACTCACCTTCTTCCTGCCTGCAGCCGCAGACCCAACGACCGGACCGGACCGGACCGGACCGCTCTTCCCTGGGCTCACACTGGCCCCTCCATGCCCAGCCAGGGCGGGGCAGCACCAGCCGCCCCCCAAGCAGCGCCCCCTTTACAGGGAGGGGCCGGCGCCATCAGCCTCACCGCCCGCACCTGGGGCCTCTCCAGCCCCGGCCCCCAGCTGGAGCCCAGCAGGAGCAGGGGGCCCTCGCCCGACCCCCACCGTGCGTCAGTCACCTCCTGCCCTGGGCTCGGTCGCAGCCCCTTGCCCGGTGCAAAGAGCGTGCAAACGCAGCCGGGAGGGCAAAGGAGAAGGCGAGTGTTTGCTCAGTCACGCACATAAGTCCCGGGAGCAAGTCTGCCTCGGGTGCTCGGCGTCCCCGATGCTCCCTCTGGCCCCGGGACACCTTGTCAGTCGTTCCCCACGCTCGTCCATTCGGTGGGGAAGGGATGGTCGGTCGGCTGGTTCCGGGAGCAATGGGCTGCTGGGCAGAGGTAGAGGCCACCAAAAATGAGGAGCAGAGGACAGGACAGGACAGGACAGGACAGGACAGGACAGGACAGGAGAGAAGAGAAGAGAAGAGAAGAGAAGAGAAGAGAAGAGAAGAGAAGAGAAGAGAAGAGAAGAGAAGAGAAGAGAAGAGAAATCGTGAGGCAGGGAACGGGACAGCGAGAGAAGGATGGGGATGAGGGAGCCTGACAGAGGTGGGGAAAGAAGCAGCAGGAAGAGAGGAAGAAAAGAGGGAAGAGGAAAGCTGGGCATGCGATCGGGACGGCAAAGAGTTAAAATTACTGGTGCGAACAGAGCGAGTGTGTGTCAAACCATCAAGGTCAATTTATGGCTCCCGGGCAAGAAACGCGTGTCGACTACTGGCTTTGCAATTAAAAATCATCACGAAAATATTTTAGGTTTCGATGTTTTAAACGGTCGAACTTGGCGCCTGCCGAATGGCAGCGTGTGGTCCTTTGGCCCAAACACCGATCCCAACCCCGGCGGACACCGGGAGGCTCCAGTGCGGCCGCTCGGCGCAGCCCCGGCGCTCCCCGAGTCAAAAATCACTGACGGGCCGCAACACCCCGGTGCTGCTGCAGCACGACATGGCACTTCTGCAGTCACAGCCGATTTGGAGAGACGACAAATGATCTCCAGACCCCCCTCCCCGTAGGGCTCACCTGCCCGGACCGGACGGGAGGTGGCGCTTAGCAGCCGGTGATCGGCGCCTGATGCCGGTGCAGCCCAGCTACCAGCTGCTGTACCGAGCACCGCAAGCAGCTGCACACCCGCGGGTGGCAGCGCTAGGTGTATGAGATATGTTCTTTATGGTTCCCTTAAAGGAGGAGGAGAAAGAAAAGTTTGCTTTCACTTGGGAGGGAATACAATGTACCTTCAGCAGACTCCCACAGGGGTATAAACGTTCAGACACAATTGCTCATGCTGCATTTGCTGAACTTTTATAGACAGTCTCGCTCCCCCAAGATGTGAAACTGTACCAATATATAGATGATATCCTGACTGGAGGAACTTCCCCTGAGAAGGTGAGGGAGGCGACAGCAGCAGCATGGCAAGCACTAAATAAAGCAGAAATTGAGATTCCACGCGGAAAATGTCAAGGACCAAGTAGAGAGATAAAATTTTTAGGTACTTGGATAGCAGGCAGTGCAGTGATTCCTCCAGACACCTTAAGAAAAATCGAAGAGCTGCAAATGCCCCAGTCAAGGAAGGAGTTAAAACAACTAATGGGAACTTTAGGATATTGGAGGAAGCATGTACCTGGATTTTCTATCGTTGCCCATCCATTATACTCACTCTTACAGAAAGGCAAACCCTGGGAGTGGAAGTTAGAGCATGAAAAGGCGGTCAAAACTCTTAATTGAAGAATTAAAAACATATCAGTCACTGGGACCAGTACACCCCCACGGCCCTATTACAGCCGAATGGGGGTTTGCTGAACATGCTACTTACTGTAACCTGTTCCAAACTGGCCCTGATGGGCCAGTAAGACCTCTATTGTTTAGCTCAACTGCATTCAAAGAAACAGAACAACAATACTCTGAATGGGAAAAGGGACTTTTTTCTTAGTTGAGCAGTTAAACAAGTTGAGAAAATAAATCAGGGACAACCTGTGCAAACTAGACGACCATTTAATTTACTAGAAGCAATCCTAAAGGGGACTGCCCCCCCAGGAGGAGTTGCACAAAAGCCCACTATTGGAAAATGGTATGCTTACCTAACAGGAGTTGCAGAAAATATGCAATTAACTGAAGGACACACTAAGGTTTCCAAATTGCAGTTGCCCGTAAACACAGACCCTGTAGCGTTACAACAACCTTTTAAACCTTCACCCATTCTAGATGCACCGCCCCTCACTGAGGGTACACCAACAGAAAACATTTGGTTTACAGATGCTTCAGCAAAAAAAGGTAAATGCTAAATGGCAATATAAGGCCGTTGCATTAGATACGACCACTGGCAAACAATAGAGGATGGTGAAGGCAGCGCACAAGTACAAGAAATAAAAGCAGTTGTTTTGGCAGCACAAAATGGAGCAAAAATGATGTATGTGGACTCTTATGCTGTGTGGGCTGGTGCCACACAGTGGCTCTGTCAATGGGAAACCTTGAACTGGGAAGTAAATAGATCCCCAGATTGGAGAAACAAAAATCGGCAATTATTACTAGATATAGCCAGGAAAACACCTTTCAAGATGGGACGGGTAAAAGCTCATGCTAAGGATAATCAACCAGCCACAAAGTGGAATCAAAAGGTAGATGAGCTAACTAAAATTAGGAAAATCACCTTAAATCCTGAGTGGTATCGATTGGGAGAATGGTTACATCAAAACCTAGGCCACACAGGTAAAGAAGCACTTCACTTTGCTGCACAGAGTGAAGGCTGACCAATAAACAGAAAAACTTGTGAAACTATTCTTACGGAATGTCCCCAGTATAGATTGAAATTACAAGCAGATCATCCTGCTAAAGCATCACCTTTACATATCAATGAAGGGAAAACTTTATGGTCTAGATGGCAAATTGATTATACCTGTGGTAGTTTAACCCCAGTCAGCATCTAAGCATCACACAGCTGCTTGCTCACCCTTCCCCCCTGCCCCTGGTGGGAAGGGGGAGAGAATCGGGGAAAAAAGTAAAACCCGCGGGTTAAGGTAAAGGCAGTTTAATAGGACAGCAGAGGAAGAGATAATAACAATAATAATGATAAAAGGTATACAAAACAAGTGATGCAAAGGTATACAAAACAAAGGTATACAAAACAAGTGATGCACAATGCAATTGCTCACCACCCGCTGACTGACACCCAGCCCGTCCCTAAGCAGCGATCGCTGCTCCCTGGCCAACTATATAAAGCCCAGTTTCTATACTGGGCACGACGCCATATGGTACGCAATAGCCCTTGGGCCAGTCTGGGTCAGCTGTCCCGGCTGCGCTCCCTTCTGGCTTCTTGTGCACCGGGCAGAACATGGGAAGCTGAAAAGTCCTTGACCGGTGTAAGCACTGCTTAGCAATGACTAAAACGTCAGTGTTCTCAAAATTATCACAACATATTTCTGTGTTCAGGTTTCATGTAGAAACAGTGATGTACAGTGCTAATGCAAGTCATTCCTGAACAAGTAAGATACTTGTGATTTGTAAATTCCTTTTTTTTGTGTGTTGTCACCATTCCTAGCCAAAGCTATTGCATCAAGTTGTAGAACAACTAGGAAAAAATCTACTTTGCCACAGATATGCTGTCTAAAGGTGAAAACAAATTCATGGTAAAGGCTTTTTGGAGGTGAGGGATATGGGGGAGGTTCTATCTCATGACAGAAGTTTGGATGTATTTACAAAATATGTTGTTTATAGATTTTGGCAGTTGTTGCCTAGTGAATCTTTTCTAAGGGTTTCAGTATTAGAAAATCTACAGATACTTTTGTGGTTCTTCCTGTATGTTTTGTAGTTGAAACCCACTGAAATCTTGTTGACCATGTCTCTGTTTTGCCTAATGTTTCCCATAAGCTTGGCACTACCTCATCATTTCTTAAGCCACATCATTGCCCTCTCATTCCTGTGTCCTAACCATCTTGATCTTGATTACTGATTTCAGTTGCATCTTTACTGTGTTTTGGCTAACGCACAATTCACTTTTGTCTCCTTTTCTGTAGGTGTTGTTGCAGAGCAGAGTTAGAGGATGCTGGTAGACTGGGGATATAATACAGAATGTGGGAGGTGGCTAGTGAGAGTAGCAGATTATAGGAGGTGATGGCATTACATTTTGTTAGGTCCTTTACTTACAGCACAACTTCTGTTGGTTTTCTTAAACATGGACTGTGCATTGTCTTGGGTTGGTTCTGGTGGTAACTTTTAACAGATCTGGATGAGGGGTGTGTGCAAGGTGGCTTCTTAGGAGTTTTGGACTGCAATTTCATTTATGTTACAGAGCTCAAAGATAGCAGTTAGAGAAGAACTCAAGTGGCCATGGTGGGACCGTGAGCATCAAGTTCAAAACTGTCTTGAATGTGTAGAAGATTAGGAGAGTCGGACTTAAGGGATTATGACCATCCTCATAAAAATTACTTGCTAGAAAAACCTACGTGTAATGCAGCCAGATCTGAAATCATGGCTTAGCTGGGCAAACTGAAAAATAATGCCTTAGGTTGTGATTTATTCGTGTGGGATGTGTAGATCTTAGTTTGCATTCACAGTTCTGCAAGCTCATTATAATGTGACCATTTTATCTGTGTAACCCTGTCTGGTTTAAGAAATTGTTCTGTAATAGTCCTTGTCTTCAAAGTGGAAGGTAAGAAAGGAATGTTGCAAGAACTGGAAATGTGATTGCGGCTGAGAATCTGAGAGGAGCATGTCTCAGTATGGAGACAGACCACATAACTTTCAAAGGATAGGTGATATTGAGCTTTCAAAATAAAGCTAAGAATAGAAGGGGAAGCATGAAGCTGGAGGATACATTTATGAGACTGTATACTGTCTAAATATGTCTAATCATTATGGTTCATTCCCCCCCATTTACTGCATTATCATTTTAGGTGATGACAGACTAGACATAAAACAACAAAGCTGAAAAGTGAGTTTTGTAGAGATTACAAAACAGTTTGATAGGAAAAGTGGGAGAAGAGGTCTGCAGAAAGAGGTTTGCTTTCTTGCATCTGTAAAAGCACAAGCTTTATCTGCATTTTTCTTAGGCTGCTGTGACTTGTTCACACTGTTGCATGGTGAGCAGCCTGATAATGATTAGGGCTGAGGAACGGAAAGTAGGAAGTCTTATGGTCCTTCCTGCTCTAATATCACTTCAGGTATACACTAAGGTGAACAACACTACTCATAGTAGTATAAAACAGTGTTTCACAGTACTGTATGTCATCTGGATGTTCTGATGGAATACGTATCTAATCGGTGCAGCAGGGATTTCACTTTGATCTTCAGGATGACTGGCAAGCAGCTCTGTGTCCAGACATACATCGCCATTAATTAATGAATGTGGATTTCAGTAACTTGCTAAATGCTGACCTACACTCAAAGTCCAAATTAAGGTACAGATAAGCTATAGCAACATGCTGTTGTTGAAAGCTTCAAGGCTTTCTTCAAAGTGTTTTGATTTTGCTTTTTGTTTTATTATACCGTGTATGTGTCGTAAATCCCTTTGAAACTGTTAAACTTCTGTGTTACAATTTAATTCCTGTTTGACAAGCATTATCTATAATTAGTTTCTCAAGAATGCGTGTCCTGGCAGAACTGCATGTATTCAGAGATGTGTATTTCTAGAGGTGGTTTTGATGTGACGGGGCATCAATCAAACCGTATGAAACTACCTCAAGTCTGTTTGATTTCATTTTGAATTTCTTGCTTTCTTTGCTTCCTTGCAGAGTGTCTGTCAGCTACCAAATAAAGACAGTGTGTTCACCGAGAAGAAGTAATATCTGGTAAACCTAAAAAATCAGTTGATCTCTGGTACACCACAGGCATTTTTCTAAGGTTGTGTGTTCAAATCTACTTCTGTGCCCAGAGCATGGCGCTTACTGGGTTTTGTGTAGTATTGCACTGGTTTTGGATGGGATGAAGTTAATTTTCTTCGCAGCACCTTGTATGGATCTGTGACCAAAACAGTGTGACAACACACCAATGTTTTAGCTATTGCTGAACAGTGCTCGCACAGCGTCAAGGACTTCTCTGTTTCTGACACTGCCCCCCACCAGCAAGTAGACTGGGGGTCGCACAAGAAGCTGGGAGGGGACCCAACCAAGACAGCTGACCCAAACTGGCCAAAGGGATATTCTATACCATATGGCATTGTGCACAGCAATAAAAGCTCAGGAAAACAAGGAGGAAGGGTGAGTGAGGGTGACTGAACACAGGAACAGGTTGCCCAGGGACCTTATGGAGCCTCCGTCCTTTAAGATATACAAAAGCCGTCTGGATACAGTCCTGGGCAATGTGCTATAGGCCCTTCTTGAGCAGGGGGGCTGAATCAAATGACTTCCAGAGGTCCCTTCTCAACTCAACCATTCTGTGATTTGATTCTGTGGGGCTACAGCGTTTGTCTTCCCAAGTAACAGTTACATGTGACGAAGCTCCACTTTCCTGGAAATGGCTAAACAACATCATCATCATCATCATCCGTGCTCATGGGAAGTAGTGAATGAATTCCTTATTCTGCTTTTCTTGCACACACTGCTTTCCTTCACTTATTAAACTGTTTTTATCTCAACCCACAAGTTTTCTCACTTTTACCCTTCCGATTCTTCCCCCCCTCCTGCTGAGGTGAGGGGGTAAGCGACCGGCTGCGTGGGGCTTAGCTGCCTATGGGAGTTAACCCGCAACAAGTGTGGAAGCCGCTGTATAGCTGCCAATCCCTGCAATGGGTTATTGGCCAGAATGCTGCATTTCAACTCCTGATGGCAAACCAGGATCTCTTATACCCAGTTTCAGAACTATAATCTACTTTATAACGCTGCTTTGACATGAATTCTAAACAAGAATGTAGCACTGTAACTATGCAGCATTGCATGCCAATAATTTATAGACCAGAGCAGTTGTGCTGCATCTTTTTGATATGCATTTTATTCTTGCATCAGCAAGATATTGGAAAAATAAAATAGTAGAGAATTCCAGAGTTTGTGTACTTAAATAGGCAGTAAATCAAGAAGAATGTGGCTGAACTCCATATGGCTTCTACCTTCTTATTTGTCTTCAATGCATGTTTTTCTTTCACTCCTGCTCTAGACTTACACCCAGAGCTCAGTATTTCTGTGCTGTACTGTATTCCACAAGCAGCGATTATGTTCAGTCAGGCCATGAGAACTTACGCTCTGAAAATAGGCTTCACGGTCAGTAAGTATGTGCTGTGCCCAAGAGACCCTGGTCAGCTCAAGCCTTTGTGCAGAGTATTCATTCTAGTTGCACACTCTGTGATCCTCACCTGCAATCGTTTTCTCAGCGTGTTGGAAATGTTTCTGGTAAATACTGTAGTTTCCTAAATGTTTCACCATGTCCTTGCTGGTGTTGGATGCCATTATAGCAGGGCGAGGCAGCCTACTGAGGTGCAGGCAACATTGTGGCACAAAGAAGGTATGCCTTTGGGGAGGTCATCTACTTTGGAGTTTCTCTGCTGACTTTAAAGATCGGGCGTTCCAAGTGTCATGCACAGCACGCATTTGTTTTCCCATTCTTTTACCAAGCTTATCTATGTACTTCGGTTATTTTCTTTTGGAGGGGGTGGGCAAGTGGGACTGTTTGTCTATTTATTTTGTTTTAATATGGCTTTAAAACCAAGCAAATAAACAACAAAAAAAACCCATACAAGAACAACAGAACATGCCAAGCAGTTAACCTAAAGCAAACTCTTTAGGCTTCACTAACAGAATTGTGTGGCTTTGTGTAATGGGAAGTTATTCCATCAATCACAGTTAAAGCTTTGGAAAAGTGCTCTGAAAGTATGATAGCCTCATTGGTCTCAGCATTCTTTTTGCTTTGTTTTGCAGGATAATCCTCCAAAGGAGGACACTTGAAGAGAATCATAGAATCATAGCATCATAGAATCAATCATTTAGGTTGGAAAAGACCTTTAAGCTCATCAAGTCCAACCATTAACCTAGCATTGCCAAGTCCACCACTAAACCATGTCCCTAAGCACCACATCCACACATCTTTTAAATCCCTCCAGGGATGGGCACTCAACCGCTTCCCTGGGCAGCCTGGTCCAGTGCCTGACAGCCCTTTCGGTGAAGAAATTTTTCGTAATATCCAACCTAAACCTCCCCTGGCAGTTCTTAGGAAGGCATGAGTCAGTGCATTAGCTTTGTGACTAACGTTATAAGTAATGTTACAGCTGGGGTTAGGATTAAGGAACTGGAAAGAGCAGGTGGATGAACAGAGAATAGTGCAGGATGTTTCAAAGTTTAAACAATACAGATGGCAGTAAACAAAATGAACAGAAGTCAAAATAATTTCTCTTGGAAGGGCTGTCATGGTACAAAGGAAGTTTAGGGCAGTCATTAGGTTTTGTGGTTTATGTGTGTTTGAAGACAGTACCTATGGAAAAAATCATGCTTCTTATATTTAACCAAGGTCAGGTTCTCAGCTCTGTGAGGGCTGGGACAGACACTCTTCTCTGAATCCAGGCATGCCAACGGAGTAGGTTATTTCTCAGAACTGCTTTCATTACCATGCAGTAGGTTACCTCCTTTGCTAGCAGTGAACATCATATGTGGGCTTTCCTGACAGAGCTGGGTTAGGGAGTGCTCCCATAAGCTCCTCAGTCACCAGTTTGTTGAGAGAAGTAACTTCCAGAAAGCACTAGCAGAATCTCCTAACAGCAAAGCAGGACTCTCTGGAAGACGGTTATCCCCTACCTTAAATCAGAGAGGGAATCATGTCTCTTCCTGCTTTAGAAAGCAAAACAAAACAGGAGGTTCCTCAGTAGTAAAGAACCGTGAAGAATACATCTGGGTTTTGGCCTCTTGGCAATCTAGCACCTGGCAGAAGGTGTTGGATATGACTCTTTTTTAACTGAAACCTGTCTGAGCAAGACTTGTTCCCACCTAAGAGTGGTTTGTTTTGAATTGGTTTAAATTGACGGGGAACTAGTTCAAGCTGAAGCTCTGTGAATCAGTCACAAACTGAAATAAATGCCCCAGTAGGAGCTTCCAGTGTTTGAACTGCAGCAGAGGGACATGATCTCCGTGTTATTTTTCTGGGTCTGCTTGAGTTTTGTTAACTGGACACCTGCAAGTGCAAATTAGGCATTTTTATGCATGCAAACTATCCAGTTCCAGTGTTAGTAGCCAGTGGCAGCAGAGGATAGGTTTGTTTCAGGGGAGTTTGTCTGGGGAATTACACACTGTTTCAGTGACTCTTACGCAGATGCAGAAATTTTGGAGCTTAAGCACACAGTGGTTTGTGTTCCAGAAACGTGACTGAGAAGTTTGGCTAGGTTAAAACCTGTCTTGCGATCTCCTTTTCCTTTCTATTTTCTAAAGCTCATTAGAACGGATATTTCTTTCCCCATATTTATCTCCATAAAGTTTCTATAAAGGTGTAACAGAATTGTGGCTAATTGCATCCCGTAAAATTAGAGAGCTGGGTTTTACCTTTCAGGATATGGCTGCTTCTCAGTAGAATAAGCAAATAACAGATGTGAAAATATTCTGCAGGAAGAAAGCATGACATGAAACAAACATTTATTAAAAAGGTCTGTACAGACAAATAAAACAGGTAGCACACTGTTACTCCTACTGGGCACAGGAGTAAAATAGTTAAAACACAGAAGCCAGTGAAAATGCCAGATATTGCTAAAATGAAAACCTATGTCGGAGGAATTAGAAAACTGTAAAATAAAGGAAAGCACTTTTACTTATTTAAAGTGCTAGTAAAGTCCTAATTTCTTGAATAGTCTGCTATTTAGAGTAACACATCAATGGCTATTCTTTAAAAATTAGGTTCTGTAACTTGAAGCCACTGGCAGGTTCACTCAGTCAGTGTCCTGTTCTGAAAGCTAAAGTTGAATTCAGGAAGTACAAGTATTAAAGTTTGGATTACATTTTCTCTGTAGTTAATGGGGTCCTCAGCACTAAAGTTTGAACAACCGATCTACCCCAGCTTGGGTATGAAAATTTCTGTGGCGAAGCCTTTAGACACAGTAGAGTGTTCGCATCCTTTTAGCGTGAGCTTAAGGTGGGGGGCAGGGGGAGAGGCTTGTGATTTTTTTGCCGTTTGGCTGCAGAACAACAGGACTGTCCTTTGAGGCAAGTGAGGAACCAGGAAAAGACCCTGGAAACCATCTATAACAAAAGAATCCAGTGATTTTGTTGTCGCTTGAATACCCATTGAAAAGGGAATGACAAAGCAAGGGTTAAACCAGACTTTAGTAATATAAAAGTCTTGTAAGCTTTGAGAAGGGTCTCTTTGTGGCTATTAAGAGAATTTAACCCAAATAAGAATGAATTTAAGCCAAGTAAAGAAGTATCGTCAAAGAACCTTAGGTACAAAGGAAGAGGCTATTGTTGCTTCACGGAGCAAAAATGCAGTAGACTTGTGGTAAGAACTGTACTTCAGACAGCTTCCTCCTCTGACTAAAAACCAAGAAATCAACATTTCATAATTATCCCTATAGTCTCTTGAGAAAGGTGCCTGGGAGAAAAGGGCCCGGGGCTGCCACGAGAAGAGCTCTTCAGTTAAACTTCCTTAATTAATCTGTTAGGGAAAAGGAGAATACTGGTTCCCTATGAAAGATACTGCTTCCCTCCCTCCTCCCACCCCCAGGATCCCTTAATACATAATATAGATTTTGCCTCCTTTAAATAGCTAGAATCATAGAATATCTCAAGTTGAAAGGGACCCGTAAGGATCGAGTCCAACTCCCTGCTCCTTGCAGGACTACCTAAGACTAAACCAGGTGACTAGAAGGGTTGTCCAGATGCTCCTTGAACTCTGATGGGCTTGGTGCCATGACCACTTCCCTGGGGAGTCTGTTCCAGTGACCGACCACCGTCTCAATGAAGAACCTTTTCCTATGTCCAATCTGAACTTCCCCTGATGCAGCTTCATTCCCTTTCCACGTGTCCTATTGCTGGTCACCAGAGAGAGATCAGCACCTCCCCCCGCCGCTTCCCCCCTTAAGGAAAGCATAGACTGTGATGAGGACACCCCTCAGCTTTCTCTTCTCCAAGGTGAACAAACCAAATGACCTCAGCCGCTCCTCATAAGTCTTACCCTTGAGACCGTTCACCATCTTGGTTGCCCTCCTCTGGGCACACTCTAATAGTCTGATGTCCTTCTTACACTGAGGCGTCCAAAACTGCACACAGTACTCGAGGCCGCACCGGTGCAGCGTAGAGTGGGACAATCACCTCCCTCGGCCGGCTAACGATGCTGTGCTTGATGCACCCCAGGACACAACTGGCCCTTTTGGCTGCCAGGGCACACTGTTGACTCATATTCAGTTAGACTAATTCTTAGCGACACATGCTATTCATATGGCAGAAGTTCGTAAAGGACGTGAAAACAGATTTGTAAACACTAGTACATGATTGATACAAACACAGTATGTCATATTAGCATTTTTTTCTTTTTTTAAAAAAACAAACCTTGTTAAACACGAGGGCACAAGAGACTAGTTTAAAAAATTAAAAATACATAACTGCCATACTAAATTAGTAAACAGTGCATCCTTAAGCATACTTCAGTTTAGGGCTCTACAGATCTCCCAAGAAAGAAAGAACCTGGCAAAGTAACAGTGAAATGAGAGCAGCTATGACTAACCCTATCTATTTCAGAACTGTAAGTCAAAGTTTCTACAAATCTATCCTTCTATTTGCACTACTTCATTGCAGACCATTCGCCCATTCTCCATTGTCACGATTTCTTAAGTTTATGTACAACTGTCATCAAAGTATGCTGCTCTCATGCATGCACTTTGGGGGAGTCCATATACTGTCCTTTAACTCTGTGTGCATTTTCCCTTAAACTCAATAGGAATTGCTCTGAACTGGGCACACAGCATGTGGCTGCTCTGACATTTAAAAGTAGAATCTCGTATTTGTGTTAGGAAACATGCATAATGATAGAGGTAGCGCACTACTGCCATTTGGAGCTTGGGGTCAGACTATCCTCCATTATTGCTATGTCACAGAGACTGAATCTCAGTAATTCAGCTAGCAGAATCTGCTCTTCACATTTTTTCAGGGGCACGTGGTCCACATTCTGTCTCTGCTGTTGACAGATGTTTATTTGGCTATGAAACATTAAAATGGGAGAATACCAACTGAACTTGGCATAAATTATAGGACTATATTCAATAAAATACTCACGTACTTTATGGCAGACTTGGGAAATTAATGGCAATGTATGTGATTTGGCCAGCAAAATTGGTTTATGTGGATTTGTACAGTCCCCAGCGTTTGGCAAAGTTCTCACCAGAGACTTGGGGCTTCCCTGTTCTTCCTATTTAACAAGCAAAGTTCTCAAGATAACTGCTCTAGCGTAACAGTAGAGGAAAACCTGGGCTAAAGAGAGAAGAATGTAAACAGGCAGTCCCTGCCTCCTGAAGTTAGTGAAAAGAATATTTAATACTTTAGAACAATTTAGACAACAAAGGTGGTGACAAAACTGGGATTAGAAATGAGTAAGTTTTAAGCCCTGGTTCTGTAGTTGGCTCACTGCCATCCTCCCCGTTGGAGGAACTGTTGTCACATTAGGTGAAACAAAGGGAAGACACGGATACCGGGAGGGTCTAAAGGATCGTTTAGTCAGGGTTCTTTTGGCACACATACAGAGCAAGAGAAAACCTGGGCTGAAATAAAGCTTGCTTGAGAATGACCTGTTAAAAGATACAAAAATAAGAAGTTTTGGTTGAGGGAGGACGATGACACCAAAGCCAAGCAGTTATGGTGAAATACATCGTTTTTAGTTGACACTGTTTCTGGTGCATGTTACTGAACTTCCCTGTGCTCCAGTGGAGCATATGTCTGCCAAGGAGGATTTTGGCTGTAGAAACCAGGAACAGAAGATGGGCAGAATGGCTGATGTTGCAGTCTGTGCGCATAGAGATTTGGGATATTTCACCCATGTTTCCTAGAGAACCACAGTGAACTGGTTGGCCATAGAGCCTAGGAGGACCACTAATACAGTTCATTTGAGCCTCGTACTTAAGTCAATCAGTCTTCTGACTGCTGAAAATAATAGCATATTCAAATGTTAAAGCATCACAAATTACGTCATTTTTAGAAATTCGTACACACAGGCAACTTGATCCCCCTTCCAAATTTTAAGTCAAGTCTGAGGGAATGGTACAATCAAACTCCAGTAAATCAAAACTCACGTATGTCCTTAATGCACTGATATCCTGTATAACAAATTTATTTTTTTCCCTGAACATTTCCTGTATAAAAAGAACTCTGCTGGATACCCAAACCCATGCAGTCCTACTAGCTTGGAAAACAAATGGTTCTTTAGTGAAACAAACAGACAGTCTGCTATTTCAGCACTTCAAATAGTCTCCTGTTATCAGGAGAAAACAGAATAATCTTTTAGTAACATTTGTTTTTAAAAAGAGAACATAAAAGCATTTGTGGTAATCACATTTGGCCAATAGGAAGAGCCTGGCATTTAGGATACTTGCATAAGAATTCTACTTTGTTTAGGAGTCCAAAAGATGGAATGATTGAAATATTAAACTGTAGCACCGGTAATACTTACTTTCCTAAAACCAAATCCTAAGGACTGGAAGGAAATTAAGACAGAACAGGAACATTGTGCTTACATTGCATTAAATAGAAAACAATGGGTTGGTCATACTTGAGTCTGCACTTCAGTGAAGTCTGGCCACATCTGCAGTTCTACTGGAAGAGTACTGGAACAGGTCACGTGTTGGCTTGTCAGTCTTCTGGGTTTCATTCGTCCTGTTTCCTCTTGGGCTTTTTGGGATTCCGAGATCGGCTCTTTGCTTTGCAGAGTGGACATATGGGCGCATTCCGATGAATTTGTTGGTGACACGATAAACATGCCTGAAATGCGACATTGCAGCCTCTTGTTACAAACATTTAAGTGGTGGTGTTACATGGCTTATTGAGTATCATATTCTAAGTTACAGTACAGGAAAAAAATAAGTAAGGCTTCTTGCCTTCAAAGGCAAACCAGTGCTACATGCTATACAATCCAGGTCTCTGGACTGTACAGTAACTTCAGGCCAACTGGAAAACTAGAGTATCTGATTGAATTGAAACTACAGCTCAGCAGATACACGGTTCAGGCATGTATCAATAACTTTAACATTGAATTCTATTTTGTGTTAAACGTTCTGCATGTTTTGAAGGTGTTTACATGCGTAATAGCTCACTGAGTCAGAGAAGTTACAGTAAAGGCCAACCATGATGTCACAGATTTCAAGGCAGGAGTGGGTGATTAGATGAATTCCACATATTTAACACAAGATACAGAACTCTGCCCCTTTGCTCCACACTGAGCCCTTTAACTTGCATTTGACTGAAGCGCATTACTTTCAGAAAGGCTTTCTGATGGCCTAACTCCAGATAGTAAGTACTTAACTACAGAGTGTACCCGCATGAGTTTGCCTACTTAGTCAGTGAATCTTTGGAACTTGGGTGGGATGAATACTCTTATGGAATTACTTAGCTCTTTTTACCAACTATAGAAGGAGCTAGGTAAAACTGTCACTTAAGTGCCTGTGGTTAGGTTAAATTAATCCATATGTTAGTCTTGACCTGAAGATCCCAAGAAGTGCAGAAACAATCACCTTTCCTGGTAATTTGTACCATCAATAGTTACTCTCCCTCATAAAATATGTGCATTGCATCTAATATGGATCCATTTGAGATTAACTCCCAGCTATTAGTCTTTCTTTTGCCCAGCATTTTTTGTTTCTACATGCCTTTCTCCCACATGAAACACAAGAGGAGTGGGAATTGCCTACATCTCTGCTGATGGAGACTCTTAAGTCATAAAGGAGTCAAATAATACAGAGCCTTGTGCTTAACCCTTGATGACCGGTGCTACTACTTTATGTCTGCTGGGCTTGCTCTTATTTTGAACCACCGCAGGAAAAATCTGGATCAGAACACATCATTTTTCCTTTTTGTAAGTATTGATCAACTTTATAAGCATAATACGTTCCAATGACAAAAAAGAAAACCCATCACATTCCATCTCCTGACCTTCATTGGAGGTGGCTGTTGTCTGAAAGTTGCTGTCTGTCTGGTATCTTGTTTCCTAGCCACTTGCAGCTGTTGGGCAGCCGCTGCAGCTGCAGCCAGAGACTCTGGGATGGGAGGCTCCTGTGGTTCTGTCTGCCATTCCGCTTTCTGCTTTTCAAAGTAGCTAGACAAAAGGGAAACAAATGAAAAATATAACCACCTCCTGGAGCATTCCATTAGTTTGTAAGGGGTATTTTGTGTTAAATTATAATGGATCACATTTCCCTATCATGTTCCTCCACTAGAGTCAAATTGCCTACACTTAGACACCACTTGGGCTAGTTCACAAATAGAATTAGCGGTAATGTCCTCTGCATTTGTACACTTCAGCCAGATTCCAGATTGTCAGCTTCTAAGGTATCTTGATGGACAACTGGATATAAATCTAAAATAGACAACATGTATATTTAATCTTTAACAGCTTTAGATGCACCTCTGTCGAACTTAGTTTTTGTATTTCATTCTGTTAAAATGAAAAACTTTTGTATGAAATAGATTAATACATTCTTTGTAGTGTCAAGGTGCTTGAAATGGAAAAGACCATTTCTGAAGAAATGCAAAAGACATCTTGAAAACTCCGTGTCTGTGAAAATGATGCCAAATGTGCTGGATGTTGAGAAACGTAAGTTTCTTAAAACATGACTTGCATTTAAAACTGATCTGTTAAACAAAGGACACTGTTCTTTGAATAGCAGCTAATTCTGTCACCCTCCCCCACCTAGGTTATACCTAAAAATGAAACTATAATTTATTATCCAAATCTATTCCATATCTAGGGTAAACTTACTTGTTGACAGTTGTAGATATAAGGCTAAATGTCACTGCCGTGTGACACTGGATGCAGTGCCATGCAGCAAAAAGTAAAATTCTGACTAGCAGTAGCACAAACCAACTGAAGAATACTTGTTTTGTATCCCTTTCTTGCATTGCCTCCTACCTCTGCTTGCTAAACAAGTGAAAAAAAAAATTATTTTCAGGAAAAAAAAGTCTTGCTAGAAAAAGCAGCATATGGTATAAAAATCTAGAGAACCAACCACCCTTGAATTTTTGCATGTCATGTGTAGAGTCTGCAGCTTGGAATAATCTAAATTTAATTTCCAACAAATTCAGACTGAATGTTATCAAATACGTGTGCTCCCACATCCCTTTTTTGTTAACTTTTGTTTTTCATGCTTACCTCTTAAGTTCTTTTTTCCACCTACCAACAAAGGTAAAATGACAAAACAACCCATAGAATCGAGAGAAGGTACAAAACCAGATAATATTTGCTTTGGAAACTTACTCAAGGGACAGTTTCTCTTCCTCCTCACATAGATCTGGCAACCTCTGCAATCCGAGAGTCATCCGCAGAGCATCTACATGCTCCTTCAGGGGTTTGTACTCCTCATGCAGGCGACGAGTAGATTCCAAGAGCTTGTTGAGATCGTTCTCAGACTGCTTGATAGTATTCTCCATCTGAAACAGGAGGATGGGCATGGTTTTTAAAGAACTGTTCCTTTAATAGAACTCTGATTGAGCAAGAGACTGTATCAGAAAGATTTTTCTTACTCAAGACGGAAGAGATTGGAGACAACGCAGTAGTAAAACAGAGTTAAGATACTGGGAGGATGAAAACTGGGCAAGGAAGAAGCAACTGAAAATGACATTTGAGATGCATTTTCATTTAAAAAAGGTGCCTTCAACCCATATGACCTTCTGAACAACAGAAAAAAGCAGGTAGACAGGCTACAGATAAGTCAGCAAGTGAGGAGCTATGGAAAACTCTCAAGGAACATTAAAAAAGAAATCAAATTAGAATAAACTAATTTTCTGTGTTTCTAAGATACCTCAACACTGATGCTTAGAAGTTAACAAACAAGCTAAGGAAAGGTTCCTCCTTCTCTTCCTGCAGTAAGTGGGAAAAGCAGCAGAGAAAAAGACAATCTGCCAGGAAAGAGAGGGGAGGATGAAACAGAGACTGAGGTTATGCAGCTGGGCAGGGGAACAGACATTTCAAGTGATAAATAAATGCAGTCTGCACATCCAGTACGTAGCTTGTACTTGCTTACAATGTGGGAGCTTTTTTCTTCAGGTGCAAAGCACCGATACCTTCAGAGCTAGAAACCACTGCAGAGTCATGTAAGTGCCCTAACATGGCATAAAAACTGCAGGTTTAAAAATATATTCCCCATTTAGCCCCTCTAATTGGCTAATCTTCCTTGTTTATAAACTGTTTTTCTCTTATTTGTATTAATTCCCTTCAGGCTGGTGCTTCTTAATGTTTGGTGGTTCCCCTCAGTGATGAAGGTCAGCTCTTACCAAGAACCTCACAAATACCATATATTTTCCCAAAATCTCTTTTCTTCCAAAAACCTCCAATCAAAAGTCCCACCTTGCTGCCAAAGTTTCTCTGTTTCTAGGTGCTAAATGGGGAAAGACTACCAGGAAGAACAGTTTCTATGGGACTGCCAGACTGATGTTACTGTGGCTACTGGTAAAGCTGTAGCCAGAATGGGCTTGGTTATCTATCCTCTTGGTGCAAATGCTTACTACGCCAACATTACAAAATATCCTGCCCAAGACAGGGAAAAACAATTACCCCGAGGTAAATTTACTTTGCACTCTTTGTAGGATCCTAGGATGGTGTTGTAAAGTCCAGATTATTGAACCAGTGATAGTTCACTGATGTGCACAATTCCACAACCTGTGGCATGATTCATATACAACCGTGTCTTAGTCAGGCTGTCCGCAGCTGGACTGTTGCATACCACATTGATATCAGCATGGATCAGCCGCAGCTCCTCCACATGGGCCATCTTCTCTTGCAGCAGCAGGTCCATTTCCTGTTTGTATTCTTTCAGATGCCTCTCCTCAGACTCCAGGGCTTCAAATTCTGCTTTCAGTCGTGCCTTTATTTTTTCCATCTGCAAAGTCTTATTCCTGGATCCCAGTGATAATTAAAAATACAGAGAGACAACAGTGAGTCGCTGCAACATATTTGTCCGAGGTGTCACTTTATATGTGAATAGATGGAAGAAGGTGATAGCAGTAATAGACAAGGGTGAGACTAAATGAGTCTGAGAAAGGATGAGGTGCAACGAGGAACCGAATTCTAATCCCAGCTCTTTTGCTGAGCTTTTCTGTGCTATGGGAATTCTTATACTGAATTATGAAATCAACAGAACGTTGTCAGACTTTAAAAGTTACTGCAGATTCAGAGAATTTGTACCAATAGAGTTCTACTGCATCAGTTAACTCAGATTAAATCCTAGTTCCAAAACAGAGAAATACAGAAAATCTGGGAGGTTTAGCACAGGATTCTGAGAAATGTAAAATGAATTGGAGGTGATTATAGTGTCGTATACACTGACTAAAACTATGTAGACAGTAATTTGAACTGCTAAAATACTAACTCCAGCTTCAGGTTAAAGAAAATTCCAGAGCAATGACGTATCAGAATAGTAAAAACTCAGATGACACTGGCTGTCAACATCCCACTTGCAAGTAACTCTGCATTCTGCTGGTTCTTTGCTAAGATCTAGTACCTGTCACGTATTTGTAAGCGTTTCTGCCCATATCCTGCATTCTGATTTTTTTTTTTCATTTGTGCCAATCTGTAATTCCATAGCAAAAATATTTAGATACTCAGTCCTTATCTCTCTCTTCAAAGCTAATAATCAAAGAGTGTGAGTTTCAGTCATCAGACAGTTTTAAGTGGCAGAACAGCCTACTGCTGTTGTGATTCAACACTTGTCCAAGCTGTTGAACGGAACAAACAAACTGTTCTTGTTCCTGTGATTTAGTTAATGACGAGGCCTTAGTTATTTTTCCTGTATTGTTAGTTAGAATATGATACTGGGTAACCAATGCGTCAACAACACTGAAATGTTTCTGGCAAGAGGCTGCAATGTCACCTTTCAGGCATGTAATCAAGAGTTCCAGGACTCCTTGCTTTACCTTGTGTGAAGCAGACAGGAATGTAGCATTCCTTTTTAGTCACCTAACACCTGGTACAACTAGGTCCAGATTGGTTTCCAAGTGCACTACTGAATAACACAGTAGACCTCCTACAAGCATGATGTAAGACGGGGCTGGGGAAGAAGAGGTTTGCATTCATATTTACATATCCTATTCCTATCCCAGTGCAAAGTGGGATGTTTGCTTCAAATTCACCATAAGCAGCAAAGCTGAGTACAGAATGCAGTCTGTAGATTATAGGAAGCTGCCTGTCAGATTAGCAACAAAGTCCCAGAACAGGGATTCCACCCCGATCCTGGAACAGGGTGTGTGACTTCCCTTCCCACTAGGCCCAGACTTGCTCCCATTGACGCAAGCAACACAGGTCTGATGTTTTTAATGGAAGCAGAAGGCACTGGGCCCCCTGGAGGGAGCTGGTCTATCACCTATTTCTAGGAAAGGGGATTCCTAAACCTCTGTGGGGCACTTGTTCCCTTTACAAACTGTTTCCATACCCAGTTGGAAGGACCCCAAGGGCCCTTTCTGAAACTGCTCCCACAGCGCTGAGGAATGAGTGGTTTATCTCAGTGTTATTCTATATCATACCTGTAAGAACAGGAGAATATATATATCCTGGGCTTTAACAGAGTTACTGTTTTCTCTCACTCCAACCAAAATTCCCAAAGAAATTTTAAAGCTAGCCTGAGGACTCTTCTTTAAAGTATATGGCAGGTGTCTGTATAGATTTCATTCTTGCTTTCCTTTGACCGAAGCTCACCCTCTGTCACCATCCCTCTTGGGGAGGCTCTGACATTGTATCTGTGAATCCTCCTCTCAGCCCCTTTGTTTCTGCTTCCAAATCAGACTTTGTGAGTTCAGTGTCTGCTTATGCACCTAGTTTTGGTAACCTTTTCCTGAGTGTGTGAGACATCACTGGCACAACGGGCTTCCACCATTTGCTGAAGAGCGTGGCAGAAAGCAGAGTCAGTCCCTGGGACAACGGATTATGGCTATTTATTCCAAGTACTATAGCTAGTAATGTGACCAGGGTTCCTCCCTCTCTCACTTCAGGAGTTTATAAAGCTGCAAGAGATAAAAATGGTATCATAAATAACTTCTCCGGTATGTATTCAGAAATGGGCTGCCTGGTAGGGATAATATGAATGAATGAGATTTAAAATGGAACAATTAAAAAACTGAAGGCCAGAGGGACTGCTGCTTGTTTCCTTAGAACAAACTAAGACAAAATTCTGCCTTGCATTGGTAGTTCAGAAATAATTGTAACAGTAAAGTTCTTTCCTCTATATAAATAAGTCATAGGAGATACGGATTATTATTCCCAGTGATGGCAACCCATCATGGCTGTTAAGAATAGAAATGCCAGACCAAAGAGAGATACAGAAAATGCCAATGACAAATACGGACATGTCAGAGGTCACTCAGAGACGTTTACAGATATTGTGGAAGACATATTTAAAACCAAATTTGATAAAATTCACTCGGTAAGTATGATTATTATATCTGTACTGTAGCTCACCATAGAGCTCACCGAGCTTCAGATAGTATGTTTATTATAGAAAATATAAACTGTGTACCTGTGGGCGTACATTTATTTTAAAAGGTACACAGTCATTCCAGTTCTGAAAAGTCCGTGTCTCACCATTAGAGTAAAAAATAGCTGTTGGAATAATAAGTCAGCTAGTAAAAGTTCTATGAATGAAGTGCAGAAGGAGCCTGGATGTAGGCAGAATTCAAGTATGTAGCTACAACATTGTAATCTTTAATGTCATTGGAGGTGTTCTGTCATTTACTACACAATGGCATATACCGGTCTGAATGTAAATATTGGACTTCAACCAGTAGAGGAGATCCTCTCTGCCTTCCATTTTAAATGTGGCAATATCCCACTAAAAAGTACCATCCAACCGCCTACCCTGTTTTCAGCAAGTCTCATTGTTCCCATTGACTTAAAACATTTATTTAGTAACGGCAGCTTTGATTACTGAAACTGGGAGTATTTGTCCCCAATTTCCTCCCTGTTACCTCCCGTGTATTTATGGCATGTGTTCACCTCAGGCAATGGAAATAGATCAGTTTCCTCGCTGTTACTAGTCACTGGCTGCCATGCTCTGCCAAACTGCTACAACAGATGAGTTGCAGGGGATTGTTTCAGTCCAAATGATTAGCTTTTGACATTAGGAAAGAAAAAGTGCACACAAATTAGAACTCTCCCTGTTAGCATCAGGCAACATGCAGTAATGTTTTAAAACAGAAACCGTAAGTGTGATTACTAGACTGCCTAATGAATTCTGCCTTCATATTCTTTCCCCTTCTATTTAAGTTCTTACACCGCATTGTTGACAGTAGTCTCCAAGTGCGTCCCAATAGGACATTAAGCAGTGAAACTAGCATCTGTCATCAGTACGTTCACTCTCATTCTCTTTTACCTCCGCCCAGTCAGAACACTGAGGTCCAGTCTTTAGGCATTTGCTTAATTTTATGACTGGGGTTATTTCTGTAGAACTACTTGATGCATATAAATGAGCACGTGCAGGTATGTTTGGATTCTGGGCATACACATACGTTTGCTGACAGCAGTATTCCATTGACTACAAATTGTATGTGTGTATCTATAGATATAGATACAGGTCTTCAAAATCACATTCCAGAATCCCTTCAAAAACCCAGCTGAGCTGCCTTTAATAAGTGACAGAGATCAACTACAGGAGTGGGCAATTTCTTTGATTTTGATTGTGAGGGGTTTTTGCTCTCTGCTGTAGAATAGTACATGGAATGGAGGTTAAAATAAAGCCTGCCAAATCTATCAAAGGTGCGTCTGTGAACATAAGAAATTCTCATGTTTATTTTGAAGGAAACTCTTCATAGAATGCAAGCTCCTTGTAAAAGATTTGGGGATGAAAAAATAGGTTTATTTGATCAGATTTTGTTAAAGGCGACTCAAAATTGACATCAATGTTGCAGGTAGGATAGACTTTTTGATGTTGATTTTTTTTTAATTTAAAATACATTCAAGCAACTTTCTTGATACTTCATTGTACACTAAAGCCAGTAGCATCACCTTTACAGTACCTTATGCCACAACCTAATAGCAAAAATGTCTTAATTACAGTTTATAGATCGCCTTTGAATATATTATCAGAAAACTGAATTCACCATACATTTCCAAATACAGGATACCACTCTCTCCGAAAAGGTAATTTAATGAGATATTTAAATTAAGTGTTATAGTAATTGGACCACAAACTGTAGTAGGCCATATTTAGAACTGTATTTTAAAACAGAGCCTGCCTAACAGTTGAGTAGAAAAGCATTGTTCCTACTCTGCAAAGTATGTGCTGTCCCATCTCTTTCTACAAATAGTTTTGGGATGCTAGACACACAAACATTTTTGCCTGATCTTTGTTCTCCTTTGCAGTATTGCGTGAAGAAGGCTGAGGCCCATACGCTGCTGCCCAATTCACCTCTTCCATGGGTAAAATGCGCTTCTTGGAGGTGCTGTTACTAGCAGCAGGCTCTGTGGCCACCTGCACGCACTGCTGGTGGCAGCGCCTCTGTCCCCTCTCCCCGATCGCCCCTCTCCAGCTCTCCTGTCCCAAAACACTTCTCATCGCTCTGGGGTTACCCGCTGTCAGCATGCCTTGCGCCTCCCAGCTACATCCAAAATCACTGCCCTCACTTTCTTTGTAACGTGTTTTGGCTTTTGGGTGCGTGAATTCCTACTGAATGCAGGCAGCTCAGGCCTCATCCCGAAACTCGGTGCTCGCAGCCGAAGACTGAAAATGCCCTACCTAAAGCTAGGGCACGCCCCCGGTGCGAGCAGGCACGGTGCCCTGCCTTGCTGCTTACCAGCCCCCTCTTCCAAGGCACCCTGCGGTTCAGCCTACGGGGGACGCCGCGCAGGAATCCGGGCTGCACCGCCCCGCACGGAGCAGCAGAGAGCCAGCTGCTTGCCCTGGGCGGGTCCTGGCGGGGAGGGCAGGAGAAGCCCCGTGCCGGTGTCCCCATCCCTCCCACGCTGCCACCCCGCCACTCGCCGCCCTGCTCGCCGCTTCGGGGTGGTGGCCAGAAACAGCAGGTGGGGGGGGGGGGCCGCCGCGGGTTTCCTCGCCCGCCTCCGCCGCCTCTCCGCCCTCGGGCGAGCGGGAAGGCCGGGCAGGAAGGAGCCGGCGGAGCGCTGGCTGCTCCCCAGCTCATCTGCTCCCCTCCCCCCCCCCCGGCCACGGCCCCGGAGCAAGGCGGAGCCGGACCCCCGGCCTGGCCGCCCGGGAGCCCCGTGCCCTGCGGCTGGGCTCCGCCCGCTGCCGCCGGCCCCGCCGCGCTCGGGTGCCCGCGCCCCGCTCGGCCGTGCCGTCCGCCGCGTTCCGTGTCGTACGCTGCCTGCCGCGCCACCCCGCTCCTTTCCCAGCCCGTCAAGGCTCCTGCCGGGGAGCGAGTGGGGCAAAAGAATAGATTTATGACAGAGAGCCTGAAGAACAAGAAATAATAATTGGAAGGGCTTAAAAAACCCCACCCGCAGCCCGGCACCGCTCCCCCAGCTGCGTGGGGCTGCTGCGTCCTTCCCACCCGCGCACCCCTGCTTCTCCCGTTCTCGCTCGGGGCTAATTCCCTGGAAAGGCGCGACCATTGCCGCCCTTCACTGCGCACTCCAGCAGCGACTCCCAGCAGCAGATGCTCCTTCCCTACTTCGAAAAATGTATTTTCAGCTCTTATCAGGAAGCCCAGCGGCGGTTTGCTTTCCCTCAGTAGCACAATAGCTACTTTCAGATCGATGCAACTCCTCCGAGGAAAAAGGTGCTTCGCGTAACTGATGCGGCACAAAGCACACATACCTGATCTCCTTGATGCTCTCGAGTTTGCACATAATTTCTTGCTCATCTGCCATGCTTTTCGCTCCCGATTTAAACCTCCCGTGAAACGTACAAAATGTCAGGGGAAAAAAAGAAAAAACATACAATAGACACAATGTAGTCACCCCCTCCGAGCATACGGTCTCTGAGCCTGTGCGGCAGGCTCTAGTGGGAGCTATGGGACTTAGAGTCCAGCTTCCCATTGCTGCCCAGGCAGAGAGGCGGCAGAAAGACTACAACACCCACAAGGCAGAGCAGGGCTTTCCTGCCCTGCTTCCTGCAGCTACATTTTAAATCAATTTGTCACACCTCATTATGTCAAAGGTTGTTAGGAGTGCAAAAAGAGCAGAAGGCTTCCTCCTGTGCCATGTTTAGCATTTCATTAAAATTATCGAATATACACTAAGAGACTGTTGACCGAGTTCGCGATTTTGATTAAAAACTTTTTTTGACACAAAGGCATGCTGTAGCCATTATTACTACCATGCTGTTTTCTACTAGATGCTCTGAGTGATGGGACTGTGCCTGGAGTTCAGAAAAGACACACTTTGTTCTTTAGGTTTTTCTTTTTTTATTTCTGCTACTACGCATAGCACTTGTAACTATGGAAAAGAAAAACAGAATAAAACTGTTGGATTGAGGAAAGTGAGCATTTGTCTTTCTATGGGCATTCTAGCCAAGAATATCAGAACACTTTACAGGGACTGAGGAATAGACTCCCAGTCTTTCCTCAGCCAGGTAATTCTTTTCCTTCGGCTTCTGTAATGTACTGCGCGCTGTGTTGTAAGTTGTGAAGACAAGAGTTATATCTCAACACTTCGGAAGGTCTCTTCCAGGATATGTCCTAAGGGATCCACAGTGTAAATCCATGATCCTTCACCTGTATGCCCAAGCATTTACCCTGGGGTTTACCAGCTCTGATGGTCATGCTGGGCTGAAGGGTCAGCACATTAGAATGAATGTTAAGCTTAAGGTCTAGACAGTCAGTAGGGAAATCGGATTCTGCAAACATAAACTTCTGTGTGTTACAAATGTACGAGCGGCAGTACCATAGTCTTAGTGAATCCACTCATCAGTCAGTAGTGTGAGGCTGATGAGAACAGGGCAATTATTCTGGAATACATTACAGAAATGTTATGTGGAAGGCACTGGAAGTAATTAACCTCCACTCAGCACTGTTCAAACTTGCGGGCGTCTGGTCTGGGGCTCTGAAAAGGAGGTGAAAAAATAAAAATGGACAGAATGCAGAGGAGCAAAGAAAATGACAAGCGTTTTGGGGAACACGAAAGACGGCTGAATGCAAGACAGTGTGGCCATATTTACACGGCATGTGGTAGATCTGCTTGAGTTAGGGCTTATGGTCACAGAACTGAACGTCTTGAGCCAGTTGCATCTACAGTTGCAGACTAAAAGGCAAGCGGTCCCCTTCATGTATGAATATCTGTGCACGGAAAGCCAGCAAACTAGAGTAAGAGGTAATAAGCAGCCAGTGTGAGCCATTGGGGTGTTGTGCTCTGGCGCCAGCACTGAGCAAATAGGATGGTATAGAGGTCGCTCATAATAATAATAGTCTTTCAGTGTGAAAAAGGTGTTAGAAGAGCCATCATGGCAAATAATCCACTAGGTCAGCTGAGAGAGAAGTCTAAAAAGTAATCCATTTAATGAGCAATACAGAAAGTTTAGGGCAGATTTCAGTAAAATGTCCAACTACAGAGTGCTTCACTAGGAAAGGCCATCTGGGAGGTGGAGAAGTCTCCGTATTGCTTTTAAGAACTACTTAGATAAAGGTGTCTCCATACTAATCCAAGTGCTGCAGATCCCTGCTTTGAGGTAGGGGTTTTGACCTGATCAAGGTTGAGTTACCCTTAGAAATGTGGCATATAGCCTGCCACTGCAATGACCTGCTCCTCCTTCTTTAGTGACCTCTCGACATGGCCAGGGCCCTGGGGACTGGATGAGTTGTCACGCGTGAGCATGGATTTAAGTGTCTGCATTAAGTTCTCAAGTCAGAGAGTGCACTCTTGAGAGGGCTGAAAAATGAAAGAATGTGTCCTGGCAGAGGAGGACCTGTCACCAGGAGTCACTGGGAATGAAAAAGGATAGGCAACCAGGAGGGTTTGTCTGGAGAAGGGATGGGGCCTGAGACTGGAGTGGCAGCTGGGAGGAAGGCAGGCAAACAGATCTGAAAAAAAAGCTAATTTGGAATTTTTGTCTGTTCAAAGCTTCAAAGTAGTAACTCCTACTTATCTGTAAATATTCTACTCCTGCTCATTTATTTTAAAGAAACTGAGGTGTGTTCTCATTCAGTTGCTGATGCATTTATACCAAATATTGTCCGGAACTTTCCCATTTATTAAGTGTCACGATGAGGAATCACACAGTCTTCTCTTGTGCACTCAGCTGAGCTAAAACTAAAACTACAATAAAAATATCACTTGTTATCTTTGGAAACTACATGCATAGTCTGAAACAAATACAGAAAACCTACTGAGAAACCGGGCACAAAAATGAAAGCAAAAAAGAAAAATGCAAAATGTTCTGTGTAACAGAAGAGATGTAGGCCTGTAGAAGGGAATGTGACAGGCTAACATTCCCTCTACCTTCTCTTGAGTTCTTGTCAAGAAGGAAGAAAAGGCTTAAACTCCTGAATTCTGATACCAGGCCAGCCTCCAAAGGACTCTTGCTAGTATATACCCTCTCTGCCCTGCCCCGCTTGCCTAACGATGACGTTTAAGCAAACCTTTTGTAACTGAGGCAGCAAATGTTTATCAGTGGGATTTTCTTTTTCCTACACAAATTACACCGAGTCATCAGTAAAATGTAATGTGGATCAGACCCTGTCCCAGGCAGTGTGAGAAGCTGAAGCTCCCCAGAGATGCAGTTTGACCCTTTTTTTCTGCTTTCACTGATCCGTGGAAATGAATGATCCAGGAAATCAGGTCAGCCATAGAAACTCTTCAGCACTCAGGGATGACATCCGAACCAGTGTGCTGCAGCTTTCTGCTCATTTTTCCCTGATAATATTAGCTTTAGTCATCATTTTAAAGGCTTTTAATTCCTAGTGAAATAAATGGGAATTTGGAATGAATGCAGACTCCAGTATCAGACCCTCATTTATTTTAAAAATTGGGTGTTTTAATAGCAAAAATTATTAGTTTCCATTAAGCACAGAGAAGCTCTGTGTGTGTGTGCGCGTGCTTGTGTACCCTTTGGTTTACCTGTGTTCTGCAACCTGCTCTTTACTATTCTCTTGTTCTCTGTGGCAGTCTCTTTTCTCTAAGTGCTTTTCCTGCTACTTCTATTTACCACTCTTGTCCCTTGTGCTGCTTTGGAGCAGGGACCCCATTTTTGTATACACCTGTGAAGTAATACAAATTTGCATGAAGTTATGAAGCCAACATAAATCTCAGAAACTAAAGCCATGTATTACTGCAGTACTTGGTAATGGAACTCACATAGTCTACGTAAAATAGCTGGTTCTGAGCTACAAATTGTTCTTGGAAACCCTTCACATGCCACAGTCCCCAGCATTTCACATGGAAGATGTGTGCAGTATAATGCACTCGACATGTTGGGCATCACCCCTATCAATTTTGTACCCACGTGGGTTTGGTTTTTTTGTTGTGTTTTTTTTTGTTTTTTTTTTTTCCCAGGGAAGTTGTAAACTGAAGCTGTGGAGAGGCTTGGATGAGGGTGCTGGAGTTGGAAGAAATAAAAAGCCAGAAAACAGGCTTCAGAGCTGAGCTGTTGGGACTGAGGTTTGTCCTCAGTCTGAGACAGGGAAGTTCCTAATAGCTGGAGCAAACAGCCCCAAACTGAGATCCCTAAATAGCCGTAGTTAGGGAAAATAGCTGAATTGATATTTGTATGTCATGCCTTTCACTCTCTTGTAATCGTAACCATAACAAAGATAAATCCCTTGATGGATTGCTTTTGACCAGTCACTGAAGCACCTGTGTTGATTCAGGATGTGAAGAAAGTTACACTCTCTGAAGGATTAATAGCGGAGAGTTTGATTACTTTTTTACACTTCTGTGCTGGTTTTGGCTGGGATAGAGTTAATTTTCTTCAAAGAAGCTAGTATAAGGCTATGTTTTGGATTTGCGCTGGATACACTGTTGCCAGCACAGGGATGTTTTTGTTATTGCTGAGCAGTGCTTACACACAGTCAAGGCCTTCTCTGCTCCTCACCCCACCCCCCAGCGAGCAGGCTGGGGGCACAAGGAGCTGGGAGGGGACACGGCTGGAACAGCTGCCCCCACTGACCACGGGGATACCCCACACCACAGCATGTAAAGCTGGGGGAAGAAGAAGGAAGGGGGGACGTTTGGAGGTACAAAGTTTTGTCTTCCCAAGTGACCGTTACGCGTGATGGAGCCCTGCGTGCCTGGGGATGGCTGCACACCCGCCTGCCGATGGGAAGCAGTGAATGAATTCCTTGTTTTGCTTTGCTTGCACGCACAGCTTTTGCTTTACCTATTAAGCTGTCTTTATCTCAACCCACAAGTTTTCTTGCTTCTACTCTTTCGATTCTCGCCCCCATCCCACCAGGGGAGAGTGAGTGAGCGGCTGTGTGGGGCTTAGTTGCCGGCTGGGGTTAAACCATGACAACTTCATTAGCAAATTGGTATTTGCTTTTCGAGAGATGGTTCCCATGAGAGTAGAGGTGTCAGCTCTGAGACCATGCGAGTTGTAGGTAGTTGGTATCTCTGAACAGTGAGATCTTCCCTGTCATGAATTTCATCACGTTAGTGTCTACAGTCTTAAGCTATGGAGCAGGATCCTTTCATAATTAGCACTGCAGAAATCCAAGGACAAAAGCTGGTGGTTTCTGTTCCAAATAATTTACCTAAATATAAGGCAAGAAATAAAAAGAGAGAATGAATAGAAAAAGATGAGAGCACTGGACATCATGAGAAGCAGTGGCTGAGGTTCACCTAATGCCTGAGCAAGTGAGAGTAGTGATCAAACATTCCCCTCAGACAGAAGATTATTAGTGTTGATAATCTATTTATCACTAATTATAATTAATAATCAATAGTTAAAGAGAGTTAAAAACTCAGATGACTTGCACAGAACATCTACCTTCTTCTTCTATCAATTCCACTAGACAATAAATTAAGAAATAAATTGAAGGTTTCAAGCATTATAAAAATTATTTGAGTCTCTTATGAATCTTCCAAGTAATGATTTTGAGGATTTATCTGTATTATACAAATGCAATTTTTGCAAAAGCACTCTTGCTGGTGTTGCAGAAGATGTGTTTCTGGAACTGATAATTTATAAGCAGCAGTTGTGAATGGGGAGATGTTTTAGTTACTTTTTGCATTATTTAAGGACTTTTTCCTATGATGTTTTGTTCTTCAATTAAAGAAAAAAGAAGATGAAGGAAAACAGTGATAGGCATCAGCATCCCCTTCATCATCTCACAGCTTTTGTAAAGAAATTAGAACGTGCAAGGTCTGATCCTGATATAATTTGAGTCAATTGCAAACTCTTGCTGCCTTAAAAATTGAAGACTCTAGGATTGAGCCCTAAGTGAGCTGTGTGCTCAAAGGGGGCAGGCTTCTTTGATGCATGATTTAAATAGATTAACTAATTGATTTGAGGGGGTAGGAGACAAGTTAGCTACAGTGGGCCAGTGAATCTTGTTGCTAAGACACTGAGGGAGTGAGAGCATGCAGGGTGAGGATATGAGAGGAAGAGAAGGAAAGTCCCCTCTAACAGGAGTGATGAGTGTTCCAGCCAACATTGGCAATGCTTACCCTATTTTTCATTTCTGATTTTACAAGCTAAACTAAAAGGTCGAGGACAGAAAATGAAAATGCAGATGTTCAACTTGTTACTTTACTCTGCTTTGAATGACATAAAGAAAACCACTTCACAAAGTGTTAGAAAATATTTGGAAGTTCTTAGCCAGGAAGTGAGCCTACCCACAAGTATTAGCAGTCATTTTTCTTGCCATGTTTAAAAAAGGGACAGAAAAGACTACATCTACATATTTCAAAGTACTTCAAAGTGGTCATAAAGTTCGATACTTATGGTCTGTTATATGGATTTAGGAATACTTTTAATGATGTAATACAGGTGTAGGGATGCTTTTAATGTTATGTAAACAATAGCTGAGGAACAATTCCTATCACCTTTCTTCCTTACCTCTGGGATAGAATCTTCCAGTCCACTCCTGCATTGCTAAAATTCAGGTCACTTATCTGTTTGGGCTGTTCTTGTTTTAATAGAGAGGATGGAGGCTCTCTCTTCACAAGGAGCCACATGGAGAAGACAAGGGGCAACGGGTACAAGTTGCATCAGGAGAGTTTTCATCTTGATGTAAGAAAGACATTTTTTACAGTGAGAACAGTCATTGACTGTAACAACCTCCCCAGGGATGTGGTAGAGTCCCCGTCACTGGAGGTTTTCAAGATGCAATTGGACACGGTGATAGATAATGTTGCCTAGGCTCCTTTTCCCAAGAAAGGTTGGACTGGATGATCTTTCGAGGTCCCTTCCAACCTGGGCTGTTCTGTGATTCTAATACTTCACCCATTGTATTGTGTTTGTTTGGCAAGGTTTTGGTAGCGGAGGGGCTGCAGGGGTGGCTTCTGTGAGAAGATGCCAGAAGCTTTCTCCATGTCAGACGGAGTCAGTTCCAGCTGGCTCCACGATGGACCCGCTGCTGGCCAAAGCTGAGGCAATCAGCAATGGTGGTACTGCCTCTGGGATAGCAGATTTAAGAAGGGGTAAAAACTGTTGCACAACAGCAGCTGGAAGAGAGGAGTGAGAACGTGTGAGAGAAACAGCGCTGCAGACACCCAGGTCAGTGCAGAAGGAGGGGGAGGAGGCGCTCCAGGCGCCAGAGCGGAGATTCCCCTGCAGCCTTTGGTGAAGACCATGGTGACACAGGTTGTCCCTCTGCAGCCCATGGAGGTCCACGGTAGAGCACAGATCCACCCTGCAGTCCATGCAGTACCCCATGCCAGAGCAGGTGCACGCGCCCTGAAGGAAGCTTTGGACAGCTGGACTAGATGATCATTGTAGGTGTTATGGAAGTTACGCGTGCCAGCCACCATAACAGGGTTCAGCTCTAGGTTTCCGCATAAGCCGAAAGATAGATTCCTTTATGAATGTACTTTTTATTAATAGCGCTACAGCTCGAGCTGGGTGCCTCTGAAAAGGGACCCTGAACAAAGAAATCCCTGGGCAATTATACCCTTACAATCTAAGTTCCCCATTCATCACACGATAGTTTGGACCAATAGTAATACCAATGTCTGGGGGCTTCTTGATTTTTATTAGTTTGATTTGTTTGCTGTTTCGTTACTAAGTGGTTGCTAAGTGGTCATCTTCTTCTACAATAGCACATCCTCTTAAGTAGGTTTCAGCTGATTCTGTAGTTAGCTATTTGGCATGTTGTAATACAGTTGTTACAGTTCATATACCATGATCTATGGGCTTTGTCTACTCTAGCTGTTAATATTTAAGCTGCTAGCTCTAAGTTTCGACGAACATTTTCTACAACAGTAGGTCCCGTCCAACTGAAAATATTCTCCTCTCCTCTCCTCTCCTCTCCTCTCCTCTCCTCTCCTCTCCTCTCCTCTCCTCTCCTCTCCTCTCCTCTCCTCTCCTCTCCTCTCTCACCCTGCAGAGAGCCCGTGCTGGAGCAGGCTCCTGGAAGGACCTGTGGACCCATGGAGAGGAGCCCACACTGGAGCAGGTTTTCTGGCAGGACCTGTGGCGCCATGGAGGACCCAAGCTGGAGCAGTCCGTTCCTGAAGGACTGTGCCCTGTGGAAGGGACCCATGCTGGAGCAGTTAATGAAGAACTGCAGCCCATGGGAAGGACCCATGTTGGAGAAGTTCCTGGAGGACTGTCTCCCATGGGAGGTACCCCACACTGGAGCAGGGGAAGAGTGTGAGGAGGAAGGAGCGGCAGAGACAACGAGTGATGAACTGACTGCAACCCCCATTCCCTGTCTCCCTGCGCCGCTTGGGGGGAGGAGGTAGAGAAGTCAGGAGTGAAGCTGAGCCTATGGAAGAAGGGAGGGGTAAGGGGACAGTGATTTAAGATTTGTTCTTATTTCTCATTATCTTGCTCTGATTTAGATTGGTAATAAATTAAATTAATTTCCCTGAGTCGAGTCTATTTTGCCCATGACACTAATTGGTGACTGATCTCTCCCTGTCCTTATCTTGACCCACGAGCCTTTCATCATATTTTCCCCTCCCTGTCCAGTTGAGGAGGAGGAGTGATAGAGTGGCTGGGTGGGCACCTGGTGGCCAGCCAAGGTCAACCCACCACACCCATCAAAACATTATTGGAGCATACTTAAGATAGTCTCTTGGGACTAGCAGGTGCTTTATGCAAGCCCGTCTTTCCCCTTCATTTCCCCAGAAGAATGAGACTTTAAAGGTTTTGGTATAGTTTAATTTTTGCTTTATTTATACAATACCCATCTGTTTATATAACAGCAAGGTCAAAGACGTACCACTTGTGCTTAATATGCATAAGGGTCGAAAACCAGCTGGGTCTGAGGTGTGTTAGGTCTCACATAAAGTAATTAAAAACATAGGAATACAAACTTCATCATTTGTACAAAACTACAAATAATTAGTTGTGCAGAATAATGAGGGGAAGAAACAATACTTAAAAGCATTCAAAAGAAACGAAGGCTTGAGGTGAACTGTATTTCGTATCAGTAGGTAGATTCCCATTGCTTTCAGCAGGTTTTAAATCAGACTCTAGATAAATAGCAGTCTTCTGGAGAATGCAATTAGCTCGAGCTCAGCATCCACAGAAAATCAGCGTCTGCTGTGGTAACACATCCTGTGCTTCTCTCAGCTGTGGAATCAGCATGTCTGTTTTCTCGTGCTCTCTTCCCTGTGCTGCCTTTGAAGTACTGTGAATCTTCTTTGCTGTCTGTATCCTCTCAACTCTCCCTGGTTTTGGTAATGTAGTGGCATTTTTTCTCCCCACCATCGAAGAATACAGTCCTTTACATGCTGCTTCTGCTATTGCTGCCAAATTTCTGAGTATTTTTTCAGTGTAACTTTCAGCAGACAAAGTGATAGAGGAAGAAGAGGGAAGTACGTCCTTTCACCACTGTTATCAGCTGAAGAATCAAGGTGGGGAAAAGGCACAATGTACCCTGGAGAGATCTGTCAGTATTCCGATAGATGTACACTCTGAGATCCCTAGTGTTTCTAGAGATGAAAATCCTTTTCCAGATCGCAAAGTCAAGAATCAGTACTTCGTGAGGCATGTTGCTTTGAGGGTAGAGCAGAAGGCCAGGGGTCTGGACATCAGGATTGCTCTTTCAGCTCTGATGCGCATACTTGCAGTTCGAGCACATTCCGACTGGTAGCATTCAGCTTTTGCTTCATGGCTTTGGTCAAGTGTCTTAATGTGTCTGTGTTGCACTTTTCCTTGTATACAAAATGGGTCTGACAGTTCTTTATACGAGCTGAAATCACTGCCCTGATGTTTAATGTCTATTCTGCTGCTATTTATAAACTTTGATGTGTGGGATCCAAATAACGGTCAGTTTTTCCCAGCACGCGGATTAGATTCTTCAAAGAGAGCTAAGGGACTTAAGCACAGAACTGCCATTGAAAAAAATCTTTCAGCTGACCCTGAAAAATTCAACCTTGTTTCTATTTGATCCTTTCTAACCCAAAAGCTAATAGGCAGATACCTTTCAAAACAAGTTGCAGTGTTATGCAGAATGAAATCAATGCTAAAATACTCCCCTACTCCATTGAGCAGAGGACTGAATTTTGTTGCTTGAAAAAAATTAGCCGCTTCCATTCAACAGTCTAATGTCAGTCCACACAGCCTTATCACTGTGACAACAAATCCGGTACAGAACAATTCCAGCCGCAAGAATGATTCCCCCCCCCCCCCCCCAGGTAATCACCCCAGCTAGAGCAATCAATTCTACAAGACTAGATGTAATGAAAATTTTTCTTCCTTTTCTTAGTATATGCTAGGTATAACACGTTAATGTAGATTCTTTTTTAAAAAATTCTTCACTATTTTCTTTAAAAAAGAAAAAAATCTGGGTACAGAAGAAATGAGCCTACCAAAAGTATACTGATGTTTAATTTGGACATTTCTTCACTATTATTTATAGAAAACTTGACACATGTTGTAAAGAGCGCCCTGATATAACAAACTATCATCAGAGTTTATTCAAAATGAGTATGACTGATTTAGATAATAAAAATTACACATATAGTAACATTGTATATTTTGTCAACTTCTGCATTTTTTTCATCAGAGTGTCTGAAACATCTTTACAGACAAATATCAGCGAGTTAAAGCAGCCAATCTGTATCATTTCTTTCTTGCAGATGATAAGACTCAGACATTTAGTATTTCATAAGGTTGCCCAGCTGGCAGGGGAAACTTGGAGACATGAGGGCAGGTGAAAATTTGTAAGGATTGACGTTAAAATACCTGGAGTACTGTGTGCAGTTCTGGGCCCCACAATTTCAAAAGGATGCTAAGGTGCTTGAACACGTCCAGAGGCGGGCAACGCAGCTGGTGACAGGGCTGGAAGGCACGGCCTGCGAGGAGCGGCTGAGGGCTCTGGGTTTGTCTCGTCTGGAGAAAAGGAGGCTGAGCAGCGACCTCATTGCTCCCTGCAGCTTCCTGAGGGGCAGAGGTGGAGAGGGAGGGGCTGAGCTCTTCTCCCTGGGATCCAGGATCTCCCCGGGATCCTTTGAGCCTGGGAAGGGCTCCAAGCTGCCTCCGTCAGGGGAGGGTCAGCCTTGACGTGAGGAAACACTTCTTTACCCAGAGGGTGGTCAAACACTGCAGCGGGCTTCCCGGGGAGGTGGCCGATGCCCCAAGCCCGTCAGTGCTGGAGAGGCATTTGGCCAATGCCCTGAATAACGTGCTTGAACTTTTGGTCGGCCCTGAAGGGGTCGGGCAGTTGGACCAGAGGATCGTTGTAGATCCCTCCCAACTGAACTGATCTATTACAAAAAACTGTGTGCAACATGTTTTATGAAACAAATAGCATTTAAAGAAATAATAGAGAATAAAGACTAATGGAGAAGAGCCCCCAGTAAAACATACGACAGGACTGAACTTCGGCTAATGTACGGCTGGATTAAGTACAAGTCACCGTGAGTAGAATGGGTAGCAATGTTGTTAAACCTAAACATCAGAAAATGGATGAGTCAAAATGGCGCATCTTAAGTTGTGAAATTTGCTTTAAATTCCTGAGTTTTTTAAAACGGAAACGGGTTCTTTCTGTATCCCATTGGGGTTTTGAGCATTCAAAATGTACTCGAGTCACATTTGCGAGACTTTTTTCCTACAACCGGACCACCCCAATTGTACCGGCCCACTTCACATTTTGTGGGAAAGCCGATGCTGGTTTCAGGAAGCTTTGGGAAGCTGAAGGCAGTCATCAGCAACGCTGAGACTGATAGGAGGCAACTACATGCTAGCCCTGAGAGATGAAGAGCATCTAGTCTTTAAATGTCAAATTTATGCAAAGCCTCAAGTATTTGCAATTTGTTTTGTTAATCCTTCAACATATCCCGTGTGTAAGAGCACCCATTAGCACCCCAGCCAGCTAAAGGTTCAAGTACCTGCGTATGTTGATCTTGGCCCATTCCAAAGGTGGGCCTAAACAGATCTGAATTCAGTCACGCCCTTTATTTCATCCTCCGTTGCCGTAATGTGCACGACGAGGAAGACGTGGTGTTTTCACCCATACTGCCTGCCGCCCCTCGGCCCTCCCTGGCCCTCCCCACCGTGCCTCGGGAAGGGGGCTGGATGTCACCGGGGACAAGGCAGAGAGAAACCGTCTCCCTTTTCCCATTCGCTCCTGGAGCCTGTGCACGCAAGCCGCCTGATCGCTTGTTTCCAAGAGACGGTACTCCCGCGCGGCGGGAGGTTGCTTACGAGCAAGGAAAGGCGTTAAGAGCGGCCTCGCGCGCAAGAACGGCCCTGCAAAGCGCTAGCGCGCGCGCCGCCGCTCCCCACCGCGCGCCCCGCGCGGCGCCCGGCCGCGCGCTCGCGCCCGCTCGCGCCCCGGGCTCGGCGGGCGGCTGCCGCCGGCGCGGCCCCGCCCCCCGCACGCGCACAGCGCCCCGCGGGCGGGGGGGGCGGGGAGGCGCCTGCACCGCCCCCGCGCCCGGAGGGAGGGGGAAGGCTGGCGCGCGCCGCCGCCCCCGGGAGCGCGCGGGGCGCCGCGAGAAGCCGGGCGCCTGCAGCGGCGGGGGCTGGGCGCGGTTGCTAGGCGACGGCGCCCGGGCAGCGGCGTTGGCCCGGCCGAGGCGCAGGCAGCGATGAGGCGCAGGCAGCGATGAGGCGCAGGCAGCGGCCCCCGGGCTCCCGCCGGCGCTGAGCCCCGCTCCCGTCCCGCCCTGGCTTCGCTCCTCCACCTCCCCCCGCTCCGGCCTGCCCTTCCCCCTCCATGCGGCGGCAGCGGCCGGAGTGGGGCCCGTGCCGCGGCCGCGCCGAGGCCCGCCGTCCCTCGCCCCCCCGCCGCCAGGTCCCGCAGGGAGCCGCGGGCGGTGTCTGCAGCGACGACAGCGGGTGAGGCCCCGGCTGGGAGAAGGGGGGTGGCGAGGGGGGGCCGGGGGCGGGGGGCGGCGGCGGCGGCGCCAGCGCTGCGCCCCGGCAGCCGGCGGCGGGGGCCTGCGCGCGGGGAGAGGCCGGCAGGACGCCCCCTGCCGCCCCGCCGGGCGGCGTCCGGGCCTGGCGGCAGCCGAGCCGCGGCCTCCTGCCGCCCCCCGGCCCGGCTCCGCCGAGAGCCGCCGCCCCGCGCGCACGGGGAGGGCCGGCGGCTCGGCCTGGCGTCTCCCTCCCCGCGGCGCGGCCGCCGTCCGCTGCGTGCTGCGGGCCGCCCCGCCTCGGCGGCTGCCTGGGCCCGGGGCCTCCGCGCGGAGCTGCCGGGGGCGCGCTGGCGGCCGCCCGCAGGAGCCCGCGTTGGGCCCGGAGGCGGTTGTGGCGGGGCGGCTGGAAGGGCCTAGGCCGCGGGGTACGGAGCCGGGAAACGGGGCTGGTGACATTTAGCAGTGGTGAGTGCCGAGGAGGGGTGGCGAAGGCTGCGTTAGCGCGCTGTTCGAGAAGGCGTGCGGAGCCCGAACACGAGAAGGGTAGCATTCACGAAACTGGCATTCACGAAAGCAAGGCGGTGAATGAAATAAGGGAATTACTTTTGTAGAGGGTACCTGAGGATCACTTCTCGCATCCTTCCATTTTGCTTTATAGTCCAAATGTGAATAAGGAACTGGTTGCTTGCTGCAGTATGCGTGAGGTTTGAGATACTTTTTCTAATCTGTTCATTTAAAAATGTTATTTTTCGTAGCTGTCTGCTTCTCTGATTGCCGCTTAATCCTTTGGAGATTATATTTCACAAGTGCTGTGTATTTCCTTTGCAAGTTAGCAAACAGTAAAATTGAATCAAAAGCTATATTGTGTCTTAAGTTGATAAATGTGGATCTAAATTAATTTGGGTTTATTGAGAGATACGTGATACTTTTTTACTTTTTTTTTTTTTTTTTTTTTTAAATCTTGCAGTGTGTTTCAGTGATTAGTGTGTATTGCCATAAATGGGAAGTAGGAATAGGAGGAAAATTAAAATACTGGTCACTTATGAACTTCCATTATGCATATCAGTAGTTTTGAGTGCCTGGGAGTGTGCAGCATTCCAGATCCATCTGATTTCTTATGCTTGGTATGTCCATTTATTGAAACGGATGTGTCTGTCAAGTAGTCATTTTTGTATAGGAGGTATCCTTTCTTGATGAGATGTGTCTTTTGCTTGCCAGATGTTATAAATGGACTATGGCGTGTAGAACTGAAAGGTGTATTTCACAAGTGTAGCTAATGTCACTTACAAAATTATCTTTGCTTCTTGCAGGAAAAATAGGTTAGTGGGAACGTCAAGGTCATCGTCAAATTTAGAATGATTTAACTGCCGTTGGAATATGTCTTTTCTTCACTGTCATATGTTTTCTATATATCGATCCTGTGGCTGTTGATGTTTTCTAGACCTGCGATCTGTTTGTCTTCTAAAATGATCTAATGCTTAGTGAGTTTTAATAGAAGCAATCTATAAAGCTTCCTAAGTCAAGTTAATTTGAATGACCTCTTTAAGATGTATTTAAAAAAAAATAATCTATCAGCATCCAAACTCACTATTCAGAAAGAATGGAAACAAAAGGTGTTAAGAGGGTGAGTGGATACCAATGACACTTTATATGCAGATGAACTAGTAAGAAAGTAAAATCTTACTGTCAACTGCTATGAATAAGGTAAGTTCTGGCTTCCTGTTCTTTGATCTTTCTGGATGCCTTTTCCAATGCAAATTATTCCGCTGTAGACATCTACTGGTTTTGACTTTCCTAGGCACTTTACAGTTTGCAACTGAAATGTCATTTTGTTAAACACTTATAATTCTACTATAAATCTGTGAATAATAGAAATAAAACAAATTGCTTCTGTCACTTGCACTCTTACTGTTTACATCAAGAGCAGAAGCATTGGAACTTTTGGGAATAAGGAAGGCAGCAGGTAAGTTCAGTTATGGAAGCAGGGCTTGGAAAGGTGAAGGAATGTAATTTATAAACTCAGAAGAAGTTTCCAGGTGGTGCCACGTTGTAAAGTAGTTTGATAGATTGATTTGTCCATCTCATAATGTAAAAAAAAAAAATACAAATGGCTGTGATGCTACCTAGACCTCACACACCTCATGCTATGCTCTTTTGATCATGGATTCTGCTAGACATAAAGGGCTTTGAAGAGCCATGTGTACATGGCTGGACAAGTATGTATTTTTGTATATATAAGCTTATATTTTTTGTAAGTTTATTGTAAAAGGCTATTTTTTTCTAGGCATTATAAATGAAAAGCGTGTTTGAGTAATAATACTGGTATTTAAAAAAATTTTTACCTCTTTTAATGTGTTTTATTCCCTGTGAATTGTCCCTTTTTGTCAATAAGCTATATTTGATACAATATGTTCATGGTAACACAGATAATTCATCTGGAAGTAAGAATACCATGACCACCTTTACAGATCTAGGCTTTCTGATGCCGTGATATGTAGTATTGCATTTGATATATTTCAGATTTAGGAAACATATTTGGAAGTGCAGAACTAAGCAGTATAGCATCTCCTAAGAGGTAGTTTTATTGTTCTGAGGTGAACAATTTATTCATGACATTGGCCATGATAAGAAAAACTCTTCATTAGATGGCAGTTTTGATTCAAATATATATGTTCTTTCTATATTTAAACAAGTACTTCAGCTAAGTGTCTTTGAGTTTTAAAGGTAGCTATTGTATTTAATTTTCTTACACGAGTTATTTTTGACATTGCTTGCTAGCAAAGCAGGTTGAATCACCATGTCAAAATAAAACCTAGGCTTTACATGGTTTGTTGTGGGCCTCTTCTAGAATTTCATTAGGGTATCATGGTACAGTGTAACTAAAACCTTTTACAAATCCTAGCATAGGCCAAGGTGCTTGTTGGTTACATAGTTGAAATATAAGAGCTCCTTTTCCACGTTCAGTCCATCTGGAGAGAGTACCCTCATCAAGATTAATATCTGTTCTGATTGTCTGAGTCAACTTCTGTTTCAGTTGTCTGGAGAGGAATGCTATAACCGGGACAGAGTATCAACCTTAGGCTAAAGCCAAAAGTTTAGACTCTAATTATTTTCAGTAAGGACATCCACAAGAAATTTAACATATATGCTCCTTTAATGAGCCCACAGACACCTCGGCCAAATCACATAAAGTCAGAACTAAGTCTGAGAATTTTAAATGAAAAACCACATGCAATTGCCCCCTCTGACCCCCTGCTTTTTTTTTTTTTTTTTAAGATCGAACACTAATTTCAGACTCTTTGCCAAGTCTTTTCCTTTTCTGTTTTCTAGGTTGTCCTGATTTAAAAAATGAACAAAAACCCACCCCCCAAAACAAAATAACCCACCAGACAAAAAAACCCTTCCTCTCTGCGGCCTAGTCCATACATAGATCTCCCTTTAGAAAGGGAGAGATGAAGTTGCTGGAGCATAGGAATTTGCTGTTTTCATTTTCGAAAGCAAAGCAGTAGGCTTTTTCTCTTGTCTTCTTGAAGATGACTTTCCAGCTTCTTCACCTTGGAAATGAGCAGTGTTGTCATGATAAGAACGAAGGAATCTTAAAGTAAAAGAATAATTAGTTTGGGTTGGACCTCAGGAGGTCACCTAGCTCAACAACTTGCTCAAAGCAGACCTAATTAGCGACGGACCGACTTTGTTTTTGCAAAAGAAAGGTAACAGGTGTGAAAATCTAAAGTCACAGGATGCCTTTAAGCTCCTATTGCTGCTTTCCCTAAAGGTACTGTTTGATGCTTACTGAGCAAGGTGTCTGGCTTCTGCCATTTTTTTAGTAGCTTCTGAAGTGGTTGTTTCGGTTTATCAGAAAGCGTATGTCCTGACGGCTGAGTACATCCTGCCTCTTGCGATGGCATAGCATGTGAGGGTCCACCCAGTATATTGAGATTTTTGGTTAAAAACCATTTGGTTTAGTCTATCAAAGTAGTGTTCTAAAGATTCAATTACAAAATTAGAATTAGTGTAAGTTAAGATGATGTGATGCATCACATCCTTGATGTGTCTTTGACTTAGCTGCAATCACAGCTTCTTTTTTTCCTTCCCAGAGCATTAATGAGTCATTTAGATCTGCAGAGTAGGTAGTACTAAACAGCCTCCTATCAGAACGTGGATTGGGAGAATCAGTGTATTGCTTTGGTTTTAGATCTGAATACATGATCTCAGTTTATAAGGAACTGCTAAAAAGTAACCTTTTAAGGGGTTACGCTCCTGCTCCTATTTTACCTAATGTCGTCAGCTGAAGTGTAAATGTTGCCTTGGTAGGGACAACAGACTTTTTGAGTAGCAATAATGCTAGTTGTAACTGCTTAAGATTCTTAGAAAGAGAAGATTGGTAGAAAGAGGTACTATTAATATAATTAATATAATATAATTATAATATTGCTAGAACACCTTTTTTGAATACGTGTTTACTGTCTACTTTCTTTGTTTTTTCCTGTCTTAGGAAGTATGGTTGAATACCTAATGCAATAGAAATATTCCATTTCGTTCCCTTCAGAAGTCTGGCCTGTACTTTGTACTTGTCTTGTGCTCCGAACTACCTGTTCTTCCTAGGTCAAGGAATCGGTTAACTCCATATGCAAATCATAGATCTTAAGAAACAGCTAAAATGCCACTTCCTCTATTTATAATTCCAACTATGTCCGTCCTGTCCCTTTGAGTTCGTACTTATGACTGTGACAAAATGAATGAAGTTTGAGGTAAGATGCTTAAATTCTATACTACCTTTGTGTATCTCTTCAGTTCACACTTGATTTGTAGTTGACTCCTTCACAAGCGCTTTCAAGTCCGCTATTTGTGTGACATGCTAGACACGGCTTGCTTTTATGTATAGTCTAAAACTGATGTCAGTGATCGTTTGAAGTATTTACTGAAACAAATTTGAAGTACCTCAAACATGGAGGTAGTATGGTAGTTTCCTAGTACAACTTTTCAGTGTAACAGAACTCCACAGTATGCTAAGAATGAGGTGAAAATGGGTACCTTCCTACCAGGTTTTCTATTCTATGATATTGTTTCTGCCGTATGTTTTGAATTAAATCCTGTAGTCATCACCAAAGCAAAATGACTTCTTTGCAAGTTCAGGCTTGGTAAAGGCTGTAGATTTAGGCCTAGGGATTCGTTGCATATTTGCACAGCAAAGGATACATTGTTTTATTTAATGTTCCAAATCTACTGTGATGTTAGTGTTTAATAGGTTTTATTTTGGATCTTCAGAAGTGGCCATGGTTTCTCAAACTTCCAGCTAATCGAAATGCTTTTACTTCTTTCCCTGTTGTCTGTTAACAGGATCACGTTTTTCTTTTCCTGGCATTGTCTGAAATGGTCTCTAGGTTAATTTCTGAATCCTTTAGAAAGGTTAGCTATGGAAAAGTGCCACAGATGTTTAGTCGTGCTCTTTAAACTTGTCAGACAATCCTGCAGGGCAGATACCTAATGTTTGTGATGTACAATACCACAGTTTGAGCACAGTTAGAAAAACAGAGTTCTGAGCACCTCTTTGAGGTCTTATTACTGATGCAGCAAAGTGCTATGCTTTTCTGTTTAGTGTCTTGCTTGTTATGGGCAGGTTGAGCTAATAGCATCGTAACTCGGTACCATTTCCGCTAAGCTGAACAAGGAAGTTTTCATCAAGGTCAGCCAAAAAAAGGTCTGTAACTTTGAAACCTGCTGGAACTCGGTGGCAGATATGGGAAGTTCTGCTTTTTTTTTTTTTTTTTTTTTTTTTTTTAAGTCTTGATCACTAGAATTGTTGTAGCGTTTAATCTAATTTTGCTCAAATAAAGAGACTATAAAAAGGCAGAGTTGTGCTCATTAACTTTCACAGTCTGCGAAGTAAGTAGTGGCTCTTGGATGTAATTCAGCTGAATGTCTTGTCGTTGCCGAATGACACTGTCACTCCCTGATACCTTGTTCAGTAGTCCAGCCAAACACCAATTGCTTGCGTTCAGCAATGTTGAAATGGAAAGTGAGAAACTGAGCTCCTTAGGGGGGCAGTTGCACAATTACTTTCTTGTGTGACAATGCTAGTATAAGATACTATAAGAACCATACCGTGATCGTTCTTTCTTGCCTTTGTGTTGCAGGATGTTGTTCCCCTTTGCACAGGTGCAATTATTTTTTTTGAGATGCACTGTAAACTTGATCTGTGTTTAAAAACAAACATTTCTCCTCTAACTCCCCCCTCGAAAAAACCCTCACCCAGTCCCTTTTCCAGCTGGCATGCATGAGCCCATCAGCCTCTTCATACTGTAGGGAGTGTCATGGACAGGTAGGTTCATAGCTTAGGTGTTTTGTTTAAGAGTCTATGGCAAGATGGCATGAATCTAGGTTTTCATACCCACAGATATTCTTATCGAATTTGAAAATTAACCGATCTGCTAGCTCAGTGGCTTACCTTACATCATTGGCAGTGATCCTGAATTTCCATAGTTCTAGCGTAGCATTCATCATTTGTTTTAAACTGAGCCAACTGTGATAAAGGGATTTCAGGGACAGTGGGCTAGAAGTTGGTGAGGAAGAACAACTGTGTGGCTTATGTTTTTACAGCATTTGGGAAGGAAAAACTCTATTTCACTTTCCTAAATTGGGCTGCGAAATGTATCAAGTGATACATTGACAGATTCAGAACTTGTGTATATATATGGGCATATCTATCTATCTATCTATGTTTGCGTGTGTATGGTGGTTGTTTTTCCGTCACTGTTCTGTATAGACAGGACAAATGTAGGCACAAAAGAGACACAGAAGATCAGAAAGGTAAAGCTCAGTGGTATTTCTGAAGTCATTACTAGTTCTATATATTCTGGTGTGTGGATTCCTCAAATTCAGTCCTTTCTGCACAGCTGAACCTCTTCTACCATTACAAGTGTTCCCCCAGCATTTGTTAAGAAAGAATATCCCCTTCAAGGTTGGGTGGTGATGATGATTACAGTCGTCTTAGCTGGTGAGTCAACGCTGAAAATCTTCCTTTGCTTTTTGCCTCTGTAACAGAAGCGCGCTAAGTCACATTCCTTATTGTTCTACTCCAAAGGTGGTTAAGGGAGCGAGGCAGATGCAAAACAGAAACGGCAAATTTGCTGTTCTTTTAAAATACTACATCTGATTTGACTCAGAAAGAAGGAAGCTTCTAAATAAAAACCATTCCTAACCATAGCCAGCAGGCTATTTTTTCAGTTGTGGTTTCAATATTAATTTTAAGGACAAGGTGTTCACTGCTGGTGTTACCTGCTAGTACTTTACTTCAGATTTAATGTATATCAGTGTTTTATTTCAGAGAAGTCATAATGAGTAGAAAAAGTAAAATACTTTTTCTTGATGTTGTTCTGAGTTTGGCTTGATAAAAGACTATACCATATTAGGCCTTTGATTTGTGTAAATTTAAGGTTTCTCTGTTCATCAAAATGACAGTGTTGAAACTTCCCATTAACGTGTTGAGACTGACATTGCATAGTAACGTAAGAAAAATCCATTAAACTGAATCAAAATGCTGTCATTTATATGGCTCTAATTATCAAGGGACTAAAAACTCTGATCTGCCATTTTACTGCTTCTGTTAAAAACGCTATTTTTTTAGTGCATACTCTGGGAATACTGATTATACATGTCTCTCAATGTATAAATGAGCTGCAGATCTGTGCTCAGGTCTTTGGTTTAGACCATCTCTTCTAGAACAGAGAAGAGCGGTGGTTTAATTTATTAGATTAAAAAGTACAAAAAGTATTTGACGATATGTTCATTTTAAGTATCTTAAGAGTATTCCTTTTAAATAAGGAAGATTCTTTGCTCCTCAGTGAGCAAAGTACTGTAAGTGATGTTAATGCCAGATATTTGCATCAAAAGCCAGCTGCTTTTGTCTTGGTTAAAGCCCGATATACTTGTTTTCCTTCAATGAGTGACTTGTATGTATTTTGGATCTTTTATGGAAGCTATATCAGAATATGTATGCTATACATCTGTCAGTGATTTGACGCTTCTATGAGAGTTGTCTGCGAAGTACAAAATCTCGTAGGACAGTCTTAATAAAACTGTGTAAAGTACAGTTTAAAGAGGAATAAAAGGGCAGAATTCTTTATTCCAGGTCCTGCTAGAGAAATTCAGAGTGCTTGGTCATATGATCTTACTGACATTACTGAGAGGTGCACTTGAAACTGTGACTACAAATTATGAATATTATATTTTTGCGAAAGCATCACATTTTGGAGTCACTTTAATTTCAAAATGGCCAACTTCAATAGGAAAATTTTGTACAAAGCCTATTTTACCCTGTTTTCCTACAGTCTTGCAACACTTGACACAGTAAATGAAAATTAAATATACTAAGCTACCACATTTGTTACATGCTGAAAATAATTCATTCTAAGGTTCAAAAATAAATTGGTGGAAGTGATTAATTCCTGTTGAATTAAAACATATGTATTATTACGGTATGCATGTATAAACTGTAATGTATTCCTGTTATCTCTGTTTAAAATAATGATAAATATGGAAATCTAGTGGTTCAAGGCGTATAAACACACAGGCAAAGTGCTACAAATCACCAACCCTTTTTCTTTTTATTAGGGACAAAAGAGAATTGCACGTAATGTCACGCAGCACAACTCTTCCAATTTTTTTAATCCATTCTGAAATACCCAAGTGTTAATTTTAGAATATTTTCTGCTTTTCTTCAGTTGTGAATCTGTCCCAGCAGATGTATACCACCTAAGTGTATAATTAGAATGAGAAAAAGCTACAATTTTTATTTGTGACTCATATACTTTGTCAGCTTTAAGCACTTCTTTCTCAGTAGATAAAATAGTTCACTACCTCAGAAAATATTGAGAACAGCAAGCAGTAATGTGTAATATCTGTACTGCTCCTGAAATAAGAATACAGTAAGAAGGTTGTGTCTTCAGTGCCGTGAAAACACCAGTGTTGAGTTGTGTCACTTTTTTCATGAGCACTGTAGAAATGCGGTTTGCAAAATTAAGGGCTAATCCAAAGTCTGTGCATCCTGAGCTGCTCTTTGTCTCTGTCCTCTGACAGTAACTGCTGCCCAATAAATACGGTTTTGTCCCATTCCTGAAGACTAGAGCAGTGCATGTCGGTTTTTTGGTTGGTTGTTTCTTTGGTTGTTTTTTTTTTTGTGCTGCAGGCCCAAGTTGTAATGTCTTTAAAATGAGAATTAGTCATGCGCTGGGGAAGTGTTTAAAGATCGCAAAAGCGTCCTCGAGAGCGTGTCGTGAGAGTGACCACTAGTCCGTGCTACAGCACACTGCAGCGTCGAAGATTCTGTGGGATCTAGCGTCTCTGAACACTGAATTGTTTTTAAAACGACTTCTCTTTCTCTTTGTCTCTACTCAGATTGTTTCCATGGTTTTAGACTCTTAATTTACCATAATCGGTGTGTGTGTAACCGGGAAGTTGTCAGCTTTTGTGTTAGTAGGCTTGTACGCTGTCTACACTGTCATGGCGGGGCGTAGTTGTAGTAGATAGATAGTATATAGTGTATGTATAGATATATAGTATACCAGCCCTACCTGTTGTTTAGTCGTGAGGGTGATAGAGTGGGTTTCATTCATTCATTCATGCGTTGTAGAACAAGTAACATGGGATCATGCTGGGTTTATACAGTTTGTGTTGAAGTCCGTGGTGTTGTGATTTGGTTGCTCTGAGTGCCTGAGCTAGCTACAGGAAAATCAATTCGGATATATGTCTTTGTGTACTTCAGTCAGCTTCTGATGATGTAGAAATAGCCACAGTAATCAAAGACTTGGCTCTTGTTTACAACAGGCTTCTTCCAGAAAGATGCCTCTTCCTGTATGCCTGTCTTACAGGGAAGAATCTCTACAGAGGAGCACGCTAATGATAAGTTAGTGAAATGGAGAGTAGAGAGAGATACCAAGACATTAAAATTCATGCTGAAGCCATGGAGAGAATAACTTAATTTTCTGAACAAAAAACATGCCAGGTTTTTAAATTCTAGTGAAGGTGTTTATTTGACAGTTTAAGAAATATAAAAGGAGAAACTTGCGATATTTATTCCTTTATTTGTGTTGGTTTTTTTTTCCCTTGGAGTGTTATAAAAAAAAAAATCACTTGTTAACTACATGTATCTCAAAAATATACAAACAATCCTCCTTCTCCTTAAAATAAATCCTATAGAATCATTGTCATATGTATTTATTATCCAGGTGAGAGAGACATTTGAGAAAATACTTGGGTTGTTTTGGCTGTGGGTTTTTTTTTTTTAATTTTGCGTTTTAGTATCGGCAATGACAGAAAACAAGTAAAGCTACTTAAAAGCTGATGAAAAGTTGATGAAGTTAATTAATAAAATATTTTTCCTTTAAAGGTTGTTCCTCATAACAGATGTGTGCATTGTATAATTGCCCTTTCGAAGGGCGTGGCTCGGAGCACACTGAGACAGTGGAAGGATAGTGTCATAAGGAACCAAAAGGGGTTGGTTGATCCATTCTCTCACCCTGTCTTTTCTGTTTCTGTTGGTCCTGCTGAAATGAACAGGCTTCGAATAGAGTGTGTCTAGCACCAGCTCTTTAATAGTCATTGTCATTTGAATATTAATTCTTAAATAATTCCCAAGTGTTTTTCATAAATATTACAGTACTTTATTAATGAGCAGACATTTTCCTTCTGTTTTAATACCAGTAAATAGATGCTTTCAGTTTGGTCCTTTATGAACAAAATATAGATAATTTTGCCTCACTCTTTTTTCTGAATCACATTCTACTAGTCAGTCGTGACTGTGCTGAAAGAGGTGTTTAGTAAGAAAACTTGGTTGCTTAGCAGTGAACATCCCGAAAATTAAAATTTTAAAGCTGCAGTATATATATTTCTGAGTTATAATATCTTCAAATCAGAAATTGGTAATAGCTTTATTTTTTTTCTTTTTAAGGGTGTGTTCATATTCGGCTGTCTTTGGAGAGAATGTAACTCATACTAAACAAACACTAAAATTTCAGTGATACAACGTTATTGTTTATGATCCGTGAGATGGGATTTTATTCCATCTTTGAGAAAATTTTGAGGCACGCTGACTCATTTCTCAATTTTGTAGTTATCAGCAAAATCAAGCGTTACTCAAATTATTTATGTTTTTTAATGTTTGTTCTATTTTCGCTTGTAAGTGGATTTTTTTTTTTTTTTTAAATTTATCCCTGTGTGGTAACTCCTTAATGCGTCTATACTAACTTTAAAAAGTGTACAGTATAAGCAATAACAAAACAAAAAAGTAGAAAATCATCTGCAAGGATAGTTCTGTAAACTGATTATTAGTGCTTTTTTCTGTGCGTGTAAGGGCAAAGGGAGCGTAAAGGCAATGAGATAATAGAGAATTCTCAAAGGATCACCTATTGCTTCCAGAAATAGAGCTCAACTAAGATATCCCTGTCCAAAGACTTTGCCTGAAAGCTGTCGTTTTATTCTGTGTGATGCGTGAATTGCTTGCACTAGATTAAATGTAACCCATAGTTCACTCTTGTAGTATTCAGTCTGATACTACCCTGATAAAGATACACCGTGTTTGCAGGCTAACTTTGTATGCAGAGTTGAGATTATCACTTTGTCTCTTCACTTTATCCTCCTCCTCCCATCCTTCTTCCTTCTGTACAGGGTCCCAGAGTCTAATCACTGTTTCCTTTCAGTCTTTATTCTACACCATGTTATTGGGGAATTAATTCAAATGGCTTGAACTGTTTATTTGCTTCACAAATTTCTCATCTACAGATCTTCTCTCCTTTTGCTCAAACTTCTGGCTTGAATAAATTCTAAAATTCATCCTAAATGTTCAGATTCTAATTTAAACTGAAAATGGTTGAACCACTGCTTTCATTTGTCCTGGATATGTGGTCCTGAAATCTAGGAGTCCTCTTAGACTTGGCTGTCGTCTTAGAGCCATGCAGCCAGACTACTGAGATTTCTCAGTGGGAGAAATGGCTGAGATGGTCTTCCATTTCTGTTAATCCACCAAAACATTTATCCAGGCTCTCACTTCATACTGAGATCCTTTCCTAAGCTGCTTATTTTGATGTGTATGTTTATGTTTGCAAATGTGCATATTAAACACAGAATTTCTTTCCATTTGCCGCTTTAAAACCTCTCCATAAACTCCCTTAGTGTGCCCGCAAAGTACTACCTTCTGGACAAACAGTGAACGGAAACAATACCAAAATGTTTCATGTAGTCTTTCTGATATTCCAGTTATCACTTGTTTAATTCATCCATAGCCTGTCGTCATAATTCTAGATTGTATTTTCTTTTGGGCAGGGACTATAGAGTTCGCCTGGAATAGGAATTGGTTGAGGTCCCTAGGTACGGCTGTAGTGCCACTGCTAGATAATGTAAACCAGAAAGAAAAGAAATTCTTCATTATTGTCAGTACTCTGCAAGATGACGTGTTTGAATTTCTGAGAAGTGCAGCGTGGAAAAACAAACAAACAAACAATACTATTGCAGCTTTGAGGTTTTTTAGTCTAAATGCCAGTGAGTTAATTGCATACATATGTTGCTGCTGACTGGAAGTTCTCTCGGAGATGTGCTGCTGATTGTGGTTGTTTTTACGTGTATCAAAGAAATTATGAACTTTGTCACTTAAAGTGGGAAGCAGGAGGAAGATTAATAGCCAGGAGTTGTTTTCATATGGATGTGGAAAACGTGAACTACCAAATTATCTTTTATTTAAAAAAAAAAAAAAAAAATTATATTTTTGCACATACTTTTTTTTAGGCTATATGTATACAAATTATGCATATTACATCCAGGCTGTCACTTTAAAGTTTGGGTATTATCTTTACTCCGTCTCTTTTATTGTAGGAAAATTTAGTGGTGACTTGGCCAATTCAAAAAATGAATCATGTGGGACCTGATGCCATTAGAAAAGAAGTTGAATATATACGGCTTTAGCTGTTTCCTTTAAAAAACATGGAAGTTTGAAGGTTTAAGTACACCACATGAGATGGGTGCTTTGTACAGCTCCTAGTAACAAAGATAGGCTTCTAACTCAGTAACAAAGGTATGTTAATTCAGATATTAAGTTCTTTGCATTGTATTTTCGCATTTTTTACTTTATTAAATCCTTTTTAAAAAGAATTTAAAGGCAAAATTACACTGTTAGGACAAAACATGATATTTAAGTTGAGAGAAACATGTAATATTCAAGTAATATTTAACTTCATATTTAAGAACTGTGATGTAAATGGTATTATGTATATTAAGAGTTTAGTACTAGATTTAGCTTTTGCAGTTTGAACCTTTTCTAACCTTTTGTTTATTATGATGCTAGAATATAATTCGATTGTCCTCTCCGTCAGGGGTCATTCAGCTGTACGGAAGACGTTCTAACAGAAATACTTGTAACAAATTACTTAGAAAGCTCAAGTAGCAAAAATGTAGATATTTATATACACATAATAATAAAAAATGCATCTTGCCTGAAATGTTTGAAATAAACTGATACAGCGTGCACTAAAAAGCTTGTCTCCACAACCACAAAGGAGCATGGGGTCACAGTGGCAGGCCAGGGGACCCCGATAACACAGTCAGAGAAACGGTGGCCCAGGCTTCTCCGGGGGCTGTCACAGGAGAGCCGTCAGCCCTGTGCTCTGGAGGTCACACCCCGCACGAGGGGTCGACTAATGGTAGGGACCGTCTGGACCATCTCGCAGACCGAGGGGGTGCGGGACCCAGTTAGGGGATGCAAGGAAAGAGCGTTTTGTGATTGCCTACGACTTGGGCAGTCTGCGGGAGGAACCAAGGGCATCGTAGGGGTCAGGGGAGAGAATGGAGATTTCAGGATGATTTGTGAAGGAGCCATCATGGGAAAATAGAGGGATAAGGGGATGAAAGGGACGGATTGCCTGTAAAGGGGTTGTTGATCCGTATGCTTGTCAGGCCGTGTCATGAACCTGGTCAGCACACTCTGTCCTGTCTTCACATTGAACTCCATTTCTAGCTAGTTTTGTGGGTGAAGGGCTCCCTAGGGGCCTGTGTGTCTGTGCTACCAGCAAGTGGAGGATATGCATGTTGGTGCATGATAGCTAGCAAATATCAAGCTGAACTAGCTGGCAAGAAGTTTAAGTGGCTAGGAAGCCATGTATATCTCTGGAATGAAACAACTGGACGAGCTGGCTACTGGAGGGACCAGCAGGTCCAGGCCAACTGCTGGAGAGACTGTAAGGTCTGGGGATCAACATGGAGTGCTGGTTCTGGGTGTGTATCTTTGGAGGATGTAACAGGGGAGACTGAGGGAGACAGGGGCCACCAGCGTTGCTGATGGGCTCAGCTTTGGCCAGCGATGAGTCCGTCTTGGAGCCGGCTGAAACTGGCTCTGTCCAACATGGGGGCAGCTCCTGGTCTCTTCGCACAGAAGCCACCCCCGCAGCAGCCCTGCTACCAAAATCTTGCCACGTAAACCCCATACGTATGTATATATGTATTCCCCACTAACGGACCTTCATCTTCATCAGCCAGAGAAGGGAACAAGATGAGGCCATTGGTACTGCTTGTGTTTGTGTGAGTGCTGAGTGTTTGTGTCTGTGTCCATCTCTGTGGCTGGCCACGCGTGCGTGCTGTGTATACGTGTGTGTGTGTGTGTGTGTAACCTGGGATTACGTGCTCGGCCTTGCTAATGGCTGGAACTGGGGGTATGCAGCTGCTCAGGGTTTCCTGAACAGAAACCGTAGTTATTTGGTACAGTACATGGGATGTATTTGACAAGTGATACTTAATAATCTATAAGCAGCATGGGAAGCAGGAAACAATGCTAGCAACTATAAATGTGTTTTAAAATTCTTTATTAGGTTAGGCTTCAATAGCAACGGATACAAATAGTGAAGCAAGGAACTCAGTTGAAGAGGTAGTGAGGGGAAGGCAAAACAATCTACTTATGAAAAGCTTAATAAAAAAATCCAAAACTTGCTCAAAAATGTATTAGAAATTGTAAGAGCAGTAAAAAACAGAGGACTTGGACTTGACTTAATGTCAAGATAAAATGTTAATCTTTTATCTGCTTAACACCATTTCACCTTTCCCGTGAGAGGCTGTAAAGAGCAGTGCCCACAACTGGGCCCTTCTTGTATTTGAGATAGCAAGGTAGAATCTAGTCAGTATCTCATTCGCTCTTGATTTCCCGGCAGCATCAAGCTTCTTTTAAAGGAACTTCATAAGTTCCTACTTACAGTTTTTAATCAGCGATGTCTTTAGTTTGACTGTTGCAAAGGAAACAGTTGTACAGTTGAGATAGGTGGTGAATTCAAGTCACTGAACTTAGATGCTTTGAACATACAGAAAACTCATTTCCCTGATGTGCCTATATAATAGATGACGCCTTTATTTGAAGGAGAATGATGTGGTCCACTAGGAAGGGATAATATACTAAATGCTTGCTACACTGTAGGTAGAGAGGTAATGATAGCAAGTAGAGGTGCTTAACTGGAAGTCAGAAATAAACTGAGACCAAATATGGTTTCAGACATAGAGCAGTACAGAGCAGAGACCTCAGCTTTCCAAGCACAGGGCATCTGAGCCTTTTTGGAGCGGTGGTGCTGATTCCTTCTGGATTGCTGGTGTTGACAAAGGCAGTGGCTGACGGGCTTGTTAGATCACAATACTGACTGACTGAAAAGAGGTACTATCTGCGCTGTAGTGATCCTGGGCTCCAGAATTGGATTGCAGACTTTTCTAAAAAAAAAACACGACTGCATTCTGAGGACAAGTAGTAATCAGTTTCTGTAGCTATGCCTTTTCTCACTGTTGAGAGCTGGCTTGCTCAGGGACGAGGGTCTGGATCATAGTCTGTGAACACACGTAGTAAATCTATAGTGATAACTGTGGGGCTATAGGTAGGTTCCAGGGGCTGCAATAGGGTATAGACTGGACTATTCAGGGCTGTGAAGAAATGAGGGAGAGACCATAGTGCTGTTTTTATAGCTGAATGATGGTGTTACAAGTCTGATTTCTAATCTGGAGGGTGTCAAGAAGGGTGCTGTGTTAAAGTAGTGGTAGGCGCTGCTGCTGCTGCTTTCTCTTGCTCAGTTCTTCATTCCACTATGGTTGCTGGCTTAGGAGCAGCACAACACTTCTTCCTTCCTAGGTGCCCTCTCTGTGGTCCGTGGGAAAACTTGGTCCTGTGCTGTAATAATTTTGGTGGTGTTTTTGGTGTTGGATTTTTTGTCGGTTGTTTTGGTGCTGCTGGCCCAACAATGAGATGATCCTCATTGTTTGAGGATCTTAACCTTGTGCCTTTGGGAACAAATCCTACAACGTCCCAAGTCTGTGGATGCAGCGGAACAGTTAAGTTGCACAGATGGAGCAACTGGCTAAGAGTGGAGAGGCTTCGGTGCAAGCTGGCTTGTCTCCTGGGAGCTCTTTGTACAGAAGTGTACGGGGTTGTAGAGATGGGCTCTGGAGACTGCCTGCCTCATTTTCTGTCAGTATGGCAGTTGATGCTAAAACAGTTTATCTAAACAATTTGGCAAAAGTTGCCTCTTCAGAAATTGGCTTTGTGTGCTGGGTGTTTAAAGGAAATGGGGGAAAACTCCTTACTTTTCCAGAAGTTGCAATGTCTACATATTGTATCTTTTTTTTTTGTGGAAGATCTGTGCTATATCTTGGTAGAAATGACTACAGCTGGTACAGGCAGGACCTTTTGACTTTTAGTACTTCCCTCACAAGATCCTAGATGGACATGAAGAGGAGATTTTTATAAAACAGTGATTTAGTTTTTAAATAGTTTGAAGATAACTAGAGATTTACTTCCTTTTTAGCAGATTTTTAATTCCCATCTCAAATATTTCAAAGATAACGGTGATGATTACGTCACAGAGCAAATGCTTTCCACTGCTACGCAAGAGGGGGATGAGACAGCTAAAATTTCCCTGGTTAGTGGCTTTCAACCAAAGGCTGACATGAATGAAAAAAAAGGCAAGAAACTCCAAGATGAGTCATAGAAGTGGGCGTTTCCATAAAGCGAGATTTCGTAACAGATCTCCCAATCTGTCACTAGTGACCAAAGAATAGTAAAGCGCAGCACAGGACTGGCAGAGAGCGGTCCTTCCAGATATGCAGTACTGCTTCCTTACACGGATTGTATCTGAGCCGCTTCCTCGTAAGCCTGACAGAAGTGAGTATGCCAGCAGCAGTGACAGAAATTGTTCTTAGAATTAAATTTGATTATATTTTAAATAATTTTTGAATTCAGGATTATTTAGATCTGACTATGATCAAACTATCTTCTTGTTAAAATAAGATCTTACTTTCAGGGAAGGACAGAGGAAATTTATGATAAATTGCTTATATGATGTTAAGTAACAGAAAACTAGAGATATGTATGTGGAACTGGGACAATGCAACAAAATGGTGAAATCAGTTTATATGCAGATAAGAAATGTTATTTTCCAGCTAAGAAAGAGAAAAAAAAAAAAAAAGAGCAAAACTTGTATAGTTGTCATTTACCAAAAAAAAAAAAAAAAAAGATGAAAAATCTAAATGTGGAAATAATAGTGTTACCCAGATTATTTTATCACTATAAAAAAAAAAAAATCATAGTCTCTTTGAGTGAGTCCCGTTGATTTAATTTCCAGTTGGGAAGGAACATATATTTTGCTTGTAGTTTAGATTAATATTTAAGTGTTTAGAAGAGAATGGAAATTTGGTCCTCTAAAAATTGGTTTAAAGGGATTACTTCTGGAAAATCATTTGTTGAAATAAACCCCATAGAGAAGTTAATAGTAAATTTGAAAACCTAAACAACCTCCTTTCCCTTCATCATGCTTTCAAGGTTATTTCCAGTCTTAAGAACCTCTGACTGATCATTCTTATGAGATTTCCACTGGCAAAGGGGTTAGAATTATTTACTAGAGGTGGAAAAACAGGCATGATAAGTTTAACGAAAGCCAAACACATTCTTGTGACGTTACTCTTAAAGAAATGATGACAACTTGGGAAAAAGAATGGAAATCTTTAAACTTGGACCAACAGAATCACACTGTTCTTTGTGCAGTGCCAAAGCAGTACAGTGTCATAAATCTGAAAAAATGAGCCTTACCGCAGGTATTGTAAAGTGTTCCTTAGTTGCAGTATTTTGTAAGCTGAGAGTTCAGTGTGTTGATAACCTGTTTGTTTTTTTTTAATCTTCCTTTATAATAAATTTTTATAGCCTTTGTTTTAGTTTTGGCAAGGTACAACGTTATACATGAGACCTAATTAAAATCCATTCCAGATTAAGCTGATTAATATATCTATGTTGGCAATTACTTGGGTTGTAAATATACTGCTATTAGCGCTATGTGAGAAAATCACCTCAAATGAAAATAGAGAGTACTGTAATAATAGTGTCTAAATATTTAGAGGGATACTCTTTGAATGCATAATATCAAAGAAGAGCAAATATCTAAATCTAACCTAATCTAAGTCTAACCTAAATCTAAATAATCAGCATTGGAATTTCCATTCAAATGCAAGGGAGCTGTGTTTTTATTCCATATTGCCTAAAGGACTTAGAATATGGTTCTTCTTTATTAAAAAATAGTGTTGGTTGACTCAAAACTTGTCACTTTAGGTTTTTTCAGGTATCAGGGATTAGCATTTTCTTTAATTAGCTTGATTTCCTAAGGAAACTAGATTTTTGAGCAGCCCTCTCTGCACGCGTGTGTGTTTGTGTTTGCGTGTATGTGCATCACAAAAAGAGCACGAACAAGTGAGAGTCGTTACATTTGGCACTGTTTGGAGTAATTTTGAGACATTAATGGTTATCGGTCAAGCTAGCTACCTTTGCTGTGTACTTTTCTTGTTACTTAGAACCACCCAGTTGTAGCTGAAAATCTTGCTGTTCGTATTCATCAAAAGAAATTTTCACTCAGACTGTGCTTCACACGATATGAGAGCTAGGACTATATTTTAGAATACTCTATTTTTTGCTTCTAAACCTTTTTTTTTCCACTGTACAGTTAATGATGGGAGTAATTCCCTCTTAGCCACTCTTAAGAGGTCACAAGTGAATTGAACAGAATATGAAAGATCTTTATCCCCAAAGCAAACAAAGCACACAAATAAGTAAAATTTCAATCTAAGATATTTACCCAAAATTGCTCATTTGTAAACATACGTATTCTTAAAATACCTGCCTTTACTAGGTGGGTACTTCCCAGTGTCACTGGAAATGCGGGTTGAAGTTCATTGTATTCTGGATATATATATCTATCATCTCCACCAGTATGTAAATTTACCACAGCGAAGTGAGATGTATAACTAAAGAGCATAAATTAGAGTTCATTCTTGTAGAATGTTACTGTTGGGCCTGTTTAAGGTAATTATATATTACCGTGTAAATGTTTCGCAGATTAATAATCTTTGTTTCACTTTGAGACAATTTTAGGGTTTTGTTGTTGTTGGGCCAATAGGGACCTGTCTTAGAGATCCTTTTACATTTTCAAGGTTTTGATTATCAAATTTTGTCACTCTTCTAGACCTGTTGTTCTCTGAAATACTCCCAGAGGCAACAGAAAACCACCATTTAATGTAGGGAAACAGTCAAGGAAGGTGGCTTTCTGAGACGAGTGGTATATCGGGGGCTATGATTTTAAGCATCTTATTACCTAAAAATGAAAGGATATGAAAACTCAGAACGAATAAACTTTGACTTATGTGCACACTGGTGGTTCTTTCATTTTTCTTTTGTGGCTTATAGTGCTTTGTAAAATGTCCGTACTGTTTTTCAGAAAAAAAGATCAGTTTTTAATTTTAAAGATACTTTTACTATGTAAGATTTTGTTTTCATGTTGATTATATTTGTGTTACGTCACTAAATGAATATATTCATGCATGTCAGCATTTCCGTTATTATTCTCTTGATTTCACTATCTACTGAACTTCGTTCTGTGAAAAATTTAAAGTTCTATTTTTAGGGAAGAAAATGAAATAAATAATAAAGTGAACAATGTCAGAGATGCTCTTTTTCTAGCAACACTAGACACAACTTTCCCCCCAAGACAGATTCCAATACTTATTTTTAGTCCCTAGATTTTGCATTACTGTACATCGAGAGTTACACCACTGTACGTTAAGGGAGTATTTGTCCTATCATTGGCTGTTTTGGTAGACCACAGTAAATAAATAAGAGCTACAGTGGTCTCTTGGGGAGATAGGAATCCAAACGCTTTTGAATACAAGTATATTTGATAATGTCCTATATAGAAATAATTCATGTACTTGGTTGAGTGCTCTTTTGAGGAAAATTTTGTCGTCTTTTAATGTTTGCTCATAGCCTGAAGGAGTGGAAGAGACATGAGAGGAGATGAAAAAGGCGCATGAAAGAGAGATAAATTTATTCTTAGTTACACTAGTGACCAATAACCCCTCAAAAAACCATGAGTTATACTTTTGATTTTTTTTTACTTCTTTTTGGGTGCATGAGGAGCTTATTAGGAAAGGACATCTTTGACCAATCTCTATTCCAGTGCCAAATTCGTGCCTATTTTGTGTCACCACAATTCTCATAGGAATCCTGGGAAAGAGCTTTTCATGCATCCACAGCTTGTATCTACAAAGTTCGTCAGAACACAAAGGTAACTGGCTGTACTGTTACAAGCAAAGGTATATTGGAAAACTGATGTCAATACTAAGTCTTTCTTCTGTGATTGCTGTTTAAATCTGGGATCACGCTTCTCATGCCTCTTCGGACTACACCTTTGCTGACAGAAGTCTCTGCAATAGATGTAGCTTTAAAACTGTGCTCTTTCAGAAGTTTGGTCCCTTTTCATTTTTCTGTCTTTCAGTCTTTCTTCTCTTTGTCTGTAGTTACATCTAAAAGAGGTGACTTTGACAAAAGCAAGATTTATCAAAACGAGGAAGTGGATTTAAAATAAATGGTTTCTTCAAGACTATTACATCATTATTTTTCGTTACTGACACTGGATCCTGCATTCTCAAGTCTGCTGTTTTACAGAGGAGAGGAAAGTGGGACTTGGAGCTTTCCGAAAGTAGGCCTCTAGCTAATTACTTTGGTAATCAGTTTTCTCCAGTTACCTGCATTTATATGTAGGTCTTAGTTTACCATTTTATCTAAAACATGCACTGCTGTAGGTGCAATTCGTGTTAAAAACTGTTTTTCAAAGGCTCCGTGACCTTCATGGAGCCATTTTCCATGGAGCCTCCTTCATGGAGCCTGACCATGTTCAGGCCTTCACAGGTCCCTTGAATCTTCTAGTTTGTCAGACCTCTCACTAGAATTCCTTGAACAATTTTTCTTCTGGTATAAGACAAGAATGATGAGTGTCTGTCCTGACTTTCTGACAAAATGCAGTAACATCCATCCTTGATTTTGGAATTTTCCGTGCAGTAGGTACAGTAAATAGACACAAGATGATCGTCATGTAGAACTCTTGTGCATCTTGTTATTGACTTGTACGTGTCTAGCAGCCAGCTTGCAGCGAACTTAACTTGTCGCTTCTGATAGTAAACCCTTCCTGAAAGAGGCTGAAATGGATTGTGTTAAATTTTATGCATACTGGAACTCCATGCAGTGGTTCCTGATGTAGGCAGGCTGTTCCTGCAGTAGAAGGCTGTAAAGACAGGTTTCTAGTGAAAGTGGTGGGTCACCCTTTTCTGTTTTATTATCTTTAAATATTACTGAGATACTCCATTAATTCCAGCTGTGTGGGAAGTGTAATTTTTTTTTTGTACGTGGAGTAACTGGGGGAGGGAAAGAGAGTTTAATTTGTGATTAAAGAGACAACGTAATTATATGCTTTATTATGATAAATTTTTACACAGAAATATGAATGACTAGGGACCTCTACTGACTTGTAAACAAAATCATTGTAGTTGAGTATTTAGCAGAATTTGTCAAAAGCTAATTTTTTTTTTTTTTTTTTAAGGAACTTCATGTTGGTGGTGTTTATGCCAGAACATAGTAAGCAAGGCAAATTAACTCCAGCCTCATGTAAACTTTTAATTGGCTGACACGATGCAATTATGAATTCCGGGTGTCTTTGGAAATGAAAGAGAACTGAGCTCTCTGGCTGGAAGCTGAACGTGATGACGGCCTGGTCTATGGTAGGGAAGCTGAAAATGGAGAAGAGGCACTCCAGAGAAGACAGAAATGTGGAACAAGATGCTGGGGAATGCAGCGCTGAATCTGAGGAATGGACAAGCTCAGAAAGTGAACCTGAGCAACCATACTTCAGAAGCAGCTGTAGCAATACTCAGTGGAGAGAAAAGGAGGTTTCCACTAAACCGCATCGGCCACTCTGTCGGTCCCCTTGTTTGGATCGCCCAAGTTTTTCACAGAGCAGTATCACACAAGACTTGAAGCTAGATGAATGCAAAACAAATTTGGACAAGGAATACCAAGCTAAAATGGATTTTGCTTTAAAGCTTGGGTACGCAGGAGATCAGATCCAGGCTGTACTGAATAAATTGGGAGCAGATGCGCTCATCAATGATGTTCTGGCAGAGCTTGTGAGACTTGGCAACAAAAGTGAATCAGAGGGACAAAGCAGTGCCAGCAGTACCACTAGTACTCTGGTGCCAAGAGGCCCTTGCCCAAAGGAAATAGCAAGCCCTGAATTGTCACTTGAAGATGAAGTTGTGGATAACAGTGATAACTTGAGGCCAATTGTCATCGATGGAAGCAATGTGGCTATGAGGTGGGTCTCCCTGTCACAACATTTGAAAAGAATTCATCACTAAAATATTTATGAGAAAAATCAGTATTGATGGCAAAATCATTTTAAGTCATGTAGTATATTTACAGTGATAACACATCTTTTTTATGGACTCTAGTCCAGGCTTTTAATTATGCTGTTACTCCTTTATATGTAATCTGTATTCCAGTTCCCCTCCTCCCCTTTTCAAAGCAAGTTCTCCCTCGGATCTTTTGTTCTAGCAATCTAGCTGGAGTGTGCTTTTGTGTGGATGGGTTTAATTTTTTCAAGTCCTTGAACAATGTCGAAAATTATTTTTCTTTAATGTCCAGAGGCCACCAAATAGGGGAGGAAAACTTGGTTCTTTCTAAAATGACATGCAGCGTATGCTGATGATACTCAGTGGGCTTCAGGGTGTTTGAGCTCCTGCTGATGAAGCCTGCTCAGAAGTCAAAGCAATTTAGCTGTGTCGGTACAGGGACATGCACGAGCTAAACGTGCCGACTCACACAGCTACGGTGCTTGTACGTTCAGACGTGCGTACACACGTGCGCTTGGCTCAATGTTAACTCGAGAGGTATCTGTCCCATGCTGCTTTCGAGCATGTCTGTGGAGTACGCAGTTCAGCTAGCCGATGATTTGTTTATCGTTGAGAAAGTATGATTTTCTATGAGGGATTTCTTTAAACGGTCTGTTTAGTGATCAGTGATACCAAGATTTCTTCAGGTAGTGTTTGCACAATAGATTTCCTTTAGTATCAGCTTTCTGCTCTAAGAGAATGTGTGATCTGAATTTTTTTTTCAATGTATTAAGAAAATGCAGATTTTTATAGGTGTGTCGAGTACTCTGAGTTTTTAAATACATAAGCTGCCCAAATCCTATAAGAATATTTTATATACAGGATTTTCCAGTCCCAAGTTGTGGTTACATCAATCCAAAAGATGTTGCTGTAAAGCAACATCACCAATATTGGATTTAACTTTTTCCTTTCCTTTTTTTTCTGTGCCTGTTGCATTTGCAGTCTCTGTAGTGCTTGAGTTACGCCCGAGCGTAATGTGGCAGCAACTGGAGAAAAGTGTGTGTGTGTGCTCTTACTATTGCATAGCTTAGAACTGATGCTCTCTTTATAGAATCGTAGAATATCTCAAGTTGGAAGGGACCCATCGGGATTATCGAGTCCAACTCATAACAAAATGCATATGCATCTGAAAATTTAAAAGGATATTAAATTCTGTCAAATCTGAAGTGTACAAAAATCTAAAGCAAAATGCTTTGGCAACATTGTGGCTTCTGTATTCGTTATTTAAGTTGCAAGGATTTGGACTATGCTGGTGATCCCTAGGCCTTAGTTAAACAGATGGTATTAGATCTGTCTGCCTTTGGTCTGTTACAGTGCTGCTTTATGCAACATTTTGAGCCCAGGAAGAGCATGCATCCTGCTAGGGTCCAGTAATCTGTGATGTTGTTCTATAATAATAATAATAACAACGACATTGAAGTAAAATTTTGAATGATAATCCATAGAATAATGCTAAAGACAATTTGAATGAGATGCAAGTCTCTTAATTATGCAGCATCTGCTCTACAGCCTGAGAATATCTGAAAAGTGCAAGGGTTATACACTTCTCATGCTTAAAAATACTGGCATTATTGATGAAATGGAGGCCTTGCCTTTACGGTAAGATGTATATGTTCTTGGAAAATGGAACCATTTCCATTTTCAGTATTGAAATTTTCTTCAAGTAAACAGTTCTGCGGGATGCTACACAGAACTAACACCTTGGAACAGGATGGTGCAGCTCCTGGATGCCACTTTGTGTACAGTCAAATGCCAGCTGCTTTAAGTACTGGGAGGTGTTCCTAGTGTCGCACAGTGCCACAAAGCCTCCTTAATCACAGCCAGCTGCGTGGACGGCCCGCGCACTTCAGGGCTGCTATAGCAGAGGCCTCTCCTGGCTTTCTGCCCAGCATTGCTACCTAGGCCCCTTGTGGTTTTTTTCTAACAGGGAGCGTCACTGGCGCGCGTGGCCTCCCCTGCCCTTACAGCTCTCTGTAACCCTCCCTGGCCTGGCCGCTCAGCCACTTCTTCGTGGGGAGGATCTCGCTCCTCAATACGGCGTCACTGATGTGATTCAGTTAGCACCTTTCGCAATGGATGGAATGATTTTGAGAAATTAATTACTTTTCTTCACAAATTAATAGACAAGTCTCCTCAGAAATAATGACTGGTAGGTGCCAAACTAACTGGGCAGGATCGCTCCTACCGCAATTGATGAAAAATTGCAGCTGTGTTGAGAAAGGGGTGGGGGAAATGGAATTAATACATTTTGAAGAGTGTGTGTATAAGGGAGCATAGCACTGGCTTACTAGTCCACCCTTTTCAAATGCAATTTTGGAAGTAGTTCACTTTGCTAGCCAAACTGAAGTGTAACAAAGAGGGTTGCTTTTGGGTTTTTTGTTTGGTTTTGTTTGGTTGGTTGGTTTTTAGTAAAAAGGGCAGACCATTTTTTTTTTCTTAAGTAATTACAACATTAATTGAAAAGAACCAGAACCCTTAGTTTTTGTTATTCAATTATATGGTGTAGCAGTAATATATGCGCTCTGTTATTCAGACAAAGAAAATGTTGGCTTGACTCTAAATATGAAATCCATCCGTAAAGCAAAGATCTGTGTCTGCTTCTTACCTGTGTAGGCTAACTACTAAGGATATTATAATTAAATGTCACCTTCTTCTCTTACATATGTGCTTATGTATTATTCAGGCATTCCTAAACTATTTCCTGAGAGGATTTAAAACCTGATTCTTTAGTTCACCCTCTGTTTAGCAAATCAAGACAGGTGCCCCCGTGAAGTAGGCTGAATAGGGCTGATAATTAAGATTCTACTTAGTTTCTGTTAAACCTCTAAAGAATTTCCTTTTTCCTTTGCAGAAACTTCTTAGGCCATTTTAAACATTAAACCCCTTTATCTGAATTCTGTGCTGTTTTAGAGACTCCTGTGTGTTCCAGAAAACAAATTTTTGATGGGGGCAGGGCTTAAACAACTTTGAGAGAGTTATTTCTTTCCCTTGGAAAGTCCTAATGAAAAATGCAGAACATCTAGTATTAGAGACACATATTTTTTTAATCTAGATGTTTAAAAGCACCTGTCACCCATGACAACCAGCATCATTGGTTCATTCCTTTTTTGTTATTCATAACTTTTGATGGTACTATTTAAATAGTAAGCTCATTTTTTTGGGGAAAGTGATATTTTTCATTAGCTCAAGTAATAAAATGAAAAAGTGGAAAAACTTTGTTTGTGGGATAGTGAAATTTCACCATTTCTCGAGTTTTAAGTAGCAGCGTTGCTGTAATCTGATGGCTGAATAGCTCTGGACAATTGGCTTCTTCCACTTCTGTAAGCTGGTCTAATACAAGGTTTACCTGTCTTTACAGGCTTTGTTTCCCTTATGTCCTTAGACTATGGCAGCTTGAGAAGGGGGGGGAACCAAACACAAAACCACCACCACAACAAAACCCAAAACCAAATGTAATTGTTGTCCTTGCTGTTTCTAAAACCTTTGCATGTTCTTCAGCCATGGGAATAAAGAAGGATTTTCCTGTCGGGGAATTCAACTAGCTGTTGATTGGTTTCTGGAAAAAGGACATAAAGATATCACTGTGTTTGTACCTGCATGGAGAAAAGAACAGTCTCGACCTGATGCACCTATTACAGGTAACAGATCAAGATTTTCTTTGACCCCTTGGTTAAAAAGAAAAAAAAGTATTGCATTAAGACACAGCCATGTCATCCTTCTGATGAATACTACCTACTGGGCTGTCGATGAGATGTTGCATGATGACGTTGCACTCAACTGTTCGTTTGAAAACACACCACTTTCACTGGTGAGGAAACCAGCATTTAAGTATCTGCACCTGTAAACAACGCTGGTTTTTTGTAACATTGCTGGATCATTTCAACGCTTTTAAGAAGTAGTAGTCATAGTTTTCCCATTAGCAAACACTGTTAAGCATATAGGAACCGATTCTTAGTTGCCGGGGGAGTATAAAGTAAGTGGTATCGGGGCAGGGACTCATTTTGTAGGATTATCTTGAACACTGAAGAGGCAGCATGTGTTTTGACCCCTAGAAAGTACTTCTGTTTTAATCTAGGCTAACAAGAAGGCTGTTGTAACACTGTAACAACCAAGTTCTTGACGTGTTCGGGAAGACTGAATAAAGGTACATGGTTGTTTACAGAGGAGTAGAGTGGTTATGAAGCTTAAATATCGAGTACTGACCCGGTGCTGTGAAACCTCAGAAATAAAATGGCACTCTGCATCTAGGTATTTTGTAACGATAACAGGGACTGTATATGAACATAACTGCAAAACACTTTGTCAGAAAAGAGGGCAAGAAGTTTCATATTTCAAAGGCTGCATTTCTTTTTTTTTTTTTAAAATGTTTTAAAAAGCTGCTCAACTAAAATTATTTTACAGATCAAGAAATCTTACGCAAATTGGAGAAAGAAAAAATTCTCGTTTTCACCCCGTCTCGAAGAGTTCAGGGAAGAAGAGTAGTTTGCTATGATGATCGATTCATAGTAAAACTTGCTTTCGACTCAGATGGCATCATTGTATCAAACGACAACTATCGGGATCTTCAAAATGAAAAACCAGAGTGGAAGAAGTTCATAGAGGAGCGGCTGCTGATGTATTCTTTTGTGAATGACAAGTATGGTTTTTTTCTTCAAAAGTAAGGGAATTTGCTAATTCGGAATCCTCAGTAAAAACCGAAATACACATTTCATTTCTTTCCCCTTAGGTTTATGCCTCCTGATGATCCCTTAGGGCGCCACGGTCCAAGCCTTGAAAATTTCTTAAGGAAAAGGCCAGTTATTCCTGAACATAAGAAACAACCGTGTCCTTATGGTAAGTGCTTAAGTAAGTCAGATTGATTAGTTGTATCCAAAGGTAGGTGGAGCAAGCAATTAATTAACATCCTGTCATTACTGGAGGGGGCGGAAAAAAGGGCCATTTTTCGTGTTGCCATCCAAGCACCATGTCCATTTTTATACCCTTCATACACATATTAATAACAGCGATGTAGCAGAAAATTAAGGATTACCAGATATAGCATGTGGATAACACAGCTTTTTGCTATTTTCTTCTGGTTTGTATTCAAGGAAGGAGAGTCATAACTATACGAACTGTGTTAGAGCTGTTTTGTTTTATAAAGCATTGATTATTCTCAATATTGGAATCATGAGCCAGTAGGAAGAGAAGTGATGTGTCTTGTCCTTGACGCAGCTATGTATGTGGATACAGGTAGCAGAGTCTGTGGCTGCCTGTATATACAATATATATAATTATTCCTTAGGGGGTTAATACAGAAAGATTACTGTTGAGGAGTGGTGAAAGATATTAAAGAAGAAAAAGATAGCAACTGGTGGTATTGATTAGTTTTTGGTTTATTTAACCTGAAAACACTTTTTTTCCAGGTAAAAAGTGCACCTATGGGCACAAATGTAAATATTACCACCCAGAACGGGCAAACCAGCCTCAAAGGTCAGTAGCGGATGAGCTTCGAATAAGTGCCAAATTATCTGCTGTGAAAACTATGAGTGAGGGAGCCTTGGCCAAATGTGGCACAGGGCCATCCAGCTCCAAAGGAGAAATCAGTTCTGAAGTGAAACGCATTGCCCCAAAACGCCAGTCAGATCCAAGCATTAGATCAGTAGCTGTGGAGCCTGAGGAAAAGTTATCAGTAGCCCGGAAGGCCGAGGCCAGCTCTGTCCCGTCTCTGGTTTCTGCATTAAGTGTACCAACGCTCCCTCCACCAAAAAGCCATGCAGCTGGTGCATTAAATACTCGTTCTGCAAGCAGTCCGGTGCCAGGTTCCTCACAGTTCATGCATCAGAAATCCTCACTGGAACATATGTCCAGTGTGCAATATCCTCCTATACTAGTCACCAATAGCCACGGCACCTCAGTTAGCTATACTGACCAGTATCCCAAATATGAATCATTGGGGGACCATGGCTATTATTCCTTACTCAGTGATTTCTCCAACCTGAGCATAAGTAGTATCCGTAACACAGATTATTACGGGGCTGATATGGACCAGGGGATGTATTCTAGAAACTCAAGCCCCTGTCCTGACAATTGCTTAAGCCATACAAGTAATGATTCTTATTCCTCTTACAATGACTTGTATCTGGGTGTAGCAGATGCCAGTCCAGAAGACAATGTGAAGATCCACAGACTGCCATCGCAAAATCGTCTTCAGCCTTTTTCCCATGGTTACCATGAAGCCTTAAATAGAGTTCAGAGTTACGGAACTGAAGAGCCTAAGCAATCCCTTCGCAAACAGTCAGTTTCCCACTTAGGCCTACATGCCCAGCATCCCGTTGTTGGAGCACGGTCCAGTTGTCCAGGCGAATACCCTGTGCCTCAAAACGTTGATCCATCAACTGCACAACCAAGCCGTGCCTTGGTCATGACGAGAATGGACAGTATTTCTGACTCACGGCTTTATGAAAGTAACCCTACAAGGCAGAGGAGACCACCTCTCTGTCGAGAGCAGCATGCTAGTTGGGACCCATTACCATGTGCGTCAGACTCTTACACTTATCACTCCTATCCACTGAGTAACAACCTCATGCAGCCGTGTTATGAACCTGTAATGGTAAGAAGCATGCCTGAGAAGATGGAGCAACTCTGGAGGAATCCCTGGATTGGGATATGTGGGGAGCCACGGGAACCACATATCATCCCAGAACACCAGTATCAAACGTACAAGAACCTCTGCAATATTTTCCCTCCAAGCATTGTCCTCTCTGTGATGGAAAAGAATCCCCACATGACAGATGCACAACAGCTGGCAGCTATGATTGTTGCCAAATTAAGAACAGGGCGTTAAAGCATTACAGCCTCTTTTGGATAACTGAAACTATAGAGCATATAGGACCTGGAGGAAAGCTTAAACGAAGAAGGAAGGGGCCAAGCTATTGTAAATAATTTCTACTAAGATAGTATAAAATTCTGTACACAGTAGCAATCACATATATGCTGAGGCACTACATAAGAGTTGATTGTATTGTAAATTTTAAGATTTTAAATGTAGGGATTTTTAATAGTATTTTATAGGAAATGCATACCTTGCTGCATGGATAGCTCATTAAGAACTACAGTGGCACATTCAGCGTCTACAAAAGCTGTTACTACAAAATTATTATTAGCAATTATATTGCATGTATTAGTGTACACTTTCAATTTGCTTATAAATACCTAATCGGCCTTTAAAAGTATGCTCTGTACACACCCGGATGACTTCTAGGGTTTCAGCTTTGTCATTTGACACTGCCTACTGGCATGTTAAATATTGAAGAAAAAGTAAACTTGACAAAAATTAAAACACTCCATTTGTAAAAGGAAAAACTGAGCTCAGCTTTCGAATGTCAATATTGTTGTTGGTACTTAAATTTCAAAACTGTTCCCCAAGAGTCTGAGTATCTGTTACATTGTCCAATACTTTGGCTCAATCCAACAGAAGCCAAGTACTTTATTAAATTAAGGACCAAAACATTAAGGAGTGTGACGGCGTGAGCGCCATCCAGTAAACCAGAAGTTGTTTAACTGTAGCCTCTCTCTTCAGAATCGCCTCTCAACTGTGTAGCAAGCAGCTGCTGGCCCAGATGAGTAGACAAGCTGAAAGTGAACGGTCAGTTTTATGTAAATTGGATTACTCGACCTGAAGCAGCAGAAACGATGTTAAGATGGAAGTTCATCGGTAACTACAGCCCTTCCTCTGGGGACGAGGATGGTGTTTGCGGGAGCCTGTACAAGATCAGCTTGAGAAGGGGGTGGAGGGGGAAGGCTGCTTCTTGAGAAGAGAGGCTACAGTTTGGGCTTGTGGCAAAGCCGGCCTGGTTTTTGCTCTTCAGATCCACGCAAAGGTGTGCATTTGCCTCATGAAGGCTTTTAGAGTTCCTGTTTCAACAGGTGAGATAATTTTGTGTGGCATTGTTTGCGCAATGGTATCTTGCTCAGGGTGGGAACCTTTGTAGCTAAATGTCTCCAAAAGAGGCGTTTATTGTTTTTTAAGCTGCACTGACTGGACGCCCTTTTTCGAATCCGTTGTATATTTCAGCATTTCAAACCATTACTAACTCGATACGTCTCGAGCTAGGACTTGTTGACTTCTACTGTAGTTTTTTTCATGAAAGTTGAGAAGGCCTGGTTTACGGCCTTTTGTTTCTTCATGAGAAGGTGTGACACTGCCTAAATGTTTCTTACTGTGAAACACACGGAACGTGAGGCTGCAGTCAGGGTTGTTTCTGGTGGTTTGATAATGGCTTGCATGCTGCTTTCTAGTTATCTGTTTGTCTGAGGAACAAAGTTTTATATCATTTCCTCCGCTTGCGTTACTGTAATGGTTGGTTTGATTCAAAATACCTTGTGCGCTCTTTATCACGTGCAAACTACGTTCCTGTCACATAAAAAACAAACAACCAAACCGACAACAAACCACAATTACAGGTGCAACTACAGTTAATTTACTGGTATTTGATAACCGTATCATTTCACACAGGATAAATATTCTTGTGTTGGTACAGTAACATATATAATGACCATGTCATTATGTATTTAAAATGAGTTAACTTGAAGGCGATTCTGTATTTACACTTGGTGTTTAAAAATAACTTACGTTTTAATTAGTTGGCTATCGTTTCTGTTAATGGGAAAAAAGAAATCTTCAGACATTTACAATAGGCGGGGAAAACAGATTTAACTCTTGATCAGTTTTCAAAAGCATTTCTCGCTAACCAGCATTTTATATTTTTAATTTGCAATTAATTCTTATTCTCTTCTCTTGCATGGTATAAGCAGCTGAGAGCAATGCCTCAAATAACCAGAAATGACCTTTTGTTTGTTGATACAAATTGTATCTCTTTTTCTTGATTGTATAAAAACTGTGTATAAAAAAAAAATCTCTAGATTAACTTCAGTATTACATTTTCACCACACTGTTTGTGACACCATGTGTCACAGGGAAGTAGCCCATGAGTAATTATGGATCTTTTTTATTTAAAGTGGGCACTTTATAGACAAACAAGGACAACTTTTCAGAACCAGTTTATTACGTGCACAGATACTGTGTGTACACCTCAAAGCATTACATAGTTATCTTCACTCTATTTATTAAGCAGATACATTCTTGCACTAAACTTTATGTAAAATGTTGCTGTTAACTCATCTGCATGTGTTTAAAATGTAACACTATAATTGCTATAGACCCAGCTTTATTCTTAACGGATTAATTTATGAATTATTTAGGTATAAAATGAAGTTTATTGTGCACTCATGTTTTCCATCTTGCATGGAATTAAATATTTGTATGTAGAAAAATGTTCGTTCCCATTTTCTCCAGTTATAACGATAAGCTATTTTAAGAGAGGTTTAGTAGGTGTTTTTGATGTTTTCTAACGTGGAAAACTAAGCAGAAATTTCTGTATGAAGTGTTGGGTGGTTTATGGAGATACTCGATTTTTGTAGGATTTGTCTAGTCATTTTAATTTTCACTAACTTTTGTCTTACTGATAGAAAAATTCCTTTTTAAACAACAGGAATGCGATGCCAATACAGCCCAGCATACTATTTCCCTAAGGCACTTTGAAGGCAAACTGTCCTTTTCTAAGAAGCTGTTAGCATCTATCATGCACGGAGTTACAGAACGCGCAGCGCGGCCTTGTGGAAATAATCTGCAAATTTTGTGCTTGTTTAGTCCTCCTTAGAGGTAATGAAACTTTTGTACGTGACGTAGTCTTTTCTAATCAACTACTTTAAGTGGTAATTCAGTCATCCACATCTGTTTTCAGATATGTTTACAAGCCAATTCAAAACACTGACACATTCATTAATCTTCAGCGCATAAGCTTAGATTTCTTCTTACGTGGAAGAGTTGATCTTATTGACACCCGATCATAACTGTCTATATTGTAAATATAAGACTTTGTATAAATGCTCTTTTTGAGAGCATGGTATTTAAATGTTTTTAAGACTGTAAGAGAACAGATCTAGAAACTATATTTTAATAAAACCCATGAAATTACAATCCTAGATGAGAAGAAAAAAAGTGGGAAGGTAAAATCCTGGCCTACTGCAATCAGCAAGAGTGAAGCAGTAGACTTCAGTGCTTTACTGGGGCCAGAGCGGTCTCTGGGCGTTGTGATTTACTGGGCTTTCATCTTCAGCTACATTACTTTCACATAATTTGTCACTTAAAAGTGTGTAACCTTAAATTCATGAATCAAAAATCAAATGCTTTATGGGATGTCAGTCTAAGTTATTTAATGTTTTTTGTAAGAATTACATGTCAGGAATATATTAAATTGTACATATACATGATTTCACTACTGTTGGTCCTGTTGTTGTCGTACTGAGCTGCAGTAGTTGGCTTTATTCATTCGTAGAATTAAACATTACTGTTTAATTGTTGTAAAATTTTATAAATCTCTTTGGGTTTTTTTGGGTGACCCAAATATAATGTAAGTCTTAATGACAAAATGAGTGAAAATGGATGTTCAACCAGTATGTGGTATTCGTAAATCTCTAGTAATAAGCCTGCACTGCTCTAGTTGCTGCTGCATGTAATTCATTCACTGGTGTGAGTCTGTTTAGCTTCTGTAAAAATGCTTTAAACTGTAAACTTAAAACCAGAAGGCGTGGGTATGGTTGCTTAGAACAAGCAGAAGGATCCTCATTAAAAAACCAAACAAAACCAAACCATCTATCTGGGCGAGTTCCCCCTACATACTTTTAATGCCAGTTTGCCTCAAATCATGAATTTTGGCATTTTGAAGTTCTTAATGATAAAATCAGAACATGCAAAGAATCTGTCCAAATAATTCAGTTAAAAATACTTGGTGACATGCATGTGTACCTGTGATGTATACCAAGCGACGAACGGGAGCATTTCAAGGGACGTATTTTGACTAAGGTAATTTTTAAGACCCCACGGTAAAGAGAAGGAACATGCATCGTTTCTGTGAGACTCTGCTCTGCAGGACTCACAGTAGCCGGATCATTAGGTCTGTCACTGTTATTTCTATGGCGAGTGTTCAGCTTTAATACTCCTCTTTCTTACGTACCCACAGCTTGTCCGTGTGACAGAGCTCTTGTTAACTGTATTTCTTGCAATATTCCAACTGGAAAAATACAAGTGCACCGTCACTTAAATTATTCTCATGCCAGTGTTCGGTTAGCCTTCGAAGAGCCATTATACAATATCTATGATTTTGGTCTGTGGTATTTAAAGTTTGTAAATGTATTAGAAGAACTGAGAGAAGAATCTAGAAGAAATACAGGCTATTACCCGTTTCCCCCCCCCTGCTCTGTATAAAAGGTTTGCACAATTATTTAATAATATGAAACGTTATACTTTATATATATATATATAAAAAGATTTGCTTATTTAATAAAACTGAGAGCCATTGGATTATTTGTTTCTAGCTTTTTATTTTGTAACCCTCTTCAGGTGAGAGCCCCAAAAAGCTGTTTTGTCCAAAAGAACTGTTGCAGGCTGTCCAAATTATTTCTCAATATTTTTAGCTGATTTACTGAAAAATACCCAGATTCTGACATCATACGTAACGCTCAGATTTTCCATCTGTGCTTAAATCTATGAAGGAACAGGATAAGAGTGTTACTTTTGTTTAAAAAGCAGATGAAAAAGTACTATTTACGTCCTGCTGTCTTGTCAGAATAACATCTTTTGTCAATCTCTGTATTACACAAGTTTTCTTCCACTATTTAAACACTTAAGCATTTCCCTTACTACGAGGGAGGTGATACAATGTCATTTACTACCTGCTTTGACTTGTTGGGAGGTGAGGGGGAGTAAAGCTAACGAAAGGAAAATGACATACAAAGATCATCTCTGTCTGGATTTGCCTGAACTTCTCACCGTTACCATGTCTGCTCTCACAATGGCCAGGAACCCGGTGATTCAGAAGACAGCACAAAACCGATCAAATAAAATACCTGTATTACAAAGTTGCTTGTTCCTAATCCCAGGCCCTTTGTGCTTTATTTGCATCCTCAAGTATACCACTCCTGAAAACAAGTACTAATTAGATTCCCCAGGATATTCCTACTGTGCCAGTTTTCTCCCCCAAACTGTAACCCCTGCGTAGAGCTGAAGTCCTTGTCCAAGTAGCTGCCTTTGGGAATGAGAAAACAGAATATTAAAGACTTGAACAGCCAGGAGCAAATTATCCTAATAAGGTTCCACTACTCTGTCCAATTACTTACATTGAAAAGAAATTCGAAAAGCCAAAAGGCCACAAAAGCAGCGGACCCAGGCCTTAACTTCCTCAGCAATTCCTATTTGCATGGTGTATTCCATACAGTCCCAGCTTCTATCTCCAATCCTGTCTACAGCTTCCCTTCGGAGACGTTTTTTCGGACAGTAAAGATCTGTCTGGAGAGATTAATTCACAGGGAGAAAGCAGCCTCAAGAAGGCCTGCCCAATGCAAAGGAAAAATCAAGTAATTTAGGAATACATCGCCCTTGCCTTTCCTATCCCCGCTCAGAACATGCTTCTAGCGAAGAAAGTAAGTAGCAGGTTGAAAACAAATTTTACCAAGTAAACTTTTACCAAAGGGGAAAAAAATTATATGTAGCACAGTATTTTGCCAGCATCACCCTTTCCTTTTTGAACTGTTACATTTGCGTTGACAGACCTCAGAAGTACCAAACAGAGTAAGTGTTTACTTACTTGCTTTTTAAGTCATTTGAATTGGCTGGCTTTACACGTTAAGGTTATCTATCCATTTATTATGTATTATTCATAGTGATGATGTAATTTCCCAGGTCCTTGGGAAAGCAGCTGCAAAATTGTTCCTCCCCTGAATTAACCAGACCAAACAAACACCAAGTTTCGTAATCCTGAACAGAGCAGTACATAATTGTCTAGGTTTTACACTTCTGTTGTTTTAGTAGAAGCCCCTTCTTCACTTTTTAAAAATCAAAACATTTATGTTTCTTTTCTCCAGCCATTCCCAACTTTCCCCCCCCGCTACCTTTCAAGCCTGCCCACCCCGAGTAGCACTTTGTTTAAAATTCATGCCATTACTATGGCTTCTCCTCACGTCTTGGTATTCTTTTTTTAAAGCATCTGGCAGTTTTGTGCTTTTCTACAAGTCATCCATAGCACTGGATTTACCTATTTTATTTGACTCTGCAATTAGATCAGAGATCAGGATTTTTATTCTATAATTTGCTAGGTGGGGTAATGGCAGATACACAGGGCAGTAATTACAGCTGACGAAGAAACTGTAATAGCACGATGCTACCACGTAAACCTTTACCAAAGGGCAAAAAGGTTACATATAGCACAGTATTCGCCAGCATCACACTTTCCTTTTTGAACTGTTACGCTTGCTTGCACTGACAGACCTCAGAAGTACCGCATACAATAATTTAAGTAATTTCATACTCTACCAAATACGTTAATGAAAGAACAAATCCTCTTCACTCAAAATTTCCTAAATAAGCTTGAGGAACTGCTGGGTAAAAGGAGAAATTTCTAAAAATACTAGAAAGGGGAAGGGCTTACATGAAAAATCCCTCCTAAGGGAAAGAGAAGTTTGTTTTCTTTTGCATTAGCACTGCTTGTTTTTAGAGAAGGAAATGTACAAGGTGTCATCCATTTTAAACAACTTTTGGCTGTCTGGTACAGAGTAACCGCAGCAGAACAGGATGACAAAAATTAGAACAACTAAGTAATACTTACATTATGGACATTTAGCTAAGCCGTTACTTGAGAGCCAGCCCAAAGCATCCATGAAGTTGCTGTTCTAAACTTGCAATTCAAGCCTATCCAACGTACCACTGAGGTTTTAGGTCCCTTTTTGTATCCCTTTCTACAGAACATTAGCGCATAATGTCTGCAGTAGTTCTAAAGAACTAAAGAGATTTCATTTCACAACACGGCACCGACATGTTCCTGTTTCTGTTTAGTTTGTAAATACTGCAAATTATTAGACTGACGCAGAGAAAGGCTCTGTCTTACCCTCTAGCAGATCCGCTCCAACAAATTCTTACTGAGGAGTCCTGCAATAAATATGTGCTTAAAGTCCTATTTTTTGACACGTAATTGCAGAAGCCTCCAAGTTCCGAGAACCTTTAATACAGGTAAAGAAAACTGAATTTAGGATAAACTAGCTGGAAGTTCTTTTTCTCACCAACTTTTCAACAAGGTACTTGAGTCCATTTCTCAGTACTCGCACTAGCGCTCAGCAAAGACCACAGTATGAGTTATCAACCTCAGCAAAACCATGAACGGAAGACACACCAAGCAGAAAACTTTCATTAAAAAGAGACAGCAGGGGCCTCAAGGCTATCACTTGAAAAAAACGGTGAGGAAAAGAATTTTCGAAGATATTTATGCACCACAGTGCATTCAGCCATGCTATTACTAGGCTTGATCCCTGAAGCTTCATGTGAAACCCTAGCTAGACGAAAATTGTAGCACAATCTTATCCTGGCAAATTCATGCAAACTCATACAGGAAAACATTAGCGTCACTGAAATAGGAAGGGCTCGATAGTGCGATTAACAAGGACCGGGGACACTGTCCTGACTACCTGAGCGAAAAAGGAAAACAGGATCCAGAAAGAAGGTTTGCCTTCAGTCAGCTGTATTTATTAACCATGAAGAAAATTAAGGAACACCGAGGGATTCCGAAGTACTCTTAACTGTATTTGGCAAACATCAACTAGAGCTAAAAGTTCATGATAGTGGTTAAGCAAGACAATGGTTACTACACATGGAACTTAAAACAACCACCTTTATAAAACATTGATTTTACATGGTAAAAATCAGTAAATCTTCACGAAAAAAGAAATATATCCTGGAGTGGCTATTTCCCCACCACCATTACTAGTTCTTCCATGCCACTTATCTTGTGCAATACTGAAAGCTGCAGAGCACTCTGCTGTCTTAGAAAAGTTGAAGGCCACTTTTTATTTTATGGAAGTCATTCTGGGTCCATAACAATCCTCCTGTCACAGGACTATTCAATTCTGCAGAGCTGTGAGAGGAAGAGAAATAAAACACATAAGCACTGAGCTGATTCAGAAGCTCACATCACCAAAGTAGTTTTGATAGCACTTTAAACTTGTTAACAAGTTCTATTTCCAAAACAAAATGTCATTTCTCATTCTTAGCTCTGAACATTTAGCTGCTGGAACATCCTTAGTTTTTTAATCAGTTCGTTCAAGAGAGGCAACAGTGCCAAAGGTACCAAAGCACAAACCAAAGGTTACCAGTCACGAACAATTGCGAGGGAGACATGACTTCAGAAGCAGCCACACAACAATTTTGATCGGAACCTTCGTCTGTCCTTTGCAGCTCGGAATACAAGCTGATCAGGTGAAATGCTAACACAGCAAGTAGTCGACGTGAAAACAGTCTGTCACAAGTTACAAATATTACAGTGCCTACACATTCTGCACACAGAAACTGGCCCTTCCTATGGCTTTACAACGAAGTCACAGGAACGAGTGCATTTACAGAGACTTTAAAGGAAGGTGTTTGGTGACACCCGCAGCACGCTAAGCGAGTTCTAATTTTAGAAGGTGGCTCACTCAAACAGGCGTAAAATCCCTTTTCATTGCAGAAGTTACCCAGCTAGGGCCGAGTCCCAGAAGTCCCCCGAACGATGACCCATTTACACAACTTGCTAACACAGCATACAAAGGAGCAATAAGATCTTATACAGTGCTCCCAGACACAAGGCACTGTGAAACACAAGGCTGAAAGAACAGTTGGAGAACATACGTAAACCTTTCCCTACCCAAAGTTTTACTATGTGAAGGAACTTAAATCACTACCGTGTTGTTAAGTAGGTTGGATAAGGGTTTGGTTTATCATTTTTATTCATTTTATGAGAATGGTGGAGGTGAAAGCTAAATCTTTAAAGGATCCGCTTGAAACCTGGTATCTGACAACGTGAAGGAGAAAAAGGGAAAATCTGGTTGTCTTGTGCATGTTTTTCACTTTCTCTATTCCTTATGCCCAAGGAGAGCCCAGGCACTCCTAGCTACAACCTACTATCCCCCAGGATAAGAATATACTCCCGGCCTAGTCACTGTCTTTACCTTCAGTGCATATTAACCACCCCTCTCACCTACCTGCTTATGCATCTCATCCTTAGGACAACAAAATCCAGTCATTATCCATGACCATTAAATGATGAATCCCATTTTTGAAATGTCAGTGCAGTCACTTGATGCAATCCCTAAAGCAACTGCATGTCAGCAACTCCACCCTCAGAAAACTCTCCAAGTAGTCATTATTGGCCAAATTCGCCCCTGCTGTCAGGTAAAGCTGACACTGGGAGTAAACAAAAAGCACATATGCTTATCACAAAAACCCAAACATCTGCCTGAGGGTGACAGCAGCTATTCAAAGCTTCAGAGGTTGCCACAGCAACGCTAAACACAAACTTTGACAACACACAGGCACAGCATACACCAGAAAACCCACCAAAACCATGGTCTTTTGGGACCACGGAGGAAGGAACTGCAAGCTTCTCCAAAGTATCCAAGCATCACAGGAACTTCTGTCTCATGTTAAAACAAAACCAAAAACCTCTGAAGACAGAAAATAATTTTTGCAAACAAGACTGAGATGTTTGGAAAGGTTTATTTACACAGCAACTTCAGGCTATACACCGAAAAACTCCATGCCTTTTCCAGATGTTCAGTACTGGAATAACTGGCTACCTAGCAGAGGCTGCTGCTCAGAGCTCCTCAGAGACAGATAATTTCTCCTTTAAGGTCAAAACACCTCTCAGACACTCCCTGTTCAGATGAAATACTGCCAGAGGCCTTGCAGACAAAGCCAACACAGAAACACTACAGCTGTCACACCCAGTGTTATGACCCCCACGGTCTTCCTCTGGCTGTTGGAAACTATCCTGAATTCAGCCTGCTAATGGGATAATTTCTCCTCCCTTGCGATGTGTAGTCATCATTCCTGACTTCACGGGCCTGCTGTCATTCCCAGGACAGGGACTCAAGGGACAGACACTGACATCATTCTCTGCCTAACTGTACTGCACGAAGGTTGCCAAGAGCAAGCTCATCACAGCAGATCAACAGCTTTTCAGGAGGGATGAAACTGGAGTATCACCAAGCAGAGTAATAGCACTTTATTACTTGGGATTCCAGGGAGAAAGTGCCTTTTCCATAATCAGTGCTACTTTGTCCCCCAGCCACTTGGTTGCCACTAGTTTTTTTCCAATAGTACATCTGCAAAGACAGCTAGATACGTGACAATGGAGCGCTGCCTCAAAATTCACTGGTTTTGTCTGGATTCAGCTCTTTTTGAACTATTTTGCTTCTCTGAGATTCAGGCTATTCTGTTTTGGAAACAGCATGCTTGTCTTCGGGAAGATCTGATGGCAAACCAGAGAAACTGTGTGTAAAGGGTTCCACAAGAGGCCAAACTGTGTGCTAAGTGGCAAGCAGAAAAACAGGAGCAGGGAAAGAATAAAAAATGACTTATCCAGCAGCCTTGTGGGGGAAAACTTTGTGGATAGCTAGGCTGCTGCTTTCAGCATAGGGAAGGCACATTCTCCAATTTTCCAAACCTCCAGAAACAGCAACAGAAGCAGAAAAAGAAGTGAAACACAGCAATTGAGATGGGCTCTTGATTTTCTCTCAGGACTGAGTTACTCTTTAAAAGGGAAGCGAGGTTGTCAGCTGAAACCTATTTTTCCTGGTATGTAATCAAGTTTTGCTACAGATTCATAGGAACTATTTAGTAAGAAGCACAGACCTGAAACAAGGCAGGCAGAATTCAGGCAGATGTTAAACAACATAGATTAAACGCATGATAAGATCACCAAGTGCTCCATTCTCATCTGTGGACCTGGTCAATTAGGGCTGCAGCAAGAGGTTCTGCTTCTGTTACATGACTTGTCCAAAGCCCTTTTTCCAAATTAATGTCAAACTCCATGCTCCAGGAAACCCTTTCTGCAGTTCATTACCTTCATTTGCTTCAAGTCTGTGGAGCCAGAGAGAAAGACAAAGGTGGCCACAGCTTTTAGAAAGGGCATGTCCCATGGCATATGCTGCAGATGCTTTTTCCAAGCATCTTATGGATATTTTCAAAGTAAAGCATCAGATTTTCACAATCTCTCATACCATACTGCGGTACGCCTATAGTGAGCCTGGCAGAAAGCTCTCTGCAGATGGAGAAGTTGGAGGTCAGTATCAAAGAAGAAGTAAACAGCAAACACCCCTTCTGGAATAGCCCATACAAACCCCTTTTGAAGGGGAAGCAGAAAACCCACGTAGCTGCAATAGAGCGGACAAAGTTTCTACATAGAAGAATACGTGAGAAGTAGCCAAGAAAACCTGTTCCCTTCTGCCGTGGGGCAAGTCAGACGACCTCCCCAGTGCTACATGGCCTTTGGCAAACAGAGAAGCTGCTATGTAAGGGAAATAAGAATGCACAAGCTGCTGTTGTAACACTCCTGTCGAAGCTTGGATTGTTTCCAGGCACAGCTACAGGAATAAATCAGGTTCTGCTCCTTTTTTTTTTTTGTGGTAACAACAGGTTTTCCTCATGTTTCTTTCTGAGTTTTCCTTGGCCTCCTGCCAGGCTGTGATCTGAGTGGCAGAAACCACCTGCCCCTTTCACCCACACAGAGAGATGCAGAAATATGTGTTGCTTTCGGCCTGGTATGTGCTCTTTCATTTTCTACATGGGCATTTTCTAGTAATACAAGCTGCACGACACATTACACTGTTGAAAAAACAGCCAACCGACGCAGCACATGAGGAGAAAAAGAAAACCGCCTCCTTGGCTGAATATATATGAAGCTCTTGCAATTGCTCCTCTCTGTATCTTAGGCCACAGGGAAAACAATTATTGGGGGCAGAGGGGAAAGCAACACCTGCTGGCTTTTTTCAGAGTCTGCACAATGAAGCACTGAAATCTATATATCTGGATCGCAACTTTTTAGTCTGCAATCAATATACAATCAGTCCTGACCACGACTAAACCATATTTCAAAATGCAGTCCAGGCATTCCTTCCTCCGAAGGAACCTAGTGCTACTACTGACAAGGGAAGGAAACGTTAACTGGTCAATTAACTTGATCTAGACTGTTGGAGAATTTGATTTGCCAACACGGGAGACACTTTCCTTTTGACAGATTATTTGCTACTTGTGACCCACTTGCTGAAATGGTTTACTGGCAGCCCTATAAAGAACTCCCAGTCACAGAGGCGAAAGGATAGCATAATACTTGCTAACCTATGAGAACTCTACCATTTAATGAAAATAAAAGATATTTAAAGACTTTGTTTCCCCTGGCCAATCACAGATCAAAAGATCTTCAATTCTGATGCCAGTAATGATTATCCTTTCAAAAATGAGAAGAAAAAAAAAAAAAAAGACATATCTGTTTCTTTTGCAGGATATAAGACTCCAAATACTGTTAGATGAACAGAAGTTGGACAATGAAATCAAATCCACAACCTAAACACGCTCATGTTTGCTCTCTGAGCAGCCAGAACTAGGTGCTTCAGAAGAGAGCACAAAACCAAACAGACGCAATAAAATATATGTATCGCAAAGTTTCTTTTTCCTAATCCCAGGCCCTTTGTGGTTAATTCATATGTCCTCAAATATCCTGCTCCTGAAGACAAGTACTAACTAGATTCCACAGTATAATCTTACTGTTCCTACAAACACCTCAAATTAGTTTTCATTCTGGACAGAAGTGGTTACATGTGGTGGCATCTTTTCAGTTAGTTTTTAGGTTATTACTAAAAGTACTTCAGCAGTTTATTGCTATTATCCATTTTCATTGAGGAAGTAGGAAGAGAAACGAGCAGAGATACCTTCACAGAATCACCGAGGTTGGAAGAAACCTCTTAAGATTGTCTCACCCAATCTCCCCACTTGGGTCGTCTGGAACAGGCTGCCCAGGCCCACGTCCAGCTGGGTTTTGAACGTCTGCAAGGATGAAAACTCTACCACCTCTCTGGGCAATATATTCCAGTATTAACTACCTTTAAAATTCAGAGTGACCCAGCTCAAACAATTTGCTGGCAGCTATGCCTAGCATGCCCTTTTTCTTAAGGGTAAGAAATGTCACCTTTGTATGCTTGCTCCTGCTCTTTGAGGACTCCGCTTTCTGTAATTCAGATTTGTCCCAGGTCTTTCTACTACTGCACTGAGACTGAATTTCTAGAAAACAAACCCAGTATGCTACACCAGGTCACCGCATACTTCTGATGCCATTATATTATTTTTACTGTTTTTTTAAAAAAATCTTTAAATAAACCAATTGAGGTTGTTCTTCCACAGAAAGGTTTCCATGAAGTTGACCTCAGTGACTACCGTTAGCAGTGATCTTGAATACTTTCAAGCTAAGTGAGAGCCATTCCATGCCTATGAGTAGTTTAAATTGTGTCCAATGCTGCATTACAGTGCATTTATTCACGCTCATTTTCATCATCCAATTGCCTGGGTTTAAGGGAAGGGGGAGGGGAAATCACATGCAGCAACATTTAAGATACTACTTCTAACTGAAAAGCATTAATTAGGTGTCTTCAACTAAACGCCCTTTCTTCCATTTCAACAAAATAGTTCTCGATGGTACTGGGAAACCACAAGGCAAACAGTATCAGGCAGTTGGATATCAGAAAGTATCTACCATAAGAAGCAAGCAAAGTATGTCACACCGTTGGAATGTGTGCAGGCAACCAAATTCAGCTGCAAACACAGTCATAAAATACACCGGACTAGGGAAGACCAGATAAACTGGTCATCCTAATCCCCTTTGCAACAGACAAGTGATTTCCAGAATTGTATCTTCCACTTTACCTTGAAGCTGCCTCCATTCTCCTCTATTCCCTTGCTATCTTCTTGGATTCCAACTGTCTCCTTCTGTCACTTCCTAATAAATCCAGGAACCTCTCTCTCATCTCAGGAAGGGACAAAGCCTTCTCCAAAGAAAAAAAAACCCAAGCTTAACACTAATTGCTTCCATTCAAGGAAGGGCCCAACAGCTCTGTTCTGGTAGCACAACTTGGCTTTTGCAGTGCACCACAACACTACTCGCTTGAAAAGTCTGTATTAAACCTGTAATAGTACAGAACAGTGTAGGCAAAATACTGCTGTGGGCTCAAATCAATACGGACGTTAGAGAATGTTTTGAGCCTAATCAGACAGACAAAGCTTAACGTGGAAAACAAAACTTTCTCGCTCAATACAAGACAACCCAGGGCAGATAGAGCTGAGGTAGGATACACACCAGCAGAAGGGATAAAGAGGAATGAACATTTTTACACAACAGCTCAGTCCTATTTTTCTAATACAAAAATCACCTAGACTGGCATGCTAATACTTCACAGCATCAATGAGATTCTCTACTCTGGCAAAGGCTGCCTCTTTATTTCCAGCATTCAAAAGCAGGCTAGAGCCAGCTTCCTGCTCTGCTGGTGCAACCATGGTTTTCTTGAAATGAGCACAGGTCCTTACGTCTTTCAGATTCTGTCGTTAACTGCTCCAGCCCGCTCTCCATTCCCACATCTCCGGCAATAAGGTAACAGGTTTGTCATGAGAAATGGTTTGTCATCTCTGCCTGCTCCTGTTCATGCCTAAATACAATATGAGGAAACATGCCTCCAGCCATCAAACCATGCTCCTTTCCCACAGGTTTGCTTTTTCTCCAATATCAAAAGCAGCTAACAACAATAAATTAAAATTAATCCACCTTCTGGATTTGACAGTGGGTTTCGACTCCTCTTTTTCCTGTCTTTTAGGCTAGAAAAACTCTTTGAACCGCTACTGTCTTGTAGAGCTTTACAGTCATGACACCACCGGTGCCTTAAGGCACTGCAGTACCTTTGTGCCACAAATACAAGCAGCGCAGAAACCAAGGAGGTATGAACAGGAGGAATGGTATGACTCGAAGCAAAGCCTCAGGTTCTTTTGAGGCACCTTCTGGACAACAAGGTCCTGTGACTTAGACGAGAATCATGTAAGGGCAATTACAAATCTTGTAATTGACATTATTTAAAATGAGGTCTCTTCAAAGACGACAGCAGCAAATTCTGATTAAAGCAAGTTTCAAGACAATTTACAAATTCCTAGAAGCAATTAATTATATACCTCTACGGCGTTTTCACCATTGAATATACGATGAAATTGTTTCATATTAAAATATGAAGAAAAGGCATGCCGCAATTGATGCAGAAGACTATTTTCAAGACAATACAAAAAAAACAGCCTATAGTGAGCAGAAATTTCTAAGTGTGACCTGTGCTATTTTAAGTTTCCAGGATACTACTTTTCCAGCATACTTCTGCTATGCTCATCTTAACTGCTACCACGTTGCACCCAAGAAGTGGCTGAACTTTGGGGTCAGCAAGATGATTCTGAATGCACCTGCTTTGTAAATTGCTTTGGTTTTCTCTGCACTAAGAGTTCAAGAAGTACAAATAATTCTGCTACACAGAACAGGCAACAGACTGTGCAGGTCTGCAATGCAGCAGTTAGTAGGGACTCATTCTGCTTCTGCAACACAGTCATGGACTGCAGCAGAAATCAGCTCTTATGCGATTTCTTCAGGAAGTCAGCTACATCGTGTACATCGCTTTTCCTCTTCTTTTATTTCCATAGTATATGAGGAGAGCAGAATACTGCTAAAGTGAATGATACCCTCAACCTTAACTGCAGTAGCAGCTTACAAACAAGCCAGAACAGTCAACCACACTACTCCACACACGCTTCACTACAGCCTCCATAATGATGATTCCAGCTACCGTGCACAGAAAAATCAACTGAGCCCGTGAGGATCAGATTAAGAAACCCCCGCCCATCTCTCGTCAGAGCCTGCCGGCTAGAGGCCAAATGGTACTGATTACTGTAGCCAGTGAGAATTCTGCTGCAGCTCCTTATTCTTACCAGTGACCTCACCTACCCAAACATCAAGTCAAACAGCTTTATGTTTAAAGTCTCTGAGATCAAGTATTTTATCATTTGTGACTACAGTCAGAGTGCTGGCGCTCTGCAGACTAGAAGCAGATATGCAAATTCCAGGAATTTGCCTTATTCCCAACATGGAACCTGTTGCAAGAAAGATGATTCATGGCTGGCCGACGTCAAAGGGCTCTTCCGCTGAATCAAAAGGGTTTTTCTGCATCTAGTATAGACTTACTCTTCTTTTTGGGATGATGAACTATCAGAAGACAAATGGTTACTTGCTCTCTTCACAGTCTGAGAGGAAATTCATGCAGCACTCAAAGCACAGGTCTTGTCAGTGGTTAACATCATTCAAGAGGTCTCAAAAAGGATAACTTATTTAACGTCTCAATATAAAGAGAGGCAGGTTTGGTCCCGCCTCTCACAGAAGTGTTGGAATCAAGGACTTCATTAAGTATTTGAACCATCAGAAAGAGGAGATGTGTGCGTTAATTCCAAACACACACATTACTTGAAAAATCCACGCGAAGCACAGTTAGTAGGTATTAGAGATAGTAGCAGATATTTGGGTCAAACTATTTAGTCAAACAGAAGTAAAAAGGAAATCTCATCCTTAATTTTTCACATCGTATAGCACAAGGCACAGAGAGGCAAATGCGTTTCGTGGTGCAGGGGCAAAGTCCTGCCCACACCATTACTCACTGTGTATTGGGAGACTTCCACTCATCTCCCACTGGCTGGTCAAGCAGGGACATCATGGAATAGTTATCCAACATGAGACCATCAGGGTCATCTGTCTGACCTGGGAGTTTCCCAAGAGGAAAGTCTTTCCATCGTACTTCATCTGGGTAAAAACAGTACATAAACAAGACGTCTAAGCTCCCCAGAGAGATTTCCAGAAAGCAAGATCCCCCCCAAGCCCACAAATACTGTCTCACACAACTCAGCCATTCAACAAAAATGAACTATCTCAGGTATTCAGCAAAAATGTTTGAATTACAGTTTTAACTAATTTTATTTCTCACCTTATTATCTCTTCCAAAGAAAGTCACTCTGCTGTGTGGGACAATGTCCATTAAAAGAAACCCCACAGTATTCTAGAGCAACCCTTCATATTTACCTTCCTCTTTTAAGCATATTTTCGTTTGAAACACACACATTGACTTACATACGTTAATTTTTAAAATTTACTCTGCATACTTCCATAAATGGAAAGAGCCATTTGTACACATATAAAGATACAAAATAGCACCTTTGCATCCAGTAGCTCATTCCTCCGGTGAGACTAAGCATCAGCTTCTTAATGACTTGCTGAGATTAGCAGCTGCACAGCAACAGTGCAACAGTGACTAAAGAAGAACTGAAGCCACAAAAGTAGAAGAGTATAAGGCTGGGGAAGCCTAATTAACCAATAAAGCAATTCTGGACAGACAGGTGGGCTAGCATGAGATGGCAAAGAAAAAGAATATGACAATGTCTTGGAAATTCTGCTCTTTGTTTTTATGAGCACCTATTTCTGTTTCCTCTCCATGACTTCACATTTGTTAAATTTGGCTTCCAATGGGGGCCAGAAACCGCATGATGGGAAACCATCCATCACAACCGATAACATCAGCGAGTCCATTCCTTTATATTGTGGTGCCAAAATTTCAAAGGCAGTTCCCAATAGGGAAATCCCCCTGTAAATTTCATTCTTATTTCACACCTAACTAAATGAAAGATACAAAGTATTACCTGTCGTTGTCAAAACAATAAGATTTCTTAAGCCTATGTGCTTTCTTGATACCAGAACACTTATTTCTGGAATGCTTACTAGCAGCTCAGCAAAGAATAGCAGACAGAAGCCTTCAGAAGATAAGACACTCCACTCCAGAGAGCCAGCAATGATTACACAGACTAGCTGAGACCCCTGCTAATCATGTACAACTTGGCCATTTCCTCCTCTTCGTCTGAAACTGATTTGTTTTGTGTACCTGATATCTGCTCAAAAACCCAAGCACTGCCCTAAAGAACCAGCAGATGTGTTTGTTTTTCCTTTGATACCATTCTTGGGCATTTAATAGAACAAAACATCTTGACAGAGGACAGTGCTTTCTAAGTGTTATTATTTTACAATTAAAAATGGGGCAGAAATAGCATTTGGTAACATCCAATGCAGCTGTAAGGCAAATTACGGTTATATATATTTAACAGGATAAACCCCCTCTTTGGGGAACTACCTAATAAATAGTTGATATACCACATGTTGTCATGGGTTTGTACATCCCTACTGGCTATAGTTTCAAATTGTTTAAGGATGGTAACTACACACGTTATTCAAACAGAAATTAAGTTTACCCACAAACAACTACATAAACAGAATCTTCACAAAAATCAGGTGGTTCAGGACACACTGCGTGTTCCTTCAGCGAGAGCTTTGCTTGATCTGAACGGAAGTCACTGAAGTCACTGGACAATTTTGCTTCTGTTCTCAAAACATCCAGCTCTAACAAGCTGTTCACATCCACATAACTACGCCAAGCTGCTTAGGCAGATCTTTTTTTTTTTTTTTTTTTTTTTTTTGACTTGGGAAAATTTCCCTGTGGGTGGGGTACAAGAGTTCATTGTCTTCTAATGGCTGCTTTTCTTCTTCCTTTAAATATCACTTTACCTCCAAATCCTCTCCACCAACCTCCTCCTCCTGTCTTCAAGTCCCTCCATAAATCACTCATCCAAAATCTTCTTAGCTACAGAACCCTCCGCCCCAATGAGAAAGTATAGCTACCATAATAAAGCTAACAAAACACCAGATATACTGTTTATTCCCTTCAAAAACTTGCCTTGCTCCTTTCTTTTGCTTGCCACCACGTCGTAACAGCAATTTTCCTAGAGCATGGAACTTACGAGCATATGACTGGTGCTTTCCAGCACAGCCAAACTGTGCTTTCAAATACCCCCAACTCTGACAAACAGAAGTCCAAGAAACGTCCGTATTTTCTTTGCCATTCACAGCTGGCATATATGCTGCCCCATCAATTGGATGCACTGAAATTTTAAACAGTTTGGAAAAGCCTGATAAAAAATTGAATGAGGCAGTAACAACATGCTCCTGGAAAAAACACTCACAGTATTTTAAGAGTTTAAGAGAGATGACTCCTGCACATGAACCGAAGACTGGAAAAAAACCCAGTTTCCAGTGATTTGGTATTTAGATGATTTTGAAGTACACTTCAATTCTGGCCAGGCCCAGAGAGCTGAGATGCCTTTGCATTTCAATTAACATATGCCAGTGACGAAGATTGTCTAAGTCTTACAAAGTCATTTTTTACCTGCAGTGATCTGCCAGGCGGACCCTTGCAGTGCTGCCCTTTTCTCAGCAATAGCCACCACGTTACCAGAATGAGCAAGTCCTTCCAAAGGACTTGTTTCAGTTACCATCTCTTCTTCCTCCTCCTCCACCTCCTCTACACCATCATCTCTCTCCAGCTCATCTTCTTGTTTCTCTACAGTCTGCCCTTGATTTTTGACCTGATTTTCTTGCCTGGCCCTCCACTGTAAGCTCTCTATAGTGTAAATTGGCTGTTCGCTGCAGTCTGAAGAGAGGCCGGGACTGGACAAAAGGCCACCCCCTTCTGTGTAAACGGAAGCGAGATAGAGAAGGTTCTTCCGCGAAGAACGTGGCAAGCGAGGTCTCATGATTGTGAGGATCCTAGAAAGGAAAAGGGTAATGTAAAAGTCTTAAAAGCAAAAAAGATTCCAGGTGAAGGTTCATCAAGCTGAGCAGCCTTTTAAGTGTGAGTTTCCTCCAGGACAGCTCGCTCATATCCCTCCTCTAAGAGACCAATCTGATTATTCCCTGGTGGGTGGATGCTGGAATACTCCCTCTTTGTGATTAAAATTAACGACTTGGGATACTTCGAACAGAATTCCTGCTTTGCTGTTTTCATGTGAAAAAGTTACCACCTGTGCTAAACTTGTATCACCTGTGTAAGCAGTCACATCTCTGCTACCAAGTCACTTTTCTTCTGACTAGGTTGCTTCTTTAATACCTCCCCAGATAATATCCGCTTTCATTTTGAAGGTGCAATCCTTTTAAATTGTGCTCCTCCTTCTCTTTGTAGAATCAATGGGGAGATGAGCAGCAACAAGCAGGGCTTTATACGCACCTGCCACAATTTCTACTAGATGTACAGGAGAGGAAGGGAATGCAGCTATAACTCAGCTTACCGCAAGGCAGCTGGCCAAAGCTGTTACAGAGCACTGTTTGCTGTCCCTTTTCTAGGTCACAGGATCAAACTTACAGCTGAAGAAGGTGTGGGGTTGCCCAGCAGGGAGCTTCCAAGCAATTATCAGTCAGTCTTATCCACTGCAGAGGAACTTTATGGAGGAACAGCTCCTTCACGGACACCTGTTTGTTACAGTGCTGTCTTTTCTTCCCTTCAAAGAAGATAATGAAAACAAGGTGCTCAAAATTCATTATAAGTAAGCCCTTCATCCCTTTGCATTTTTACTGGAACACCATCCTCAAACAAGCTTGCACTCCAATCCAAGTCCAAGACCAGATGTACTGACCAAATACATCAAGGTTGTCACAAGGGACTTGCCAACGCACGGGCAGCCAGGTTAGCTCCACAAGACGTGACCACAGTGAGGTGCGGACGTTCCCAAGCTGGTTCTGTGCATGCCATCCCAGACAGGAAAGCCACAAGATGTGTTTGTACAGTACCGTCCCAAATAAATGCATTATACTGCTTCTGGGACCTGAGATCATTCCCGATAGCACTGCAATGAGTAGACTTAATAGCTGGGAACTACTACCATTCAGGGATCTTGGTACATAATAGATATGCTCAGCGCTCACTGAAAGCATCAAACACGAACCCATGACTGCCACAGATACTGGCAAAATCTTGGTGCAGACTGAGGCAGATCAGGAGATGACAGAAGAGGTGGCAAAAATAACCAGCTGGAAATCTCATCAGGGATACACTATATCGCAGTACAGAACTCCTGTTAACAGAATTCCTGTGACACGCTTCGAGTAATTAAAGCTCTTCTGTGCCCCTGTCTCTGGAGTGGAACATACAGTTTGCCAATTTAAACAGTTCTAAGCAGTTAAGAACAGAAAACAAAATATTACTTAGTACTTTTGTGTAAGTTTAGAAGGCATGAAAATCCTGTGATAGGATTAAAAAAGGACAGCAAGACTATATAAGTGTCTTGTAAAGGCAGGCTTCTGTTAAGTGAGGAAAGAACTGGGAACAGGGAACTCATAACAGGTGGCATGTAACGTCTTTATTTGTTATCTGCTATTGTTATTTCCTACAAGTACTAGTATCTGCACTTAAGGGCCTGATTTTTCATGGGAGAAATTGGCTTTTCCTATCTTGAGGAGGCTGCAGCAAAGTTGCCAATAACAATTGCAATTTTTTGCTAAGAAATGCATGATATACATAAGCTGCAGGCTGAAAAGTGCAAGAAATGCAACAATAAAAGCTCTACATTCACATGACAAAATGTAATAATTAGGTTATTGCAGTTTCCATCTAAAGGTCACACCACTCTTCCAGTTTTTGCAACAGTACAGAAGAGACTCTTACATTTTCTTACACCCAGAAATTCCAGACACACTCACCAGCGTTTACTTTGGCAATGCCAGTCAGCATCTCAGAAATCCAGTTGATCAAGAACTGAGGACGGAGTTCTGAAGAGTCAGAACATTCCTTCAACTCCATAAACATTTTCTCTATTAGGATCTGTGTAAAACTTCGGGAAAGGAGGCCTGTCAGCAAAGGCTGCCAAAAGCAGTAAAACGTCTGAGGAATTTTGAACTGCCATACCTCTTTGTTTGCTGCAATAAGAAGAAGAAAAAAGAGAAGCCAAAAATCACCGTTTTGTGATTTTTTGTGAACCGTGGCTGTGACACTTGTTCCAAACTAAAGTAGTTCGTTCTGAGATCACTGGTTCCAGGGTATTTCCTGGGATCCTCGCTGAACCTGGAACTATTATTTTCTTATGCTAGGGAAGTAAAATAAGCAGCAAATTGATAATTAACACAATAGCTCAATAAAAGCAAAAAATACAATGCCTGAACTAATCACATGGTAAACCACAGGAAAATCTACCTGTTTTGTTAATCCCTTTCCAGTTTCAGCTTATCTCACACATAACGAAGAGCTATTCTGTCTAAAAATATACTGCAAAGAGAAAGCACATTGAGCAAAGCAACATAGAATCAAAAAGCTCCTAAATTTTTACTACTGTAATACAGTCACAGAAATTTGAGGATCTTTCTTGGAAAGTTCTTTGGCTGGTGTTTCCAAGAGGTCCCAGGGAAACAGACAAATTATTAATTTTCATTGCCTCTAGGTACCTAATTCTCTTGCAGAAAATCCATGCAACTCCACACATGTGGGCAGCAACATGGAACTAAGATGCAACCGGCAAACGAGGCTCAAAAAAACCCATTTAGATTTGATTCAAACCTTCAATGTAGAAAAGAAACTAGTAGGATTTCATGAAATCAGTAACTATTGCAGATAAGGGCAGAGATGCAAGCTTCAACAGACATTTTGGCCAGGCAGCATTCAGCGCTGAAGAGCTATCCTTCCATGGTAAGAGATTTATGCAAAAGCAATAGCTAAGCATGGCCATAAAGGGGTCTGGAGAACAGATCAAAAGATGTTTAAGGACCCAGATACATGAAAAATATGCAGAGAGTTGTCAGATTTCAATATAATGAGAAAAAAAGAACAGACTTGGACATAACGCTAGCTATGGACTTTTTACTTATGTGGCGCCCAAAACACTAACCTTCATACTTGATATTTAGCATCTTCAGACACTCCATCTTTGGGATGAGAAAGCCATCACTGAGAAGAGCTTCAGCCACTGTCTCCCTAGAGCAATCAGAGAGCCTTATTAACGCCAGTTACTCCTTTACGTATCAAAACACCACTTGCACCAGTTCTGAAACAAGTGTGAGAGCCAAATACCTGGAACTAGGAGGAGGTGATGTAGCTTGTTGTAAGGCACTAAAATCGTATGCCAGTTTTGGGCTGGATATATCCCACTGGACTTGGAGGGAATGTGCAGTTGTGCAAACTGCAGCAGAACCAGAACCTTCAAGGAAACGTTTCTGCTCGAGTTGCAGAGGCAAATACCTTGGTATTTCAAAAGCACAGGAACATTGACCGTACTGAAATACCTATGGTTTGCAGTACGATCCAAGTCGTCTGCCAGCAGGCCAGCCAAGATTTGAGGACCTCTGACCCACAGAGCTAGGTTAAATTTCAGGGGAAAAGCCAAGCCTGTTGACTTGCTGGCAAGGCACACCTTAAGGTGCAGTTCACACAACTATTCAGGACGTAAGTTGCAGTAGGGTCACAACTGCTCTTCCCGACAGCACCTACAGCTCTTTTTTGGATGTCTCCTGCCCTTATAGCTATCCTGTGAACTTCAGTTAGTCTGACAGCACTGAATGGCCCAGCTCAAGGACCACTTCATCTCCTATCAGGCTGGCTTAATGCAAGTGGAAGACTGAGGGGACCCACATAGGTAGGCTGAACTGACACTTGAAGGTAAAATACAGCAAAAGCGACAGAAGTCAAACTCCCACAACTACCCCAATATCCAGCATGGGATTCTCTTGAGTTCTTCTGTTCACACTTCTATCCATGAGCTTCTCTATCCATGCAAAGATACAGCACTAAAATAAACACTCCTCAGAATAAAAATCAAGGTGGCCATTTTCAATCACTGAATAAATTCCACAGAAACAACTGCTTTTGCTCTCAGACTCATTGGATTTGGAATGGTCGTACCCATGTCAAACACGGCATATTTTGGTATGGAATAGATGAGAAAGTTTGTCTTCTCCAATAGGGTTGACTTTCAAATCTAAACATTCAGGCGTGACTTAGATCCAATACAGGAATTTTATAAATACAAACAGCAGCTGAAGACCTCAGAGTGCAGAAACAACACACACAAACACTAGACCACTTTGTCATAAATAGATAACGTGGTGGAAAATCAGAAGGCAAGTGGTAGAATGTAATTTGTTTCTAAAAACAAAATTCAGTTTCAATCCTTCTCTTCTCTGGAAACTCTCTGGAGCTTCTGGAAGCTGTTCCAGCATAATTACCATTATTCCTACATGCAATGACTGCTCATTACCAACTATTAAGGACATCTCCACGCACGTGGCAGCTTTAATGGAGAACCATTTAAGCAGAACAAGATCTGACTAAGAAAGGTCCACCGGGTCAGTTCTCTGAAGCAGACAGCAGAGGATCCTTTGCAGTCAGTTCATTTTGCTTTAGGTCTAAAGGAATCTTCTGCCCTCTGCACAACCCAAATTACAGGGTATGTTGATAGGGGAATGAAAGGCTTTACTCAGAATTACAGGGGCATTCTAAATTAAAAAAGCACTTTCATAGGTCACGACATATTCAAGAGAACTCATAGACTCTGTTATCCCTGAGTCCAAATCCAAGTGTCCGAACCTAATGAAGTCACAACCTTGTCAATGCTTTCCATGCCAGTCTTCCTCCCTCCCGCGTGGTCTATTTTCCGTGAGTGAATAATAAAGAAAAAAAGTCTCTCTTAAATGAAAGCAAGAAGCTGAGTCCTTAAATTAAGCATCTTCAGAAATACACAGGAGACTGCAAGAACAACCCTGTCTTCAGCTGAGAAGGAACGTACCATTAGCCAGTCCTTCAGAAAACTAGATTCTCATAGAGGCCACTGGGAAAGCAGTAGCCCATCTGCATTTGTGATACACGACAGACTCCATGTGACTGAAAGAGTAAACAGTTGCAGCATTCCAGGACAGGTACGAAGCAAAGCAGAAGCAATTACCACAATGGCGTTCAAAAACAACTTCTACAAACCTCTGTGTTCACTTATGTAAACATATACGCACAAATGTATGTTTAAAGCTTGTGGAGTTTCTTTGTGTTTTGGTTTTTTTTTTTGTTGTTGTTTTTTTTTTTTTTTTTTTTTTTAGTAAAAAAGTGACTTGATTATAAGCACTTGCACACTCATTGCTGCTTTGGTAGCGTAATACTATTCATCTTCTCAAACAAATGTCATGGTGGAGAATGGACTGGTAGCAAGGGCTACAGAAGGTAGAGCTTTTATTGAGTTTCTGAAGAAGTAAGAGAATCTGTGACTATTCACACAAGAACATTTAATGGAGAATTCCCCCTAAAGAGAGATAAATCTGCACTTAAGAGAAACGCCATGCCAGACCACTGTGTTTATGTTGCTATATAAAGACCAATAGAAACCAGAGCGCGATAGGGTCTCATTTTCAATACAGTTAACATGGTATTATTAATAAACAGAAGTAGAAGGTACATGTATGAATCCTTTCTGGGAACTGTTTTTAATTATTTTGGGCTCTCAAAGAAAATGTGTAGGTCGTTCTAAAAAGCTGGATATAGGCATGGCCTTTCATTAACTATAAATACAACAGCTTGTGTTCCTTACAAGTTGCATCCAGATGCTGGAATAAAAAATAGCATGAGACAAAGCAGGCACTCAAGGATGAAATATGGGAGTGAGTGCCAATTCCTAGAGTTTGCTCTACCATCCTGAGGCTTCCAACCCACCTCTGTATCCCCCTCCACAAGAAGAACGTACGTGTGATTTGCCTGACTGTTCATCATGCTCAGCGAGCTCAACTTGGTTCTTACTGGGATTTAGCATTTGTCCGTAAGGACACTTGTTTTATGTAAGCCAGTGTAGCGTTTGTTCAGATGCAATGTGGCCTTTGTCCTGTTATTACTCTGAAATGAGCAACACAGTAGAAGTCTTCCAACAGAGGAGAGCTTCAGTAGAAAACACAGATTAATTGAAAAATCATTTTCTCTCTCAATCAAAACTGTATTATTCAAGCAACTTTCTAATGTTAAACAACATAAAGGCCTGGAATAGGATTCTTTATTAAGCCACTTGCATGTTGCAAAACAAATAACTGTATGATATCAGGATTCTCCCTTAAGGATCCAGACAGGAGAACAGGGCAAGTTGGGTTTTGAGACAAGGACCTGGCTGCATGAAGCAAACTCCAAAACTTCCTGAATAAGTCATCCTGGTTCCGTCAGCAGGCTGCCAAGAAGATGGCAAGAGACAAGTGGTTAGTGGGATTTTCTGGCTTTTCCCTCCTCCCCAGCCCAACTTTGACACACAGGTGTTTTTAAAAGTGTAGTGAAGGTAGCAATCTCCCTGCAGTGTTAGTTGGAGCCTTTGCTATGATATATACATGTTCTTGCTGGGGAGGGGAGAAAAAAACCCAACAACTGTATGCTTGTAGGTTTGTTTCTTCTAAACAGCTGGTCTGCAGAAGGGACACTCCAGCAAGGTTCGAGATGTAACTTTTTATTAGTCTTGATTTTCAAGTAAATAATTTGCACGCTGCAGGATTAAAATGGGGAAAGTAGGCATAAAGAAAGCTTAGATATGGGGAAGCATGGCAGCATCTGGCCTACACTGCTTGAGCCAAAAACAGAGATTGAGAATGGATGAAGCAGCTCTTTGATATGACAACAGTCAGTGGAAAATGACTATACCTCAACATCCTGCTAAAATCTGGCTCCAATGACTGCTGCCTCACACTGAAACAACAACTGCGGAGCTGAGCCTGTACTGTCACTCTGGCGAAACATTCCCATGACATCGGTATTATTTCAGGTACTTCACAGAGAGCATTGCAGAAGTGCACCAAAACCCATGCAGAGCTACCACATGATCTTGCCCAGGGGCCTGGAAACCAGCACCACCCCCAGCGGTACCCAGCATCAGAGCTATGCTCAGCACTTGGTTTCCAGTTGTGCTAGCTAGAATGAAGACGACAAAGGCTAAGGGTCACCTATTTGGCTTTGAAGAAAGGTATCAATCAAGTCCCTTGTCCCACTTCTCTCTTTCACTCCTGATAAAGGAATAAGAAACTCGCCAGGAGAAATAATAAGCTGTGACCCGACTTCTACATTCTCCTATAACACACGCCCTCTCCCTACCTGGGCTCTGCCAGCTCCCAAGAATAAGCACATGTGTGAATATAGTCAAACCACTCTGCCAAATCAAGGAAAATGCTTCATTACAGCAGCTGGCCTACCTGACATCTATCATTGATAAGAGCAGAAAAATACAGAAAAGTACCAAAACTAGCAGCATGTAACCTGACACCCAGTTTCTGGGGCTTTCTGGAGTTAATACTGCTTAAAGAAGCAAAAGGAGTGGAGAGAGAGCCTGTAAAATAAAAGGAATAAGGGTTGGAAACCCCTTCCCCAAGTTTGGCCCGAAGTCTGCAATTGTGGAACCAGTACTTACTGGAAATAATACATACACACACACACACAGACACAGACAAAAATAAAAACATTCTTGCCAAAACTTCTCTCTGAACAGTGAACACACAAGGCGGTTAAATGCAACTGCAAAACGCAGTAGCGTCACTGCTGAAGGGTTTGGCTCTTTGCTAGTTTTGCAAGCTGTGAGTTGTGAAACAGTCCTCCTTGGCTGCTGTAAGTGGGGGACTTCCCCGCATATCAGAGCAGGTATTTTAATGAACTTGCCTGATCATTAAGAGCCACTCAGGAAACCATGAAACAGCTAACAGAAACAAAACCCACAAGACAAAAAAAACCCAACATTTTTATAGTCATAGAAACCAGCTTCCTCCTTGTCTTATTTGAAGCCTGTGCTTAAGGGAACCATCAAAAAAGCCTTATTCAATGAAGCACAAGGCAGTGAAGAAAAAGTTCTTATGAAAGCGTTACTGCCAGATTGGGTTACTTAAGAAATGACACATACCCTAGAGACACTATACCATCAGACTTTTTTGTTGGAACGAAGGATCCGGTGATGCTGTTTTTTCACAGATTCTTGTCCCATCTCTGAAGTTTCTTTAGGCCACACCTAGCACCTGCCTTTCATACGCTTACCTAAGTTACTGGGCTGGAATTCCAAACAAAGCTCTGAGAAAACTGACAGTGAAAGCTGGAAATGAAATCACGCTCCCGAGATGTGCCACCTAGTTCTAACACTTTCCCAGATAGATGACAAACTTTTTAAACTGCTTTAGTTTTGGAAGCGGCATCTCCTAAGCACACCAATTCATTGGCTCCCTGTAATCCACGCTATCACATGCACCTGAAGAAGGAAGGATGTAAAACCAATTCTATCCTACTGCCACTTTACCTTCTAAAGAAATGACTGCAAAGCAGTGAAATTCCCAACACATTACGCAGGAGTTAAATGTTTCCTTTATAGTCTACAGCTATCCTAAAATATTTCCGCACATAGGTCTTTTTGAAAGACAGGAAAAGTCTAACCCTTCCATTTGACTTACCAACATATAAGGACACAAGCCTACACACTGCAATAACAACACTGAAGCATCTTAACTACTCATCCGCAATAACAGCTTTCAGAAGAAAAGACTCATGCACAGGCACTTTTGGAACAACAGAAGCTGTTTAACAGAACATGACAACTGCACAGATTCCTTCCAAGCTCGAGGTGGTGTTGGGGGCGGGATGGTTACTTTTCAAGTCTTCTCTACATCTGCCAGACCAGAGTTTCCTGTAGAAACAGTAATGCACAAAAGCCTGCCACATTCTGGTGACATCACCCTGTACAGAACAGCATTCCACTGAACCAGATTCAAGCAGCTTAAAGCCACACTTGAGTTCAAGCCTGTTAAACGGTTCCAGAGGCACCGGGCTGATCGCAGGAAAGCAAAGTCTTTCTTACTTGCCCACCGGCCAGATACACCACACGCAGGCCTACGCAGACTCCCCCCACTATGCTGCTCTCAGAGTATTTGCTCAGCAGCACCCTTCAGAAGCAAGGGAAAAAACATAACCAAGCTTATCAGCAGGAAAGCTAGTTATGACAAGCTGCGATAACTGTTGATAACTGTCGATGCTGTACACAAGCACCACTTTAAGTCAGACTGCTACCAGTATCCTGGAGTTGGGAAGTGCTCCGGAGACATTCAGTCCTCTGCAAAGCAGAAAAGTGGCTATTGACGTTAGGGGGTTTGGGGTTTTGTTCGTTTGTTTTAAAGTTACTGCTTCCAAAGAGAGACCAGAGATTCCCCTTTTTACTGCACACTCCTGGGCCAGCAGCGGCTCCACATTGGGATCATATGTTATAAAACTCATCATGTGCCGTAATCGCTGAACACTGAACAGAACTCCGAAGAGGCTTCCCTTCCCCACATACCTGCCCTCCAGCCAGTGCACAGACAGGCGCAGTAGCGAAGGTTTAATCAACAGCCCTGCGTCAGAATCCCATCCCATTCACTTGCTGTCCATTCTAACAGTTTAGGCACTGCTGAGATGGTGAATTCAGCCTAAAGAGTTCTTCTGAGAATTGCCCATGAAATATATAAAGATATAGTGCGATGTGCTTAAGATAGAAACTTGAGATTATTTAAAGGGAAAAATGTTGGCATGGTTTGGTTGTGCTAGTAGTAAAGAACAAGCATTGCAGAGCCCCGGGAACTGGCTGGGTATTGCAAATGTTTGTATTCTCAAATATGTCATCAGTTCCAAGGGTTTCAAAAATGAGGCTGCCCCAACTCCCCCCTTCACCCCCCAGCACATGGTATTTCGCAGCTTGATGAGGACAACTTGGAAACACTGGTGCTTCAAAGGCCACAAATGCAGTCACTAACATCTAAATTCTAAGTTTGAGTATTCTGGGGGAAGATTTAATTTGATAGATGAAGTATTCTTGATTCTTTCGGAAACCCACACAATTGGGGCTGAATGTACTTTGTGCAGCTGCATGGGACAAATAGCAAGAGCTGACGCAACAGGTGGTTCATAGAAAGATGATGACAAAGAACGGCTAGAATGTGATTTAACACACTTTCAAAGGATACCACAAGTACGTTTTGCAGAATCAGTGCACAGCAAGCGAATCAAAACCACAGTATTTTCCAAATTAAGTACTTGTTTTGATCATATACTTATAGGACAGTACTGTTATGAAAACTAAGTTTTGCACAGACATAAACTAATAGGAGAGCATGCCAACAAGGCAGCATTAGAAAGACCCCAAATACATGACTATCTTAAGATCTTCACTACTTCAGTTCTCCTATATGGAAAGGGACTTCCTATGATCTTTTACCATGCCCTGCGATTTTGAAGAATTCTAACGGTTACTGCGAAATCAAAGTCTACACAAGGTTGCTGGGAGAGCTTTTGAAGACACTGAAGATGCTGACATGCCTTGCGGCCAGCACAGCTAAGTCAGAGACAACACCTGGGAGACCATCCGGCCCAGGAAACATTACTCATTAACGCAGATTAACAACTCAGTCCTCAAAGATGTTGAGGAAATCAACCAATTGCTTTCTCCATGATCAGCTGAACAACACGGCGAAGAGGCAGTGCAACAGGTCTGCTGGCCCAGCTCTGCACTGTACCTTTCACCTCAGTTCCTTATCAGAGATGTACCTGTTCTCTTGCATCAGGTCTTTGATCTGAGCCAAAATCCAGTCCACTTCTGAAGAGGAATCTGACCACAGTTCTCGAGACTTCGAAACAGACTGCACAGTCTGCATAACCTGAGTGAAGGAAAAATCCAAGCATTAACAGAAAATATGCTCCAATGGCGAACAGAAAGGCATTGCTATGAAGAGAAGATGCGTATGCCGTATGGACTTCACAGCACTTCAAAAAACTCACAGAAGTTCCCCTTCCTAGGGATATATTAAAAATTAACATAAGCCATGTCATACTCGGAAAAGGCCTGAATGAAAAAGGCAGCAGCACCAAGAAGTCACAGTCCCGGCATCCTCATTCTGGTTCTAAACCTTGCTCTCCCTGACGTCAGCACAAACCAGGACAGGCTCATTTTGAATCATTAACTCCACATGTGGGGTGGGGATGAGGTTGCCTACTCAGGACAAGGTTTTGCCAGTCATATTATGCATACAGTAGATCAAAATGTCAAATCAACACAGGCATCTAGGCAACCTGTCATCATCTGGGAGCACCTGATGAATAGGAGCAATACACGAATGGAGACTACCAGCTTCTACCAAGAATGGAAGAGAGAATGCTGGAGCTTAGTACTCCTCTGAAAGTTAGTGACTTCTTGGTTTGATATATACCTTATCTGAGTCTGTCCAGCAAGGTAAGACATGCCTTCTACTTATGCTCACAACCTACCCAAGTGGCAATTCTACCATTCACCACCACCTATAAAATATGGGCATGAAGCATGTTACTTCACCAACAAGTATGTAGTAGATTCTTTTCAGAAGACAATAACTACTGAGAGAAAATAAGAAATTATTTTTCCTGCCAGGTAGGAATGTAATATAAAATGAGACTGGAAAACCATTTCATTTTCAGGACTGTGATTACCTCTCAACCTATATATGCAAAGCTATCACTGCACACAAAAGATACATTAGATGACAAATCAAGTATAAACACATGACCTGAAGTGACTAAAGAACCTCTAGCCTACCCATACGAACAATCAGACAACAAAGTACACAGCCCATATGACAGAGCTTATTTTGGCCTAGATTTATATAAACTTTTAAGTATAGTAAGTAGTTAACAAAATAGCTAGAGAATTATCTGGATCAGAGACTGTACAGCTGCACTGTTATAAAGATGACTTAGGTATAAGTGATTCTCCTTCTTATGTGAAAAAGATTAGAGACAGACTATACATTTATGCAGGGGGACTTTGCTCTGAGTCTCCCTGCAGGGACACTAACAAAGATACTGTACAACTCTTGCTATGCCAGTCCAGGGTAAGTGTTTAAATATAAGCCTAAAAAAGCTTCAAGTAGTATTTATTTGATATTTGGAACATCCAATTGCTGTCATGGTTAAGAAATCATTTGGATGCGTCAAACCATCTGCCCTTAAAGGGCACAAGAACAAGCCCACGTCATTTTTTTCAATCCATTTCTAAGTTTCAGAGATTTTTATCAGCTATAATCAGTTTTAAATTACAGGTCTGCTGTTGCACAGAAAAGAGCTTCAGAGGCCAACAAAGGACCAATACGCTTGCATCTCTTCAAATTGGTGGCAACAGTTATTAATGCATAAAAGTAGTATTATGTTTTTTATTAAAGACAAACTAGTTAAGAACTTGCAGGTATCAGCCATAAGGAGTAACATTCCTTGCCGCTGACAGATCTTGGCAAGCCCTTCGCCCACCCTTACTCAGCGTACCTCAGAGTGGCAAAAATGATACGTTAAAGGAAGCTATATCCACAACGCGTATCTACAGAGCATTCATTTTTCACAATTCAGCTGTATTTTGTCACAGTTGACAGACTCAGAAGTGCACCACTTGAAACCATTCCACAAGGAAGGCAGCCTTACAGGGTGAACAGAGAAATTACAAAAGCACAGTATGCAGCATTCAATTAAATTGATGCATATAACATAGAGTTTACTCTTCAGCCTATATTTACACCATTTTGATGGGATAAGGAAAGTTTCACATGAGCTTCGAAACAAAAGCTTTGAAATGACTCTTTAGCAATTGACTGACTGCTCCTTTCCCCCATTCAACCCTGGCCAGTTTAAATTTTGAAGTTGCATTTTCCAATTCAGTCTGAAATACTTTCTTCTGTTCTGTTAATATGTTAAGAGGTCACTCACCACATATAATCAATTTGTCTCCTTTACGACGCAATGTGAAACGTAGAAAATAGGCCAGTACCAACTACGGGAAGGGAAGGATGAACAAAGGAGAATCATGTTATATACTCCAAAACCAAGACAATGAAGGAAACTGGACGTTCATTTTCAACACAATTCCTGACCCTAGTTCTCATTGCTGATTAATTCTACGCTTGACTGGAACGTTAGCACACTTTCTCCTTCAGCCCCTAATGATATTAATTGAAACAAAAGTGAGAGCAGCTCCCCGGTGACAACAGTATGTTGATAATGTCATATCCAAAGACATTTTACAGGGTCTGTAACCCAGCTCTCAACACATCTTAAGAACTGTCCCATTATTGAGAAAGGGAAGCTGAGCAGAGAGAGATTTCTGGGGCAGATTATTCACAAACCTGAACTGCAGCACCTCAACCACTGGGCCACTGCAAAAATATACAATGGACGATAGAAAACATGGGCTAATGACTTCTGAATGACAGCTCTCAATTTCCAGAAACACTAGGATGAACGAAAACAAACTGAGCACTATCCACCTGGACAAGGAAGACTTGGGATCTCCAACAAGCACATACCTCATTTACAAACATGAACAAAGTGTTCACATTAGAAACCATCACAGCTCAATCTGCTCGTTCTCTGCAGTGAAGCTTTACTTTGGCAAGCCATGTATGACAACACTAGGAGTGACATCTGAACAAGGAACTAACCAAGCCTCCCTCCGCACACACGGCAGTCACAGGTCCCTTATGGGCTACGCGCCAGACGGCAGCACTACTTTAGGCGAGAGTACACAACCTGCAAGCGTTGGTAGCACTGTGGACATTGGTGACATACTGCCACCTCTGCAGCACTGATACAAATAGGACTTCTGTATCACTGATGCTTCTGGACAGATTCCAGCTGTGGGAGGATGCTACAGGGAGAAAAAAGGGATCCCTGCAATTACATGAAATAAACTCCTGGCACAGCAACTTAGTTGTGCTAGCACTCAGGTATTTCAAACGAGGCCTGGCCAAGAGCACCAGTTCTTCAGTTTGGGCAAGAATGAAGAGAAAACTTATTGCCCCAAGCAGGAAACAAGAAGAATCAAAAGTGCTGACGATCAGACTGCACTTACCCGAAACTGCTCATTCTTGTAGGATATCAGCACATCTCTGACTTTTTCTAGAAATAAACATAAATATATAGTTTAAACAGGGAATTTTGCATCTGGGTAAGCTGCCTAGTTTTGCTGAATATACACTCAAGAAAAGACATCAGTCAAATGAAGTCATAAATTCTGATTCAGACAACACTCTGAGGACTCCTACAGCTCCCAGACTTTTCCAGTAACATAAATTTTATCAAGTGAGGTTGAACTAGGAGTTCAGTATTTTATCACTGACAGCGGCCAAAGACAGCCAAGTTGGATAAATCCAGACAGCTCCAAAAAAAATATCCCTAAATAGATCAGTTTAGGAAGAAATTGTTCCCGTAGGCAGTTCATGTTCTGATGCATATTTGTATTCCTTATACTTGCATTTTAAATCCATTGCAACAGCACTGTGGCTATTCATAAACCAACCATATGCTTACTGGACTTTACTGAACTTTAATTTACCATCTACATGAAATGTCTTTTCTCTATCTGTGGACCGCTTTTACTGTACCTGAAATAGCACGGTCTTTCAAAAGACTTCACCATTCAGGTGTCATTGTCACCTGCTACCAGGATGCCCACCACCTAGTATCAGCTAGATAAAACTTCAGATGCATTTGAACCGTAGGATTGATATACCATTGCCGTTCCACTACTCTGGACATACATATCACAGAATCTACTGTATCATTCTGTGGTTCTCTATTTCGGCGATGGGGGTGGGGTGTTCTAGGGAGAGGAAGGAATAGCACATGCTTGGATCTCATTCAACATGAAATCAGACAGAAGCCCAGACATACACTCCGACAAGAAAAGTGGTAAGTGCTGCTGCATTCCAAAGTTTAGTACTGCCTCTAGGTTTGGACTGGTCTAATAAATTCGGTATTAAACTCAAAGTGCACAACAAATTAGCTAGTATTTTCTGGATTACAGCTACTGTATCTATGTATGAGTCTGTTACAAAGGAATCTAGAAAAGACTTCCAACAAATCCATAGATCCTAAAGCCAGAAAGATCATTATAGTCACCTAGTGTGACCTTCCAGGGAGCAACACGGGTCACTTCAGCATTTCTGCACACTCTCTGGACCTCGGATTGGGCTGCCGTAATCTGTTGGGCGAGTTACTCCCAATAGGCATGCCAGGTTTTGTCAGAAAAAATTATGATTAATTCGTTTTACTGTTTGAGGTACTGTTTGATACCTCACATGCCTCAAACTCGCAGACCAGCCATCTAATCTGAACTCCTGCTTCCTCCAGTAAGTCATTCAAACTAGAAATCCACTTTGAGAAAAGCTCGTTATTTTGGGTTCAAAGACTTCCGGTGACGGTAAAGCAACCACTGGAACACTTTACCAAAGTTTTCCCATTGTTTTGCACTTTATACCTTAGATTATGTCCAGGTTGAGTTACCTGTGATTTTTTTTTTTTTTAATACTATTGGCAGCTAGCGAGTTTTCTGTCCACATGCAAAGTATTTTGAAACTGGCTGAACTGCCTTTATCCTGCTTTTGCTCAAGTTATGAATCTACAAAGTTTTGAGGGCTATAAAAGGACCATAGCGTCATAGCGTCTTTGTCAGCAGTGGCCTCAATACCAAAACTGCGGCTGTCAAGACGCTACAACTAATTTTCACAATGCTTGGTCCTAAACTACCCCAGTATAACTGTTGCTACTAATTAGGATACTGCATATTCAATAGAGGTAAAAGATTTTATGCTACAAGGTCAGTGAGCAAATACCAAAAAAGTCAGTCACCCCAAGAATCCACCAAGGCCCAAATAAGAACCCCAAAACCTGAGCTGGAGGTATATCTTTATGCATTGTCAGGGCTGGAAGACGACACTTTTAAACTGCTTTCTCTAGCACGGGACATATCCAATCCTTGTATCTGCCATTGTTCTAGGGACACCTACCATGGAATTCCTTGTGTTTCTGACAGGCCTCATGCTGTGGGGTTCGAATCTCCCATGCATCATTGTCCAACTCTGCATTTGCTTCCACCCCTTCCTGCTCCTCTTCCTCGTCCTCACTTTCTTCACACAAGTTATTGCCCAGCTGACGGCTCCAATACGTCTTTCGTAGCCAGTCCAGCACAACATCACAACCTAAGGGAGAACAGAAAACATTCTCTTCTCAGTGAGGTTTTCTTTGTTATTGAAAAAAAACAACAGAGGTGGCACATCGCTAACTTGCATTGTGAAAAGAAATGCTGTTAACGAGTTACAAACCCCGAAATCACATACAACATACAATAAAAAGGTGAATGAGTTTAAAAAAGAAAACAACAAAAAAACACAACAAAAAAAACCCACAACCCAGTATCACAGGCCTGGTCCCACCCACTGTCTTTTTGGCAAAAAAAAGTTTGGACACTGCTATAGTGCTGCACCTCACCCAAGCTAGGCCAAATTTAAGCAGAAACCAAGTCCCAGCAGCGGCATTCTGATGAGAAAATGAGTCAATTCTTTAGTATCACCATGATCAACATAGTGTCTATAACAATAACATTATTTTTTTGTGCAGAAACTACACCAGGCATACATTAGATAGACTGGAAAGAAAACCCCTTTTCTCCCATCACTATTTCACTACCCAACTCAATCCAAGGACCCTGCTGAAGGTTATTTAACTGGCTCCTCAGTGCTTAACCCAAAATTCCCAGGAATCCCTTCAAATGCCGTGAGCTGGTCATTTGTTCAGGCTTGCAGTACCTACTGCATTTCTCCCTAAATGGGATTTTTAAGAGTCTCAGGTATCTCTAAACCACCAGGAAAAGTATTTACCTCCTTCCCCGAGATGAACTTCCTGTGCTGTGAAGAAACACGAGGGCCGAACTATTGTTTCAGGTACTTTTTTCAGGGGAAGGAGGAAGCCTCCGAACACCTGCCCTGTGATGCGCCACAGCCTGGGGCCCCCGGACACAGCTCAGCTGCGCCCACAGGGCTGCGGCAAACCCTCCCGGTGTCTCACACCCTGACAGGAGGAGCGCTGCCTGCCCTGCAGTGCCCCAGAATGGAGGGAGGGGCGCTCCCCTCAGGGCCTGCGACACCGGCATCGCTGCCCCGACCCCACCTCAGGCCGGGCCCTCCCAACGCCGCCCGCAGCACTCACCCTTGCGGCACAGAGCCAGCCGCGGCAGCTTGCCGTGGGTCAGCTCGTGACGGAGATCCACAACCCAGATGGGGATATCCACCTGGAAGAACAGCCACGGGTGTCACCCCACAGCTCCCGCTGCACCACGCCACAACCGCAGGCAGCCCTGCAAGGCTGCAGAGAACCCCTGCCTGGGCGGGAACCGCCTCTTCTGGGCCACTCCTGCACCGCAGCCCCCCAGCTTCCCCCTTCCAGGGTGGGCGAGACCCCCTCCTCTCTCATCCCACTCCTCCCGTGGCCTAGGATCCACACAAACTTGGGATTTTACAGTTTAAGTTCTTCAACATTACTTGCAACAACAGATGTCTTTTTAGACAAAGGTGCTGTGTATAATTTAATGAGACACTGAGCAGCAGTTAAATTACATTTAAACTGATGAAACATTCTGGATGACAGTTTGTATATCAAAGATAGAAATCATATCATATATAATACTCAAATCATACACACTCTAAGTTGCATGCATATTTTGCAGCTTTCCTAAGGACAACTAACTTTAACTATGCAAGACTGCTATTTTTAATCTTGATCAGTTTTAAAAGGTGAGAAGCAGCACCATTCTTAAAAATCCACCAAAAAACCCCCACATTCAATTAATCATTCTCACATAGGGGCCCCAGACAAGACTGCATATATAGGAGAGTCTCAAATACTGCCTGTTCTTCACTTTCAAAACTTGCTGTTCAGACCCAGGTATGATGCTCAGCGCAGCTAGCAATAAAAGGACTCAAACTGGTCCTGCTACTACAATTACACCTTGAACCTTCCCTCCTCCACACAGAAGTGGACAAGGTCACCTCAAGCGAGAGACACGAGATGAAAACGCCTGCAAATGTGATTAAGTGCTTTTTATGTATAACTTTGCTTGTCAAAGGCTAGAATTTATAAACCATAGATTTAGCTCTACTTCTATATCTCAGCAGCTAAGAAACAAAACCGCGTGGTGTATATGCCAAGTGGGACTATTTACATGTAAATCAAGACTTTTAACATGCGATTCACAATGCTTTAATGGTCATCAGCCTTTGTTACTCCTAATCTGACTTTAAAGAACAAAGTTTCAGATCTAGTTACATCAAGCCTCTTTAAAACTTTGCAGTTGGAAAGAACTGGCATCTATATCCATTGTTTGGTTACAAAAGAATGACGCCCCCAACGCCCTCCACCCAGTGTTAACAGACAATGCGTAGGCTCTCTGTATATACACAAGTTAGCGAGTAACTCTTATTAAATATTTACCTCTCTGGCTAATTGTCTCAGAGGAATGCTGACCATTTTCTGTTTCCGTTCTGTGATCAAGTTGACAAACCTGCATGCAGGTTACAGAAGAGATAAATGACTATCAAGAGCTGCAGAGAAACTGGGAACCCCAGAGACAAACCCCCCACATGCTGTACAATAAATACCACGGTCCCAGAGATGCAGAGTGAAATTAGACAGCTGAGTAATGCTACCTGTCCAGGTCCCCCCTCTGACAGCACACAGGCCTTCGAGCCCTACCTTACAAGCGCCAGCCCGTAAGAGAGGATGAGCTCGTGCGACTTCAACCTGCCAGACGAATCCAGGACCTTGCAACGAATCAGTTCAGCGGTGCAATCCACTGCCAGCGGCATTTTGGGACCATACCTAGATATAAAGGAAAAACAGGTGAGCAGTCTCACAAGAATACCTTCCCTCTGCAGAAAGCGTGGCTTTCCGGCTACTTTTGGCGCTGTGGTACACGACAGCCGGAGAAACGGCATGCAGAAAGACAGCAGCACAGGCTCTTCCCAAAAGGCGTTCATTTGGAGCAGTATGCAGGGCTTCTGCCTGCCCTGGCGCGCACGGGGCCAGCCTGCTGCATCAGCTGCGTGCCCGAAGCCCGCTGCCTGGAGCAGGCGCCCTGCAAGACGGGGCTGCCCGCCCGCGCTGCAGACACGGCCCCGGCCGCGGAGCAGCAGCGGGGAGCTGCGGCCGGGCCCCGCGCGCCCTACGGGCCCCGGCAGAGAGCGGCGGGAGCAGCCGGGGCCGGAGGGCCGGCAGGGCCGCTTCAGGGACGGGGCGGCAGCCCAGAAGGCAGCGCCGGCCCCGCGGGGCGCTCCCTGCCCGCGCTGCGCTGCGCTGCGGTGCGGTGCGCGGCCCGTACCGACTCTTCCAGGCCGAGACCCGGTCCAGCGCCTCCTGCTGCAGCCGGCTGTCGCCGCAGTACAGCCCCACCATCACCTGGTCCCACTCCGCCCTGCCCCTCCACGCCACCACAGTCCGCAGCGGCTTGAGCCGCTTGCGGGCCGGGGACAGGCTCCGCCGCCCGCGGCGCCAGGCCCGCTCCGCCCGGCCCGCCATGCCGCCGCCGCCGCCGCCGCCGCTCCCGCCCGCGCCGCGCCTGCGCCCAGCTCCCGCTCCCCGCCCCGCGGCGGGGCCGCTTCCGGGGCGGGGCCGCTTCCGGGGCGGGCGGTGGCGGCCGCCGCGGAGCTGCGCGGCTCCGGGGCGAGGCCTGGGCCGCTCGGCGGCCGTAGGAGGCGTCTCCCAGGTGGGGGCTCCCCTGCGGCGCCCGTGGTCCGGGGCCAGAGGGGCTGGGGGCGCTGAGGGCGGCGCGGAACGGACGCGTTCTGCCCTTGCGGGGAGCGGGGGGCGGTGGGATGGGCCTGGGGTCCGGGCGAGGGGGGCGGCCAGCGGCGTTCCGGGCAGGACGCGGGGCTCGGTGGGCTGTGGAGCGCGGCCCCCGCGGCGGAGGCGGCGGCAGGGACCCCGTGGTGCCCAGGGGATGGGGGCTCGGCGCTGTATCTGCGCGGCCGCACGGAACTGGCGCTGCGGGGACGGCGTCGCCGCCGTGGGCCCGGAGGAGAGCGGGGGGGCGGCTCTCCTGGAGGCGGCGCCTGCCGCAGGGATGCTTCCAGCGGCCCTGGCCTTCCAGCCTCGCCTGGACGTACCCGCACTTGCAGAAGACTCAGCTGCTCTTCTTCCCAGTTGCAGCGTTTTACGGGTTTTTGCAGTAGGCTGAATCAATAAATGATCCGGGCTATAAATCACCTTATTTTTGGAGGCTTTGTTTTTGAACTTCTCTTTTCACTGATCTGTTTGCATAATCCCAGGAATACGCTTGTGTTAGAGGTCAGACAGGAGGTAGGACTGGAAGATGGGATGGGAAAGAAGCACTGGAGGTGGAAGTCCGCAGAAGCTGCTCACGCTGGTTTTGCTAGTAGAAGAGCTACACCTGTAGGTTCTGGTACCTCCCGCACCTAACGACTAGCTTGGTCTTTCCCCAGGGCTGTCAGGACTTCAGGACAGCTTAAGCTTTCTTGTTCAGTATTGTGAAGCAAGATTTTGTTTGCAAAACTGTTAGTCATCATCACTTGCTTTTTATGAACATTCTCTGAAGAAATGCTTATACCGGAAAGATAAAGCTCCTCTTATATTCTAGCACAAATGCAGTTAACAAGCCCCCCCCTAATTTAGACTAATATAGTTGGGACCACGTGCATCTGAATATGAGTGAATGAGAAAAAATTATAGAACTTCTGCCCTGTACGAAATATTTATTTTATTAAGTACCACAGATTATGGGAAAGAAATGCTGAATGAGTTCTGTTAAAATACCATCTTTGAAAAATGCCTCAGTTCATTACAGCTTCAATCTCCTCTGCCCTGCCTGCCCCCAAAAAGTCTGCCTTGTTCTTTGGTGTTAATAAATGTAAGCCAGAATGAAACAAGGGTTTCATTGCTCAAAAGAAGTGTAAGGTTGAGGGAACAGATTTGACATTCGTTGCCAAACTCCCGCAGTGCTTCGTGCAGTGAAAGTGAATTCTCAAGATACGAGGCAGGGAGAAAACTTGGAATAAGGCCCTGTTCTCTGTAAATGGAGTTGCACTTTTCATCTGCTTAAAAAATGCTCTGAAAGAACAAGCTGTTTACTGCAGTCAAAGGGTCTTATTCAGAGCACAGGAACACGATGTGTCATTTCGCTTGCCAGATTATTTCTGGGTTTCAGAAATCAAGTGCGGTGCAAAGGTTGTAAAAGGCAAATACTGCGGTGCTGTGGAACAGATAGAATACATCAAACTCGGTCAGATCACCGTCTTCCAGAACCTCAGAGACGTAACAGAAATTAAATTAAAAGGAGTATTTTTCATTCTTCTTCTCTGTGGAGAGGGAGAAAGATGTGAAGAGTTTGGTGTCTGTTGTAGAGAAGGAAGAGAGCAAGGACTGAACCCGCATAGATTTCACATGCTTCATGTGCTTTCAGAGCCCGGGTCTATGGGGAATTATGCTTCTGCTGGTGCTCTGCTTGCCGTGTCCGGCTACGAGGTTGCTCAGTACAGAACTGGGAGGTAATGGGCTGGTTGCCCAGAATGTCCCACACAAGATTGGCAGCCCTTTGCCATTCCAGTTTCTGCAGCCTTGCTGTGGTGTTGGCTGAGAGAAGAGGCCAGGATTGTCTGTGGTGTCCCTGTAGTACTTGGGGAATCTGGACGGTTAGGGTGAGTGAGGTTACTTGCACCTGCAGGTGAAGTGCCAATGAGGAGCGAAGAACCAGACTGCTATCTAGGTAAAAGGCCTAAATGGAAACCCTATTTTTTAAAAGATATTTCAGAGTGTCAGGGTAATGTTCTTCCTGGAGGAATCAATGACAAAAAATGCATTTAAAATGAGTGGGTGCAAAAGATTAAGCTTTGGGTCATCCAGAAATGAAGAAAAAGCCCTTTGAACCAGAAAAGGAGAGAGCGTGACAAGAAAATGGGAGGTCAGATGGTTTTTTGGTTTGTTTGTTTGCTCCTGTTGTTTTCTATATTATTTTTTGACTCAAACTTGAATAAGGCACAGCCAAGAAAGAACCATGCTCTCTCTGCCTTTCTGTGGCTTGATAGTTTAATCTCTAGTTGGTCCTAAGACATTTGAGCTCCGTGTCTTCCCCAAACGCCATGGCCCTTTGCGATTGTCAGTAGGGCAGCGGGTGGCAGAGTAGTCGGAGCCTGTCTGGCCTGGCAGTTGTTGCCTTCTTGGTTGAGTGCTGTTCCCTGGAGCGGGGAGAGCGACTGCTGATAGGGCAGAGAACAAGGGAGAGGGGCCTCTGCATCTTTTTAGTGCTATTGGCTGGTTTTCTTTTCTGGCGTCTATGAGACTTGAGCTTTGGAGACCAGCCATCGAACATCCTGTTTTCACTGAATTTGTCTCTGTTCTTCCCAGTCTCTTCTCCTTTCTTCTGCCTGCAGAGTTGCTGCAGTAGCACCAAGGTAAGAATATGAAATGGCACTTCTTGGCTCATTTCTCACATGGGGATTGTTATGTTTGAGCAAGAGGTATCTGGCATTCTAAGCAGATAAGGGCAAGGTTAGCTGGGATCTCAAAAATCACTGTGCTCTGTAGAGAGCTAGGCAACAGAGGCCATTAATGTAACTCCAGATTTGCTGAGTGTTGAATTAATCTAACCTGCTTAGAATCACACTGTGTGGATTCCTGTGCAGCAAGTACTAAGGAATGCCTGCTCACTTTTAGTCCTTATGCTCAATCCTGCTCTTGTTGAAGTTAGTGGAAGTTTTAGGGTGAAGCTGCATCAAGCCTCACATATGCTGGGATTGTCAAGGGCAGCAGATGGGCAGCAATTCTCTTGTGCAATGAGTGTGTGACCAAGCTGCAGCTTTCAGCCTTTTCTGATAAAGCTGAACGAGGTGCTGTGTGCAGTTCTTTGCTTCTGGGAGTCTCCCCTCGTGCAGGGCTTGTTTCCCTGCTGATCCTGGATGGGAAGGTTTGTTACAGAAGTGACCTGTTATTCCCATGCTCAGCACTTTCTGCAAAAAAGGGAGGAGGGACAACTGGACTTTCTGTGTGCATGGTCTCAGCACACTGAGCAGCCATCTCCGGGTAAGAGAGTCCAAGCAGGAAAGGCAGGCTTGCTCTGTTACAAGAAGAGAAGGGCCAGAACTAGAAATGCAGGGCATAAGAGGAGGTTGGATGGAAATGTGTAGGAATGGAGGAGGGGAAATGGAGGGGTACAGACAGTCGGAAGTGGATAGGTGTGGGTGAAAGACAGCCCTAGTCACTTCCTCAAGGACGTACTGCCCCTATTCTGCACCTCTCCTGCCTGCTCCTGAGGCTACAGAGATCCTTGGCGTCCCCCCTGCTCTTAGAATAATGCTCATAAAGCAGGGCTCGAGTTTCTCCCAGGTATGTTGGATTTTGAAGAGCAAATCAGGGGATGTATTACAGGAAATAAGCAACTGAACATGCTTTCCAGTGCCAGAGGCCTTGGCAGCAGGTTCTGGTGCTATTCTGAGATGTCAGCCAGGCCTGAAGGAGGAGGCAGTATGTTGTTCTGCGTTTCTGTCTCGTCCAGGAATCCTGCATATGGATTCCAGGTAAGGAGCAGCTTCCTGCAGAGGGAAAGGTGATTTGGCTCAGTGGGACTCTGTACAGGGAAGACTCAAGGAAAAAGCATAACTGAGACAACCTAAATGTTCCCACCAGGCAGCAGGGTCTCTTGTGAAACTTGTTATGCCGGGCTCAACACAGGAGATGATGTTTAAAGGCTTGTTTGGAGAATAAGCTGTTGATGACTGGTTTACCTCTTTGGCACATGGAGGTCTCTGCAAGAAACTGCTTGTGGAGAAAGAAATTGGGGGCGGAGATGGAAGAACTAGATGAGGGGAGAGATAGTGGAAGGAATGTCTTGGGAATGAGTTCTTTACCTGAAATGAGTTTATTGCAATGATTATCTACAGTATGTGAACAAATGTGGTGAAACAGACTCTGGACTGTGTGCTCTGTCCCCATGGGGAGAAGCTGAGAGAGCGAGCAGTGCAAACCAGATGTTTGTCATTTTGTTTGATGCATCTCCTGAAAAGGGCTCAGACAATATGGCCATGGAGCAGCGTCCAGGAACAGGCACTGTACGTGATGGGGAATGGCAGAAGTGCCTTTGTCCCTATAGGAGATGCAGGTTTCAGGTACAAAATGTGCTTTAAAAGCACTGGAATGAGGTACCCTGGAAAACCTTCCTGCTCCAAAACTTTCTTTACTTTACTTCTTTTAATTTGTGTTCTTCTCTTTTTGACTGAAGATAAAGAAGAGCCTATGAGGACTTGTACCTCCCTCACAGATGGAAGGCTCCAAGGAAAAAATCATCCTGAATATTGGGGGAGTCAGATATGAGACATACAGCAGCACCCTCCGGACCTTCCCAGGGACCAAGCTGTGCAGCCTAACAGAGCCCCATGCCCCAAGCATCTACGACTATGATCCCACCACCAAAGAGTTCTTTTTTGATAGGAGTGCTGAGATCTTCAGCTACGTGTTGAACTATTATAGGACCAAACATTTCCACTGCCCCATTGATACCTGTAGGTCAGTCTTAGAAGAAGAGCTGGCTTTCTGGGAAATAAATGAGACACAGCTAGCATCCTGCTGCTGGCTGAAGCTGAATAACAAAGAGGTGCAGCCAGAGGAGTTTAACGTTTGGGATGAAAATGAACAGACTGATGACCAGTGCCTCATAGTCCAGACAGAAAGAAGGGATTTCAGCTGGCGAACCAGGTGGCAGCCAAAGATCTGGTCTATATTCGAAAAACCCTTTTCCTCTTTCAGTGCTAAGGTAATACTATATGTGGAGATGGGCACAGCCTGTGTCCTTTGGGAATACTGGAATGGGCCCATGAAAAATGCTAATGGGTTCATAGCTTTGATAAGTACGCTTTGAGTCCCAGATTAAAAAAGAAAAGAAAATTCTCTCTTCTCATTAACAGACACCTCCTTCTTCTCTCCTCTTGTCCCTGTTCTCTGTACAAAATGCATGCTCCATGCCTCTTTAAAATGTCAGGCATGCAGAACAACAAAGACAAGTCAGAGACTGCAGGGGATGTTTTCTGTGTTGCTGGTATTTCTGGAGCCAACATTTAGTGCTGAAGAGGCCCTCTGTGAGTCTGTCCGCATTACTCCAGCTGTCAGACATTTCCCCTTGCTTACAAACTCCGATGTAGGAGTTGAGGTGGTTTGTTCTTTGACTCCAGTCTTCTCTATTATTTTTCAAATCTGGAAGGAGAAAGTGCACTCCATGTGAGCAAAACGATGGTGATTTGAGAAGGATTAGTCTGGGATTGTGCCACTGTGCCGGTGGAGGGGGTCGTGGGGTTGTGGTGGGGCAGTGAGGTTATCCGATACTTGTTTGTTGGACTAATGGCATGTGTGCCCTTTCCTCCCTCTGCAGTGCTTGGCTTTTGTTTCTCTGCTGTTCATCGTTGGAATTGTCATCATATTCTGTGAGGAGACCAAGGCACAATTTGAGTTCTTTACTGCTAACTTCACCTCTGTTGGCTATTCTGAGGTCTCCCACGACAACCGTGAGCCCTATTACCACCAAGCTGCCTACTTGCTTCATCTGGAGCTTTTCTGTGTCCTCTGGTTTACTTTTGAGTTCTCTGTGAGATTTTGTTTCTGCCCAGACAAGAAGTTGTTCTTCCAAAACCCCCTGAACGTGGTTGACTTCCTCTCCCTCTTCCCAGTTTATATTGAGCTCTTTGTGGCTGGGCAGATTCAAAGAATGCCAAGCCTGGGGCTTTGGTTGGGCTTTGTTCGCATTGTCTATCTCCTCAAACTCCTGAAGATATCCAAGCTGATAGAAACGCCACTGATCCTCAGGGTTCTGTGCTACACCCTCAAGTCTATCCTTAGAGAGATTTGCATCCTGCTGATGATTTTGGCCTTTGAGACGGTCTTCTTTGGCGCTCTCTTTTTCTATGGGGAGCTGCTGGGGAGCCATCCGTCCTACACAGGGGAGCTGCACTTCACTGACATTCTTGTTTGCTTCTGGTGGGCTTTGATCACACTGACTACAGTGGGCTACGGAGATATTATCCCTCTCACTACAGTTGGCCAAGTGACGGCAGCCTTAGCTGCGGTATTCGGCATGTTAACTATTATCATCCCAATACCCATTTTCCTGGTGAAATTTAAAAGCTATTATGACATTGCTATCTTCAAACAGAAGCTGAAAAGGAGCAAGAAACATTAACACTTCAGAACCTCTGTTCCCCTTTGCCTTTAGCAGTAAACCTTCAGCGTGGTTTATTCCCTTTGATGGGAAGGGAGTGCAAGTAGTTCTTACTGCAGTTACTTGCTGCCTTAGCATATTTCAAACCATTGGTGAGGCCTCAGGTTGCAGTACTTGATACACAACTGATCAGACCTGTTGAATGCCATGGGTCTTTCCCATATTGCACTTCATCCCATGCTCTTTTAAATGCCACAGTTTCTCTCTCTCATCTAGCTGTTCAGCGGCTGTGATGCTGCGTTATATCCTGAATGTGCACCACATAGCCCAGTTCCATGACCTGGGGCCACAGTGTACTCCCTCAGCTGGCATACAACCCATGATGCTAGCTGTGCCCTCCATCGCCTGGCAGACCATAATCTCATTTTGCATGCTGGGAAAGAAAATCTGCGCATGGTCCTGCTCTGACAGTGAGGAGGAAGCATGGCTATTTTTTTTTTAACATCGTTCTGTTTCTTCATTTTCCCGAAACAAGCCGGTACACCTGATTTGCCTGCGCTCACGCACTGGTGTACAGAAGGGAGCAGGCTGAACTGAGTATCTGTGGTCCTGAGAGCCAGCACTGTTTGATAGCCTGCTTTGCGGGCTCACAGGAATTGCTGTGGCGTTCGGGTACCAGCAAGGGAGCCCTCCAACAGCAAATCCTTTTTGGCGCTGCTGAAGTCAATGGCAACCTTTCCTTGACCTCGGTGAGATCAAAATTTCATTGGACACTTGCAGTGGATCAACGCATTTCAACAGTTCTTGATTTTTATGTAACAAAGGCACTGAGCTATTAGCCAAAATATCTATATGGTTTTTGCTGTTCGAAAGGAAGAGCTTAATCTACAGTACTCAATATAATTTTAATGTCATTTACTTTCTTAAGGCATAGATATGAACTAGCAATATTTATCTTTTAACTGGATAGTCTTAATTGTTACCTGTGTTTAATTTTGAAATAACAAATATCGTTGAGGTTTGAAAAAAACCCACATCCCACTGTTTATATAGCAGGATGATGTGCTAAGATTATTTTGTTTAATAAGTAAAAATTTCTGTATACAATAACATGTATTTAAATTTCATTAAGGCTGTATTTTAATTGCCATTTTGATGAAGTTTTGTCTGTCCCTAAGAAGAGGTCGTGCTCCCAGGTGAAGGTAAGCACAAGGATGAAACAACCCCTAACACAAGCTCATCTGCCACCAGCTCAGTGCAGCAAACTGAGCCCTTGGTGATGAGTCCTGGAGCTAGAAATCGTGGAGGAGATGCTTTCCCAGCACAGGCTGTTCATGTCAGCCTGGCTGCCGTGCCGTCACTTTTTTCATAGCTGGGCCGTGGACACACAAACCTTACAGAGGGCATGGCAGGCTCTTCCTGAAAAAGGGGGAGCGGATACGAGCTTTGACAGCAGACTGTAGCAGATTTCAGTGTTGAGAGGGCAGGGGTTCACAACAGAGAGCAAGAGAAACTGGTGGCATTTTACATCACTGCACTGCCCCCACCCAAACCTTCAACTTCCCAGCAGCTGTTAATACGCTTTTATTTTGAATCAGAATAAAAAGTCAAAAACTGGGTATCTCTTAAGAATCAGGTTGTCAGGATGCAGTGGGGGCCAGCACAGGAGTCAAGCACAAAGCCACAACCCCCGGAGCAGGGTCCTTCCATCTTTATTGATCAGAAAGTAAAAAAAAAACCCCATTTTTCATAGAATCATAGAATATCTCAAGTTGGAAGGGACCCATAAGGATCATCGAGTCCAATCCCTGCTCCTCGCCAGACTACCTAAAACTAAATCATATGTGAAAGAGCACTTTTGACTTCTTTCATGAAAATATCAGTAAAAAGAATACATTCCTGCAAAACAGCGTAGGATTTCCCAGCAGAAAACTCCCTTGCACATGCTGACCAGTGCTGCTAACTTGTGCTGACCTCTGAATCAGCATGCAGTAGATACAGCTGCCCCTCCTTCCATGTTCCCAGTGCTCCCCAGTGTGGAAGGATGAGGAGTTACTTGTCACTGGGAAACGACCACAGCTTCACACAGTGCAAAAGTGATGGGGAACAGGGGCCTGTTCTTGGCAATACGGCTTTGCCAAAGCAGCTGTCCCTTCCCCTGTCTAGACCACGCTTCTCTCTCTCTCGTGGAGCCTCTTAGCTGCAGATTTCTGAAGCAAGAGGAGCGCTGCGAGGAGTTGTGCTTCAGTGAGCGATGAGGGAAGAGCCCTGCTGCCTGCTGGTGTTAGCCACCCCGAGAGCAGTTTGGGGGACAATTCCCTGAGGCCTCCAGTGCAGCCCAACAATGTCGTGAGGCTGACTCTAATCTACGGCTTGCTTGCATTTCTTTGAAACAAATCTCCATCCCACCATTTATTTGGGAGCAAAGTAAGAAGTGAATATCCTTCCCTCACCCCCGCCTCGCACGAAGTGGACCCTCTGCGCGCTCTGTGCTAGCAGTGTTAGAATCGTATCCACATCTATTCACGTGGTTCTTGGCAGCCAGAATGGTTTCGTAGTGTAGATCAGGTTGTAGTTTTAGGCTATTGCTTTTTGGCTATTAAAAAGCTTGTGACCGAGTGCACAATTCTCTCCTTTCACATTGCTGCCTCAGAGGTATATTTAATAATAATAATTAGAGTGCACAGGACTCTTCAGCTTTAAAGTGCTTCCTTAAGATGAGCTAATTAGTCCACACAACTTACCAGTGGATAAACCCTTACAATTTGTCTTTGGGATTATTAAAGAGAGGAAAGCCTCAACCCCTCATTCAGCAAAGCATTTGAGATTGTGCTTCATTTTAAGCATGTCTGGGAGTGAAGTACATGTTTAAGTGGGTGTAAGATCCCAGCTACCTGCCTGGGGCAAAAGCTTCCCATTTATTCTGGACCGGGATAGACCCACGCTGTAAGATAATGAATGTGTGAGCATTGCTGGGGTAGTCTTTCCCTCACAGCCCTGATATTAGCTGCCTCAGGTAATAACATCGTGGGTAATAAGACTGAGGACATAGCACCAGTGGCTTTAATGCAGTTTGTATCAGCTTGTCACTGACCACAGATACGTATTTGAGTAACATAAACTGGTGAAGTCACATCTTCATGGTTCCTGTTCCTTCCACTAACTGCTGGAAATTGCACTTTACACTTGCAGCGTAGAAGCAGGGTGTAAGTGCCTCTGACTATTTTTTTCTAAAAGCTTTTCCTGCCTTTATGAACTGGAGATCTGCAATTTCTAAATGTGCTGAACAGAGCCATGGGGCTCTGAGAAAGGCTTCCTGCATCCTAGTAGTTGTGCAGAGTGACTGTCTCAGGCTTTTTGCTTTTCCACTGGGGAGATTTCTTGGCATGATTTAAAGCTGTCCGTGTTGCTGATGTTGCATGAATGGAGAGAAATAGACAATAGAAATAAAAGTATTTTATTTGCTGCCCTCTCCCTTCCTACCCTGTTCATGCCTAGACTTAGCAGGATAAGACAAGAAAGGAGCAGGGAGATGCAGCAGAAAAGGGAAGAACACAGTTGCATCAGCCAAGCCTCCATTACCTCCAGCAGCTGGGACAAGCGTGGCCTCATTCTCTGCCTTTGGTTCTATCAATCAGCTGTGCCTGAGGCTGGGCTGACAACTTAGAGTCTCAGCAAGGATAAACAAACACACCACTTCATTATCCAGCATTTTTTCAGCTCCAGAGAAGTATCATTTGGGCTGAGGATAATTCATGCCAAGGTCAAGATGGGGAACCCTCTCACTGAACAGGGGATGGGAGATGGATGTCTCCCATATCGGAGTCATGTGTTCCTCAAACAGGATGCAAAGTCCTTCCTATGTGCAAAAGAACGCGAACGTCCCACTGAGTGAGCTTCCTAGGGCCTGTTTCTGGGAAGCACCCAGTTATGCTCTACCAGAGGGCTTCAGGGAGAGGACGCTCCTGTGGTTTCAGGGGGTGCCCTTTCCGCTATTTTGTGGCTGCGGTCAGAGGAGCTCATGGCCAACACACGCTAACAATCATACACAGAAAGTAAGGATTTTAGAGCAGGAAGCCCGCTCTTTGCAAATCGATCACAGTTGCTGAAGGTGTCAGAAAGAAGACCTTTCTCCAAAAAGATGGCTAGACGTAAGACACAGACCAGGATCTTCACATGGTTGCAAGCTATGAAATTCCTGTGTCATGGAAAACCAAGGGCTCAAGGAACAGAGACAGGGCTCTTGTGGGTCTCTACCATTTCCTTGCAGCAGGATAAGTCTGCATACAGTCTAGCAAGAGACAGGTTAGAAATTAGCCTGACGGTACACCCTGCTGCTCCAGTCTTTCTTTCTGTATGTTATACACCCTGGCCCTTTTTACTTATAAAATAAGTCCAATTCTCTGCTGAACAGGCAGAAATTCTGTGGTCTCAGGGATACCCTATGTCAGGTTAAGTGCATACTGTGCTAAAAAAGAAAATCTTTAGAGTGAATTGCCTTTTCAGTTTCATTGGATACCTTGTCTTGTGACAGACTGTAGAAAGGAGACCCCAGCTTATCCTGAGGTATGCTTCTTTTGCACATCTTCGTTCACAGAAAACTCTAATATTTGCCATCTTTCTCATCTCAGACTTTGTTCCACATTGCTGTAAATGACCTGTCTCTTCATACACCCTCCTTCAGCTCCAGCAATCCTGATATCTACTCTAGAGTTAGCCACCCCTAGCTACTCCTTACAGTCCCCCAGCTCCAAGCTGCTTGGGCGAGCTCTGCTAGCCCCGTGCAGTAGCTATGAGCTGGAAGGATATATTCGTGCTGTATCCTTCAGGGAAACGTGAACTGCCCCAAAGCCAATCAGTCTAGCAGTGCTCCTGTTTTCCCTCATTGGAATCCCTTGTCTCCTGGATACTTCCTTACATCTTCCTCCTTCTTCCCTCCATATTAGCAAGCTGGAAAGGACAGAAGGTCTAACATTCGTGCTGTGCATCCGTGGTCCAAGCAGTGCCTGAATCCCAGCCCAGCCCCAGCACCTTCACTCAACCGCTGACTGAAACCTGATGTTGGCCTCAAACTGCGGCACCGTCTCTGGGTAAAGTCCACTTGCAGCCTTCCTCTGACCCAGCCCCTGAAAGTGTGGCCTCCTCCTCCTTAGAGTCCATCCGCCTATGCCATGTATTTTCAGATGTGCCTCTGTGGCACAGTTTGCCCAGCCACAGAGCAATTTAGAAGCAAAACCTTGCCAGGGAGATCTCCCCCGTACCTCATCCGTGCTAGGGAGGGGAGCGTTTCTTTTCCCTTTCTGCAGCTCCGAGGGTTGCGTCCTCTCGCGCCTCAGCAGGCCACGTTGCTGACTGGTGCCCGGGCCGCTGTGCTCACACAGCGTGTGCGGGGCCGGCAGGGGAACTGTGCTCTGTGTGAGCCATATGAGGGGAATCGTCCCGTCAAAATGCGCCTGTCTGGCTCCCTCCCCGCTTCCCTTTTTCCTCCTTCAGTGCTGTCACCTTGTAGTATTTTAATCGGAGGAAGCAGATATATCAAGGAAGTCAATGGCAGGGGCGAGGTGGGCGGGGGGGCGGAGAGGAAGAGGAGGAAAATCACATCACAGCCCAGTCTGCCAGGGTAAATACTTGATGATTTCCTGTTATTGTAGCCTAAAATGTAGCATGACATCATTTGCGGGCCTCCCAGAATCACCCAGAAGGAGGAAAAGCCAGCATTCCCAGCCCGCCCCCAGTGTGAATCCAGGAGATTCAGACCCTATAAGGCAGTGAAGCTCTGCAAGCAGCAAAGATAGAGTTTCGAAAGCTTTCTTGTTCTTGGCAACGTGGAAATTTCACAAACAGGAAAAACTGCTTTTACTTTTCCTAAAGGGGAACCGTTTATGCCTCATGAAATATTGATGCCTTGAACCATGGTTACTTTAGAAGCAGAGCTGAAATATAAGAAATGCTCTTAGCTGAGGACAAGCACAGGGGAGCCCCTCACCAAAATCACGTCAGTTCATCGTTCCCAGCCGTCCACTTTTTTATAGTACCCACTTTTGTTCCAAATCTCTCTGCAAACAAGGTAGTTAAGTCAAAAGCTGTGGATTATATAAAACAGTCCAATATGGAATTAATTTGATAATTTTGAAAGGTGAAGCTAGCCCTCAGTACAGCAGAGATTGCCAGTGAAATGTTCTTCCTCCTTTCCTGAGCATTAAATCAATAGAGACATTTACCCAGAAAGTGAAGAGCCAAGCTCTTCTGAGCCTGGATACACGAACTATCCTGGAATTTGACCCAATGGGTCAGATTTGTGTCTCAGTTACAGTTAATCCTGAACCACTGCACTCAGTCTGCACCACTGTAAGGAAGAACAGAATCAGGTCCACAGAGACGGACAGGCTCGTAACTTTTCTGAGAGGGACAATACCTAGGCTGATTCCACACCGCACCCCTCAGCTGCCCTTTGGGCAGCCTTTCAGATAGACCACAGTGGGATAGCTGCAAAATTTGTTTTTTCCTAAGCAAGGCAACAAGCTTCATAAATACAGTGCTGTACTTGTAATCATTGGTACTCATACTCCCCCTTGCACACCTGCCAACTGCTTGGCAAGCATCAGTAATTATAGTGTAACTTTTTGTTCTTGAAACAGGAGAAATTAGTGTTTTCATGTTATATGTGAGGAAACTGAGGCACTGAGATTAAATGAACCGTGACCTTACGGAACAGAATGTATTCTCTTAATGTGGACTTAAACCAATCCTACAGCTCCAAATAGTATCAGAAAATTAGATTTGTCTTACCATAAAGTAGACTTGAAAAGTCTGAAGAAAGTCAGCCTAGAGAAGAATGATACAAGCAAGTATAGTAAGCAAAGCGCACTTGGGACTGACAAAAAATAACAACCATGTATAAGTTTTCCTGTTATTACTCTCACTTGGACTTACTGGAATACAAAAGTGGGTTGTTCCCCGTGAGCTATTTTTGGATAGGAGAACCAAGCCATTCAATTCTTCACCATGTTGAGCTCCTTTCAAAGCTATATATACAAGATGATTATCACTCGTTAAGTAGTTTGCTCTTCATTCCCAGTGCTGCAGGGTGCAGCACTGGGAACTGAGGTGAACTTAAATTTATGCACAACTATGTCGGGGCCCTGCATCCAATGAAATGAAGGGCTAGGTTCTGATGACAGCATCAGGAACCAGCATATTTACGCCCAGCTCTGCCGTGAGCAAATCACCAGCAGAGCAAATGGCTCAGATAGCACTGCGATAGCTGTGGGGTGTCGAGGCCTCGACTTAACTTCTATGATTCTGTTATGCTGAGCCAGCAGCAGCAGGGCTGAGTACCTGGCGACAGACGGATGATTGCAGTTCTCTGTGTGTGGGTAGCTGCGGAGTTTTGCGTGGTGTGAATGTTCATCTACGATGCTCTCTTGTGTGTTTCTAGGATGTCGCTCCTTGTCTGTGCAGGAGAAAGTCTGGGTCGCGTGCTGAGTCTTTCTCATTTCATTCCCGCAGCACAGGAGTGATTTGCCTACACAAGGCTGCTCTTCATGCCTGCTTACGCGCTGCAGGCTGCTTCAGTTCTCTGCAGGGCAGGTTAGTGTCACAGGATTTTTGACATAGCTAGCCTTTGATGCTAAATATTTCCCATTTCGGTTTTATGGCACGATGTGGTGCCATGTTTCCCGAGTATGACAAATGGCACAGTACTGTGATGTAGTATGATTGGGATTTATGAGAATACTTCATCCCTTGTGACAAATACAAAATGGTGCAGAGGGACGATTAGTAAAGATGACAAAAGTAGAAATGATAGCAGTTTAGGTTATGATGATGCGTTTGGGAGAGCAGCAGTGTGCTTGATTCCCACTGATTTGTACAGGATTATCTCTGCTTATAGCCAGGGTGAATCATCCTGGAAAGTTTGACTCCATTTATTGTGGAAAGCTAGGCAAAAACAAAGTGGAAGAGAATCTGAAAGAGCAGTCATTCATCAGGGCAGTAAATCCAGGTTTAAGACTCCAAGTATCAGACCGGACACACATTGGCCTGGTGATACAAGGAGCCGGTCCAGAGGCGGCTCTTTCTTTCTTCTGATTCAAATTTATTAAAAAAACATTGATGAACTTGTTTGTGCCAGGAAGATGGATCAAACATCACCTGTCCATGCCCCTACAGATTTAAAACAGATCAAATCTCGTCTCTGCTGAAGTGTGCTGGCATTAACGCATGAAGTCAGCAAAACTCAAAATGACCCAGCTAATCAGACAGAAATGGCCTTGCCTGCTCCAGAGGAACAGTTTACTGTCGGCGATCCAGAATTAGTGGATCCAGTGTTAGTGTTGACAGAAACACAGCCTGTGTGAAAGGAAATCTTCTAAAAAGCAATAAATACCTGATTTGTGTTTTCTAGGTCTACTTCCTCTAAATAATGTAAAATGGAAACTGCAGGAAAATGCAACTGGAGGCAAACTGACACACCTCACATACATGGTTTGGCAAACCAGAAAGTACGAGGTAGTATTTAATGTACTTTTTTACCTGAAGGTTTAAGGCTCCTGGTGAAAGACATTACCCCAGTGCTGCAGATATAGTGCCCGAGACATGGAAAGGACGAATGGCTTCTTCAGATTGGGGCAGAGTTTGGATCAATACCCAGAGTGATGCTCAGTACCTGGAATATACTACCACTCAGGGAGGACCATGTAGCTAACCACGAAGAAAGGGAACGCGGCTCTGAAAGCGATGACTAAAAATCCACTTGACTGAATGTCACACAAACCAGAGGACTTAGACTGTGTTTAAGAAGCTAGCCAAGATTGCTTGGGTTGAACTTCTCCAGACAACATCGTTAATGCTGGTTTGACCTTATTAAAGGCCACAATAGGGAACTACAAAACACTCCCAAACTGTTTCATCATCTATCTGCTAACTTAGAAGGAGAAAAAAATTGCCAAAGGAGCGTCCTGCTTAAGCCTGTTCTAGAATTTTATGCCTCTCTGTTGTATATTGACTAAAAGAGTCCACTAGGCTGGGTTCTTGAGTCTCTGTTTTTCACATTCGTTAGCAGGAACCAGGAAACCTTCTCTGTATTTTGTTCTTAGTGAATGCCACCGAATGGTGTCAGAGAGGGTGAAAAAGAAGAGTCCCTTGCTACCTGTGTAAGAAGAGAGCCTTTGGACACTGTCTGTACGGGGCGGCTGTACAGATCAGCAGCTTTCCCTGGGTCAGCATGTCCATGTATCGGTGGCTACCGGAGCCCCCAGGGCACTCTGGATCTGGGTACGTGAATGCAAGCGGGCGGCACAATTCCGGCAGCGAGCTAACCTAAGATCAATATGCCTGACCAAGGCCCTTTTCAGGAGAGACTGGAAAAAGGTTCAGGTGATTTGAACATATATTCTGTCCCCACGCTTGGCCTTTTGGGTGCCCTGAAGTCAATAGACAAGATTCACATGACAAGTGGAGAGAGATAAAATTAATGTCAGTGTCCAACAAATTGACCTTGTGAAGTAACCTGAGAGAAACCCAGGGAAGGTGCTGGCTTTCTAAGCTCTGCAGCTTACTGGTGTATTTGTGTTTTGGCCTGCTGTGGACATGCGGAGCCCCGGGGCAGGGACGGAGCAAGCACAGCGGGGTGTGGCGGCAGGACTAATAAAGTAGGTTCGTCTATGTAGGGTTGGGGGGGGGGGGAGGGAAGGGGATGGCCACTACATCAAGCCAGGATATGTGATGTATCATATGGCATAGGAAGCTCTGGGTGCGCCCGCCAACACATACCATTTCAATTAATTCAAAATCATCTGCAACTTCACGGAAAGGAGGAAAAAGCCTGAGGAAAAAAAGAGTTTTCTGTGGTCGCTTGTGGTGGAGGAAGCAGCTTCCTAATCTCATTCTGTTTGAAGTAGGTGTCAGCAGCCTACACATGTCTGCAAGTCAGTGCTTTTGTCTGCATCCAGGGGAGAAATGGGCCAGGTCACCCAAGGCCAAGGAATGTCTTGGGAGATCAGCTGCTCAGCAACCCAGAAAAGTAGGTGGGCACTGTTTTTTGACATGTTTTGTATGTATCTAAGGAACAGGATCTTCTGGCCAGAAATAAAAGGTCCCAAAGGTCAGTCTCAAGGCCTCCTCGGAGCTCTGTGAGAGGCAGGTTGCTTCTCGCTGTAGAGGGACAGAGACTTCAGCGCCACGAACCACGGGGCCGCGCTGATACAGCCAGTAACGGGTGATGCAGCAAACCGCTGCACCCTCGGCCATCCCACCCCGCCTCGGCAAGGATGGTGCTCTGTGAGCCCAGGGAGACTCGCTGCCCTGCCCGGGGGCCTCGTCCTGCCATGCCGGGAGGAGGCAGCCTGACCCTGGCCCTGCTGCTTCTCTCCCGGATCATCACAGAAAGACAAACGGCACATGCACAAACCCCCCAGTGCAGCACTTTGTCCCTCAGCCCTGGGACTGTTGGAAGGCCATCCACCTCCTTGGCTTCAGTGAGGACTTCTGATATCTCCCTGGTATATATCTTCTGATATCTTGAGGAGCCATCCTTTTTCCTTAACGATTATGTTTAGCTAGCCTTTCACTGAGAGGGACTTTGGTATCTTGATGGCCCTGTGGTTTCTAAAAGAGAATTACCCAGAGAGCTTTTGTGTTTTCAAAGCACTGCAGAAACATCAGTAAGCTAATCCTCCCTGCCCCAGGGCTGCTGAGGATGGGGGTTTCTTGGGGGGGGAAGGGGGAAGGCTCCTGGGCTTGGGGATCTTCTGAAAAAATGTGTTTGGGCTAGAAAAACTAGTTTTGACATTGGGGGCTTTTTTTTTCCTTGTCATTTTAACTGAGGGGATTTTCTTTTCTTAAAAACAAAAAACCGAAACAAACAGAAACAGATTAAGTGAGAGAAAAAATATTGTAAGACAAAGTAAAAAAAGTTATGGCTGTGTTTTAAAAGTGGCAGTCTGTGTTCCCTATGAACAGAGAAGAATTGTCCTGAAACAGAACAGGCATAATTGGGACTGAGTGTCTGCTTCTCTACGTCTGTCGCCGAAGACAGCCGCTTGTGGAACAGAGAACAGCTAAGAACACAGTATGTATGTATGTATCTATGTATGTACCTACCTATCTATCTGTTATCTATCTATCTATTGATCTACCCACCTATCCATTCCTCTTTTTTATAACCCACTCACTCTGCTGGTACAAATATCCTAAATGCCTTAATTCTCTGCATTTTAAGATCAGAGATGCCACGTGTTTAGTAAAAACCCAAGAAGAATACATGTTGCCATCTGCCGTGCCTGTGTGGCTGGGCGGGGCGGTGTGTGCTGCGCGGTGCGTCACCGTGTTCTGCTGTGGGGAACAGAAGAACGGGGTGCAGAGCGTGGGGGAGCTGGGGCTGCCCGGGGGTGCACGTCTCTCAGTCCTGCCAGCCTGACTGCCGATCACGCCGTGTAGTGTTCACAGTGTGGGAAGGAATTCCCTTCGCCTGTGAGTGAATCAGCTGGGTGGGAGAGGTAGCATGAACATTCCCAGATTAGACTCCTGCGGCTCTAGGCGTCTCCCGCACAATAACGTTCTGGGGTTTTTGAGTCTGCTTCACGACCTAGCCCAGAAAGAGCTGCGATACTTACCTAGGCAACATTGCCATGGGTCAGGGCTTCGTGTTCACCTGGAAAAAAACAGGAGCCAAGAGTAATATCTTCAGTATATAATGTTCCTGCATTGGAATAAAAATGGCTGGCAACTGCCGGTATATTTTTAAGGTTTCCAAAAATAGATTTAAATCTCAGGCAAAATGAATGGAGCCAAGACTTAGATGGAAAGAACTGGTAAAGGGTTGTTTGTCTGAAACGGTTAGTGCTGAGATCATCTTCCACATTATATGCCACTACCTGGAAACACGGACCAGTTTTCTTTTCCCTCTTTAAGGCTGTCTGAGCCCTGTGTTCCAATGCATTGATTCACTTGACCAAGTTTCAGTACGGTGGGGAGAGTTGACTTAATGTTAGCGGGGAGGCTGAGCGCTCCCTCCCTGCTCTGCTTCTGCTCCGTAGGAGCTGGAATGCCTGCAGCACCGACTCGGAGCCCTGGAGAAGCAGAAGGGAGTTAGATTGTAGGCAGCTGCTCTGTGTGTGTGGGAGAGAAGGTTTTCGAATCACGGCGGCAGGTGAGAGAGGTCAGGGAGAGATGAGTGGGAGCAGGGGCTAACTGGAGGGTAAAACCTCTGGGGAGGTGCACACTGACGTCCAGGAGGAATCTGATGTCAGTCAGTGAAGCCCGAGTCCACGGGTGAGCCTATCCTATGGCATTTTGCAGAGGGGAGAAGGAGAATTTAGGAGCCAGCTTCAGAACTGCGGTTTGGTGCTCAGTGCACCTGTGGGCTAGCCTGGCTCAGCTGGCCTGAGGCTGAAGGTGCTATTTGGCTGCATTTAAGACTGCCTTCCTTGGAGGTTACTGTCCCCGCAGAGGTGCCAGTAAATCTTCATGTCTCCTTGCTCCCTAACTCAGTGCTGCCACCCTCATCCGGGTTAAAATCCATCCTGCGAAAAATGTTTGAACAGGTTCAATAGTCATACAAGCGAGCCTGGATCATTTTGACAGGTAAGCATGTCTACATTAACAAGTAGCGTGGTGTGGCGGGAGCAGATCTGGAAAACAAGAGAGCTGCTGCTGAATATTTAACATTCACGCTAAATGTGTTTCAGAGGGAGCTTATTTTGGACTTGCGCTGTTCTGGTCCAGTTAACTGAATGCTTGCCAATAGCTGGAGCACAATAGATGCACCCCTGGAAGCGCATCTTCTGGCTTATTTTCATCCAAAAGGAATTCAGTTCACCAGGTGTGAGACTGCACCATGATGGGAAAGAAAATGCAGCGAATAGGAAATTAACTTCAAAACCAAACTCCTGATCTGAACTAAAAAACTAATGTAGATGCGGCTTACTTATATAGTTTGGTGGCTGAGGAGCTGGTAATCTCCAGGAGAGCCAGAGGTGGGGATGATGGGGGTGTATGAAAACTTCTTAACCCAGCCCAGTTACAGCCTGAACGCCACATCGGTCTGCAGCTGAACGCACTGCAGCCAAACCCCCAGCCACATCAGAGCCAGGGCTGCCCGGGGGTTAGCACACAGCCTGTTCACTGGCTGCTGCTTCGGGGGGATAAGTGCTACTTACGATAGATGATTCTTGGAGGAATAATTCTGCTCCCTCTCCCACAGTGGCCCCACTGTGCCGTTGATGAATGCAAAGGGGAGACAGGCTTAGGCTGGGAACATCGAGGTGATGGGATGTTTGCTTGGGCCTCCCTGTGCGTGTGAGAAGCCAGTGAGCAGCATTTTGCAAACGTGAACCAGGGTCACGGAACAGATTGTGCATGCAAGAGCCTACGCACTGCTGCCCCAGGGCGCTAAATGCTCTGGACCTAAAGAAAGAAGAGGGCACGGAGAACCGTCCAGGAGTTGAAGGGCTGGTTTTTACCGAGTTTAACATAGACCCAGACTTCATCAAACTGCAACTTTGTGCTGAGGGCTGGCGATGGTACGGCAGCAGCTTATTTAACGGTCTGTAGAAACCGCTGCTCTGGCTGCGGCAAGGTCTGCCACTCGCTCGCTGGTTCCCTTACCCACGCATGCAGACTCACACAGCACAGGGACTGCACCCTGCCGCCCCTGGGGCTACTGCACGCTCAGGTAGGAACAAGGCCAGGCTCTGTGACTCTCTCACTCTGATTGAGTTTCAAATCTCACAAGTAAGCAAGGCAGCTTTTAGGCCAACAGGCTACACCACCCACTGTCTAGGACGATCAGGATGCACAAGTGAATGTGCTCGAATACTGAGCTGTTCAGATCCTATTGTCCAGGTGCATTTCTACCTGTGCAGAGTGAATGGGCCAGATACATGACCCTGACTTCCCAGCTGTTCTCGACACCTATGCAACATGAGCACAGAGACACTTTCCAAGCAAAGGGGCATATTTTAGACCATTACTGCGCATGACGGTACAAAGTACTAAGATGTGGAGGGTGAGGCTCCATAATCATCTACATCTGTTGTGCAAATTTGCAGTTGGTGGGATTTGGATCAGACTCTTGTGCAGTTTTTCCCTTTTTATGTATCACAGAGCCTGGACAAGAAAAACAGCTGCTGTTCTTGTCCTGCCATCTGCCTCTCTGGTTCTTGCTGTTAGCAGTGCTCTGAAGTACTTCAGCTATAAAACCTCAAAAGACTTTAAAAATAAACTCTTTGCACCGACAGCTTCAAAAAATATCCCGGAAACAATTCTTTTAAATTAAGAATTTAGATAATATGTAGAAACATGTATTTATAAATAATTAACATAAAGTATAGATTTTGCAGTGTTGCCCGAAACCTTAAGATGACAACTTTGTCAGCCCCCTCTAAGACAGCCAATATTATGATATTACTTTTATAGCTGGGCTAATCAAAAAGAATATAAAATTATCCAGTCAGACACTGGCACAGCTCATACGACCAAGGAGAGCTATCTTCTAGTCTCTGTCCCTAATTTATAGGACAGTACTTTAACAGCCTAATTTTTCTTAGGCTGGGGGTTGTGGATTTTCAGTGCCTCGGCTACTTTTACTTTGCTCACGGAGAGGCAAATTGATCAGGTATTTTTTGTAAGAAAAAGCAAGCTGTGACGTTTGAACAGCGCAGGCAAGTCCTCTGTTGATGGCAGTCTCAGGACTTCCGAGGAAATGAGGTTTGATGTTGCCGTCCCTGTAGACCTCTCATTTTCCTGTTAACTGCTTTCTACCCCCATCAGACAGACTCTTCGTTTCCTCCTCCACCCATTCTTTCCTTCTTTGCTTTCTACGGCAACACGGAATGACTTAGTGGTCAGAGATTCTCCTTGGAATGTTTTTTTAAGATATTGTTATGGGTGCTGGTTAATGAGGTTTAGGAGAACACCAGAATCCAGAAGTTTATTTGATTGGAAAAAATAGAGGGATAGGAATGAATAGCTTATCTTGGCTCTTCTTTCATAACATATTTTTGGAACAGACATCAACCCCTAGGCAGAGTCCATTTTGCTGCCATCTCAGCACAGCTGCTTTGCTACCTAGTTGATTGGTAACAGTCTCCTTGCTTCAGAGTCAATTGCAAGAAACTTTTAATAACCATGCTGTAGCCAAAACAGTGAGAGTCTGAACCAGGTTGAGATCTTTCCTTCCTTGCGCCAGCACCAGATGTGGCATGTAGACAACTGGGCACTTGGACTCATTAGAACCTTTTTAACCCCTCCAGGAGCCATTTGTGAGGAATCACCTGGTGATTCATCTCCGTGCATCAGGTCCCTGGCTGGTGTTAAAGCTAGAGCCCATTTAATCTCAATTGCTCCATATAGCAAAAGGCCCGTGTGTATCTGTGTGTCTGTGAAGAGGGGATAGGCAAGAAAAGGAGTTTATAAAAGGTGAAAAGAAATGTGAGATGTCTTTCCAAAGGTTTCTGTAAATCTAAGTTTACAGCTCTTGTACCCAACACAAATGACAGGTCACTGTTTCACCCATCACTAAAAGGCAAATTAATGCAGGATTTCCTCAAGCCCTTGAAAAAGTTAAGAAATTGATAACCACTTGTTGAAGATCTGGTCCTGATCTGCACGGCCTGCGAGGAGCGGCTGAGGGCTCTGGGTTTGTCTCGTCTGGAGAAAAGGAGGCTGAGCAGCGACCTCATTGCTCCCTGCAGCTTCCTGAGGGGCAGAGGTGGAGAGGGAGGGGCTGAGCTCTTCTCCCTGGGATCCAGGATCTCCCCGGGATCCTTTGAGCCTGGGAAGGGCTCCAAGCTGCCTCCGTCAGGGGAGGGTCAGCCTTGACGTGAGGAAACACTTCTTTACCCAGAGGGTGGTCAAACACTGCAGCGGGCTTCCCGGGGAGGTGGCCGATGCCCCAAGCCCGTCAGTGCTGGAGAGGCATTTGGCCAATGCCCTGAATAACGTGCTTGAACTTTTGGTCGGCCCTGAAGGGGTCGGGCAGTTGGACCAGAGGATCGTTGTAGATCCCTCCCAACTGAAATATTCTAAGTAGAGGTCGTGATGGACAGCCCTATTTATTTCTTTCAGAGCTCAACAAAGATAAAAACCACTATTTGCATACTGCAGGCATGTTAAACAGAAAGTAGTTTCATTACAGGACAAAATCCCTCAAAAGTTAAAAGCTCTTACCCATCCTAAGGCAGAAAAACATTTTGTCTCCTTTGAAAGAAGCTACAGAAACCAAGTTCACCAAGAACCTTTAACTTTCCAGCTTTAGAAAGCTATTCTAACAACCTTGAAGTTGTATGTTCAAGATACAATATGAAAGCGGCCCTGAAGGGGTGGGGCAGTTGGACCAGATGATCGTTGTAGATCCTTCCCAACTGAAATATCCTATCCTATCCATTGATGAGCAGGCAAGCTGTACAGCTCTGGAAGACTGGACTCCTGTTGTGAGGCCTGAAGGCTGCAGACACAGCACCTAACCCTAACACCTTCTAGTATGGAACACCTTTGCTTTGTTTTTTTTTTCTGTTTGTTTTTTTTTTTTTTAATTACATTGCAGCAAGCTGGATGGAATAAGGCCTCTATCTTCTGCCAAAGCTATGCGAAGGGCAGTTCAAGTCACCCAGCATTAGTCCAAAAAAACTATATGCTGATGAAATGGCCCCTTGTTTAAGTGCTCATGCTAAATAATTCTGGTATTTCAGACCAAATAATTTACGTGCTTTTCCTGCTTAAAAGAAAGTACTACAAAAGGTTTGATGTAAATGAAACCAAGACAATAAATCCCCAGTGAAATACCAGACCTCCTCCCAGGAGAATGCTTAATGTCATCCTGGTCTAATCTAATTCTGAAATACTTTAATATTATTTGGGCTCTGAGCAGTCTGGAAATAACAGCATTTTTGAGGCCCTGGGTAATGTTACTCGTCTCTACAGCCTCCTGCAGGGAGGATCCTCAGTCAGCTGACGCTTTTACCCCTTGGAATCTCATCCTGCAGTCGGGGAGGAGAGATAACCCCTGCCTGTGGCTCCCAAAGAATCCCCCGATGCGCTTGTTCTCACAGGCGGCCAGGCAGGGAGGGCTCAGCAAGCGGCTGCGCGATCCACCATCCCTCCTCAGCCGCTGGCAAGGGAGAGGTCTGCGGGGGAGGCGAGATCTCCGGGCAGCTCCGCAGCAGCAGGAATTCCTCACGACACCGTAGCTGGAGCACCATGTGGTTCGAATGTTTCGGATGTCTTGTCCTCCCCCTCAACAGGGAAGGGGAAGAGGAAAGGAAGAAGCAGGCGAGGAAGTGAATTGTAGAGACTCATGTGCCTGTCACAGGGAAGCCTTGTCTTTCAAAGTGGCACGGATGGTATTTGGTTTGGCTGTTGCTACGAGCAATAGAGAAGAAGGACAAGAGAAGTGGCTGGGGTGAGAAAGAAGTGTCTGTGATGCTGCAGAATCCACTCTGCTGTGTCTCGCCCCTTCAGACTGTTTGTAGACTGTTCGACGTAGGGTTTATGACTTTCTGTGCACATGGCCAATGCCTGGCACGCTCTCAGTGGGACTGCAGTTGCTTTGGATCTGGTCGTTTCACGGACATGGGGCTTCGTTTGCATCACGGCTCCTGTCATTAGCACTATGAAGAAAACGTTAGGTCCCTGGACGCTAAGCTGTGGCTCCTTAAATTTGGCAAGGAAATAGCTAGACTTTTATCACCTGAAGTTTTATCATCTTCGTGAAAAAGAATTATTAAATCCTCCAAACAGCTACCTCAGTCTTACGAAGGAATGTTGGAACGGAAGTCCCAACAGAAGCCGAATCGGGCTCTCCCCATCACATATGATGTCGTCAGCATGGTGATGCAGAAGTCTCCACGGAGCCACCTGAAAGCTCACCCCTAACATTCCTGGATTCAAACCTGGCAAAAATCACGAGCAGGTGCCTTTGTTATTCTGGATCTCTTCTGGCAGTATCAATCTCTGTAGGAAACAAGTGGAACCCTTTCATGGCACAGTCTTGTTTAACCTAGTCTAAGAAAGTCCTAATGTAAAAATGAGTCAGAAAAGGAAGAAAATATTGTAAAATAGGCTTTTAGGGACCCTGTGACTTTTTGTATAGAAAAGTTACACCGATTCGCGTCAGTCCAATTATACCGACCTTTTTTCCTGTGTAGACACAGCATCGAGATTCCAGTTTAGGTGAAACCTGCCTATTCAGGTGAAGCAAACAAAGCTGACGGACCCCATCTCCATTTCCTGCCAGCTGGGCACAGGAATATTTTTATCAATCTCTGTAGTATTACTCCTAGTTCACTCTGGGGTGAGGCAAGGCCTTGTCTCTTACAAACTTCATTTTTCATTTTTTATAGGGTGAGAACTATTCTGGATTTTCTCTTTCTCACATAATGCTGCATGGTGAGGAAACATCACATTGAAAAGCAAATCAACACATTTTATAAGCCCCTAGTTTAAAAATTATTTGCGTTACATTACATGTACATTTACAACAATATTATTCCTTGGGGAAAAAAAGAGAAACTTCCTTTCTGCAGACCCTGAGGATTTAATTACGGGTATTTACAAGGCACTTTGAGGTCTTTTGAATAAACTGCAATTTTAAAGACGTACAAAGCGTTGTTATGAATCTGCTGTCAATTCCCAACATACCTCAGTTCAATATTAATCCCAGCAGAATCCTGTAATCAAATTAAAGAAAACAGTTTACTCAGCAGGAGGCTGTGCTGAACTGCCTAGTAGAGCTTGGCTTGCTCTCTTCCTATTTTATATCTGAATTTATGTGTTCTCATATTAACACAATCTTCATTTATTCAACATGCTGGGAGAAAAGTAGGTATGAAGTACAGCTAGTCTGCATGGTCTTTCCATCAACCAACATGGCTTAAAGATTGAAAATGTTTCGTAGATTAGACAGGAAGACACAAATTCAAGAAAAATAGGAAGATAGGTTCCTACTTTCCTTAAAAATTAAGACGTTAAATTTATTGAGAACATTTCCTTCTGCAGGACACAGGCTGTTAACTTTAAAAAGAATGACTTTTTTTTTTTTTTTTTTTTTTTCCCCTGGGAGAAAACAGGACTTGGGTTTGTGTTTGACAGCTATGTTCAAAGTCCCAAATGAGACGAGATGGCTTCTTCAAAGCCCCCTGAAAATGCTGGACCTCGACTGCCTCCCTCAGTGGCTCCAAACACAGACGGCCGGGGAAGCTTTGGCGCGGGGTCTGCAGCCGGGCCTCGGGCTATTTTCGCCCATGACTTCGGCGGGTCGTTCACACCGTGCGATGACGGTGGCGGCCTCCGGCAGCCCCGAAGAGCGGGGGCCGACCGAGCACCAGCCCCGAGCGAGGGTGCCCGGGCTGGCTGAGAGGCCACGGGATCTCTCCCCCGTCAGCGCTGCGGTCTTGGAACAGCGCAATCGCCCGTGAAGTAGCATTAATTTTCTAATAGCGCTTTTAGCGAGGACCAGGAGTCCCAGCGACGCCCGATACGCAAATAAACTTCAGCGTCCCGCGCTTTCTCGGCACCTGGTCTGGGGGGCGCTGGGAGCCCCCCGGGCGTTTCGCCGCTGCCTCGGAGGCCGCTGCCCCCCCGCCCGCCTGGCAGGGGCCCGCTCCGGCGGGGGCCCGCAAAGGCTTCGCCCTCCCCCCGCGGCGAGGCCGCCCCGAGTCTCGACGGCGACGCCGGGCCCGGCCCGGCCTCCCCGCGCCGCAGGACCGGGCCCGCGGGGGGCCGCGCCCCGCCAAGCCGGCCGGGGCGGGGGCGCTGCAGCTCCGGCCCCGGAGGAAGGCGGCCGGGCGCGGGGCCGGGCCGTGGGGCGGGGCGGGGCGGGGCGGGGCCGGGCGGGCGGAGAGGCGCGGCGCGGAGTCCCGTTAGAAGCAGCGCGGAGCCCGCGGAGAGCCCCACCGGCGCAGGAGCAGCGACCTGCCGTGCCCAGTCCGCCGGGAAGATGCCGAAAACGGTGGGTGCCGCCGGAGCGGAGCGGGGGGGCCCCGCCGCGGGGGCGGCTCTCGGCGGCGGCCGAGCGGGGCCGGCGCCCGGGGCGGGTGCGCGGGGCTGGGCGGGTGCGGCGGCGCCCGGGCCTGGCGGGGAGAGGACGGCGCCGCCCCGGCTGCGCGCCTCGCCCGCCCGCCGGCCCGGGGGGCTCTTCCCGCCTGGGCTCGCCTGCGCCCCGCCCGGCCGCGGCCGCCGCGGAGGGAGAGAGGAGCGGGGGAAGGAGGGAGCCCCGGGGAGCGCGGCGCGGGCCGGGCGGCGGGCGGGAGGGGAGCGCGGCCGCCCGCCCCTCCATCTTGCGCTCCCCGGCCGGCCGCTCCCTGCCCTGCCGCCGCACCCCGCCCGCGGGGCCGGGCCGGGCGTGGGGCGGCTGCTGGGCCGGGGCCCCGCCTGGGCCGCGGCTGCCCGCTGGGGGCGGCTGGCGGGCTGGCTAACGGGCAGCGCCCGGCGGAGGCCGCCCCTCCGCTCCAAAATGTCCGGTGGGGCCGTGCCTGCCGCCCGAGGGCTCGGGGTCCCTGCCCGGGGCTCGGGGTGCGCCCGGCTCGGGAGGGCGTGCGGCGGGGAGCTGTCTGCAGCCTGACGGGGCGTGAATTAGTTCTATGGCCGCCGCTCATGTGCTCTGTAAAGAGGAGAAGTTGGGGTTTTCACAACTTGCAATTAGTCAGCTTGAGTTGCTAGGGAGCCTTGTCCCAGCTTGACTCGAAGTATTTCTTGGCTGGAGAGATCTTAGTACTTCAGAAAGCCTGGTCAAGTCTGTACTTGACTCTCCTCCTCGCAGCAGGAGCTCGGTGACGAATGAGGAGCATGGGGTTTTTCCATTTAATTTCCCCTGGTTGGAGAAGAAGAATTGGTCCTAGCCCTTCATTGATAAAACAGGAAGGGGGAGGCTGGAAGGCTCTCGATGTTTCCTTGCTGGGAGTGATCTGAAATGGCCCAAGAACATCTTATGTTTAAGCTAAGAGTCTGTGGTTTACATAAAGGAGAGAAAAAAAAAAAAACAACCAAACTCTAAACAAAAACCCACCCCTGTGCAAGTGGAAGTTGAAATGGAATCCACCCTGATTTTTTTTTTTCTACAGATAGTTTAATTTTATTACTTTAAAATAGATACTAAATGCCTATTTGACTGACTTCTGCTTTTCCTGCTGTCTTAAATGCCAGCTCTCCGAGACAATAGCTGGATTTCTTTTTTTAAACATCAACATCTTAAAGGATATCAAACTCAAGCCACTTAAACGTTAACACAGTATTTTCTGAAGCTTTCGAAAGGCCTTTCTTCAAACATCAGCAATGACTAGTGAAGATTTACTTCCAAAAAAAAAAAAAAATACGGGCAGCAAGTTAAGCAAGATGAACAGAAGTAGCTCAGGTTAGGGGACTTCTGCGTAAAATGCAGTTGAGACCTTTTAGCTAGGGAGTTTACGGTTGTCATGAGTGACTTCTTTTAGTGTGAATCAGCCAAGAAATCCTGAAGGTGTTGAAGAGACGCTTATGGGGCAGGGTTCCCGCTGCCAGGCTGCACCAAAGGTTGGGAGACGGCCCTGCGGGGTGCCCGCTGCGGCCGCTGTGTCTGCAGGCACACCCGGGGCTGGATTCGCGTTCTCTGGTTCTGACAGAGCAGTTCTGCTTTCGGAGCTCTTAGAAACTGGAACAGATAAAGAAATGCAAGGGCTTTGCTACGGCGCCATGTATTGCACGCCGCAGATTCCGCAGAAAGCGGTTCAAGTGTTTGGGCCTGTTGAGGTGCAGAGCTGCAGGCCTCCTGCTGTATCAGCCTTTGGTTTCCTGCCCCATCTGCCCTAGTTGCAGCCCCAACTGAAATAATATTTTAAACATTATTTCTTGAGCTGTGGTTTGCAGGAACAGGATATGCTGGCGTAACTGTGTAATCAGTTCTTCATGTGAAAGAAACAGGGCTACTAGTGTGCTAGCTTAAGATTTGTTAATAGCTACTTAACTAACAAAACAGTAAAATGCAAGTGACTTTCCTCAATTAAGGTCAAATGTGGGTGAAACTGGAGCAGTCAGATGTAGCTATACGTGGGCTTCATCACAAAAATAAATCCATTGTGAAGAAGGCAGATGGAGGAAATGTTCCAGGGAACAGTTCTGGCTGGGCAGGAAAAACATTTGTGTCTGAAGTGTTTGGTAGCTCTTATCATTCATCTCACCAAGCTCACAGAACATGCTGCTGCGCGGCTTGAGCAGCAAAACCTGTTGAGTTCCGAGTCCCTACTCCTCCTTAAGCTAGGCTAAATGTTAACACATGTAGCTAGAGATTGCTGGTTTGTTACATGAGGTTTGCCACAAGTGGCACTATGCTTTGGTGCACTATTAATAGGACTTCAAGATTAACTCTGGTAACCTTTGAACTACGGGCACGTGATTTGCTGTTGTGAAGTGTGGTGTCTGCACAACTGGGGGCTTTGCTTGCTGGAGGCTTCGTAGGCTATGTAGAAAGTCCCTGATGGATCGGCCTGCTGATCCTGCCATGCTTTCCACAGGAAAGCTTCACTGTTTTATCTAGAGTGATGTTATAGTTAAGCAACCAACTCTGGCTTATAATTTTTTTTTTTTGTTCTGAAAAGTTTGCAAGATGTAAACAGTTAAAGCACATGCCAAAGAGGGCATATAATTCCCCCTCCCCCTTTGTATTGCAGAGGGGTGGAAGTAGTTGAATGCTAAAACGCCTCTTGCAAGCCATTGTCAAGTTCAGAAAAGTCTCTCCCCCGGTTGTGAGAAGTCTGTTTATTGGCCATGATCTCATGCTTACTGAGGAGTGCACTGAGTCATTTCAGGCTGGGCAGAGCTGGAAGTCACACTCAGTTCCACATCCTGATAGAAGGGAATGAGCTGTCATGTTGATGGCTAGTCCAAGCCCCGTAGTTAATCACTTGAACTTCAGTGTTACCAAAACCGTCGCAGTTGGAGGGGTGGGAGGGAAAGCCACCTTTTTTTATACCAGTCATGCCCATTTAATGGGCTGATACTTTACTGTGTCTTTAGCTACTAGAAAAAGCAATGTTTCTGTATCGGGATTCATTAACTATTTTGCCTATGAATGTATTTACTTTATGGCTCTATGAATGGATAGGCCACTGGACTTGAAATGTGAGCATGTCGTGTATGAGGTGTGTATTCTACTGTCCTGTCACTAGGACTTGAGCAGTTCTGTTTTAAGTAACATAGTGTTTACTTGTAGAGAAATGAGTTTAGTCAGAGGTAATCTCATGAATACAGAAAGCTTCAAACTAAGGTATAATAAAGTTTGGACTCCTCTTATTGTATTGGCAGAACTAAGTGTTTCTCTCTGCTCAGAACGTAAGTCTCCAGGTTTCTAGGGCAAAGTGTTACTGCAGAGAAGATCAACTTGGACAAGCATGAAGTCTTCAGCACAGAAGAATAGCAAGATTCATAGGTCTCAGCTCTGTGATGCTATGTAAGATTTTTTAAAAAAGTCTTTTCTGCTGTTGCCTTTTCCCTTAATACTTTCTAAAACTCAGTGTAGCAATATCCATTAGGGCCTTCGGGGACCCTGTCTGTAGCTTAAATTGATGGTCTTTGGTACTTCTGGGCCTTCCATGTTAAACAGGGAGTTTAAAGAATACCATTGATAAACTAGCGTTCGCTTTGTTTTTAGGTACTGGTAAAATCTTGCTTCACCTTCTTACGGCAAGCCTTGCGCCTAGCTGGCAGCGTTGTGCAGAGAACCTCAGTTACAGCGGCTTCGGACCGTAGTGGGTGAGAACTGTTCCCAGTGCCTGATCCGAACTGGTAGTCGTGATCTGGTTCTTAGAACTTTAACGTGACAGTGTTAGGCCTAAGAGTGCTTATCATACCAGAGGTTCGAGGAGATTAAAAGTGTTAGTCGAGTCCATCCTTTTGTTTTTGACCTCTTGATTTGTTGCTTGAGGCAGATGAGCAAGAGGCAGGTTGGTGAGGTGCACACAATAAAAGGAGCCCAAGGGAAGCTTTAGATCTGCTGCTTCTGCCGTAGAATCCTACGGGGAAAAGAGTGCCTAATACCAGGGCTTGGTTGCCACGCTTCTTGCAAGTATCCTGTCCCCTTAACGTTTACAGGCAGTGCCTCTTCTGGACCTGCAAGGGGCTGCAGCGCTTTCCTTGGGGTGACTCTGCCTCGTCTGATTAATCGCCCCGAAGGTTAATTACAGTTCTTGCTTTTCTCGTGAGGATAGTTCATAAGATGCCTTAATATGGACTCCTTTTTTTGACAGGAAATGGCATCGCTGCCTCTAGAGGGAACTTGTTTCAGTTGTTTTATGTATAATGTCTGGTCTGAAGTGGAATCCTCCCGCGCAGAGCTCACTGAAGTCCCTAGGTAGCTACATGAGAGAGGGCTGACAAACTGAAACCGCACGACTGAAATGCCTTCTGTCGCAGCTTCTGGCGAAGCTGGGGGAGCAGGAGCAGGAGCAGGACCCTTCCTGGGTTGCTGGGCTCTGCGCGTCCTTGCTGAGCGACGGGCCCCTTTCCCAGAGCAGCCCCTCTGGAAGAGGTAGCTCTGGCCCCGCTCCAGGCTCTGAAGGGAACTGACTAAAAGCTTCCCCTGGCTACGTCATCTCCTGGCCTCTTTCCTGCCTTGCTGCAGCTCAAACAACCTTATTTGGCTGACGGCTTTTTTCTTTTTTTTTTCCCCTCCTCTGCAGCGAGAGGGCCTCCCTGAATTTGCACAATAAAGCTGTTATCTGTGCTTAATCGCTGTTCTGAGGACTACAATGGGGTCTGCTTGAAAAAGAGTTCCAAGGTCTCCACGCTAACTCCTTGCCCCCCCTCCCGGTGTCTTGGTTGTCTGTCTGCTAAATGATGATACTGGAAATCGGCATCACCCTGCGAGGAGTCTCTGCTGCTGCAGACACGCTGTCGGAAAGGAGGAAATCCCTCCCTGCCCGGGAATAATCCAGGGCAATTAACTGATGTAAATTAAGAGCACTAGTAAGCAGCCAGTTAATTGCTTGCTTTTCCCTAGGGGTGTTTGGGAACAGCAGGAATTTGCATAGTGCAGCCAGTAATACAGCATCAAAGGAGTTTGTTTTTATCCCATCTGAAGCTTCTAAAGCAGGCTGAAGTCCCTAGATTCGTGGAAGGCTACTCTTTTGGGCAAACCTCTTTGAAACACTTCTATGGCTGTGTCTTGGTGGAGCATTCAAGTGTTTTGGAAGTTGTGGGCACAGAACCCACCCTTCTGACTCCAGTAGCTAATGCTGACTCGTACTGTAATGTTGAAAAGATTGTGCAGCCAGTACTTGGCAGGGGTATAGGAAGAGACAGTCACTGGCAGGCTTGGTGGTTATAAACAGGATCAGCTGCAACTGTTCGGAGGTTTAAAACCTGAAATTGCAGAGGTTTGAGCCTTATCTTGATGAGAGACAACTGTGGCTGCAGCAACTGTGGATACGTAGGTGGGTGATCTGGTGCTGCTTCCTTCCTCTGCAGCCATGACGGGAGGCTGCACGAAGGGGTGATCCTCCAGTGGAGCACTGGGGCAGGCAGAAATTCTTGGCCGTTGTATAGCAGCTTGTTGAGCTTGTATTAAATGGGGAGAAAACACTCCTTGAAGAGATTTTTTTTTTTAATGGTATACTCCTGCAAAATGCTTTTTCCTAGTTGTTCCAACATCTCTGAAGCTGTAGTTGTTCTGAGGAACCTATTAAAAAATACAAGCTTTGGATGAAGGAATGATGTTTGGTTCTTGTCCCATTCCCAGGCTAAGAAATAGGAGTGTTTGGCCATGCTAGGTTTCTCTCCCTTTGGCGGTGGCTGGTTGACGAATAGCAACAGACAAAGGCACAGGGGTGCCCCTAAAGGAGGAATGAATGAAAACCCTCCGAATCTGATCTGCTCTGTAGAGAAACGTGCAATTAGGCAAGAATGAGATGACGGACTAGGAGGGGGAAGAGACAGACTCCTTTCTCTGCCAGCAGTGATTCTGTGTAGAGAAAAACGAAATCTCAGAAGAGATCAGAAAGAGGATAACTGAAGTAGTGAATAAGAATGGCATGGTATGCGTGGTCCAGACTGATCTATGCTCTCTTGCCCGTTTCGTTTCTAGCACTATTGGTCAGCTTGTTTGTTTTGCAGAGGAAGGCTACTCAGGAGAAGAGACTTCACTGTGCTGGAGTGTGAATGCTGTGAAACCTTGTTGTTTTTTTTTTTTTCTTTTTTGGGGTGGGAGGGGAAGGGGGTTAAGTCAGTGTCAGAGAATCTTGCGTGCAGCAAATTGGAGAATTGCTATTCTGCGATTGTATGCCTTCCTATGTTCTCCAGGTATTTTCTTTTTAAAGCAAAACTTCCTGCGATGTGAGGATAACTCTGTGCTCTGGGAGACGAGATCAAAAGCTTAAGTATCAATAACTAGTTTGCCAACATTGGGTTATTTCCTTTGCCCCTACATATATCTATATATTAAGGAAACTTAATCACTTTTGGAAAGGTGGACTGGTTCACTTCATTGGTTTTATTGGGTAGATAATGAGAACTTTAGCTGGGATGTATTGACTTCCCACGGCCATGAACCGTTCTTGTCTGTCTGCGCATCACTGATTTTTCCTCTTCTCCTTAGTAAGCCCTTATGACTCACAACCTTTTTTCTCTCTGGACTGGGAGACCTAGTTATGGTGGGGAAGTGACTAAGTACAGGAAAAATCTGCCATCGCAGTCTGATCAATCACTTAGTCACACCATTTAATAAATGTATTTGGCTTTATATAACACAGGCTAATAAAGCTCAGAATTCTGAGCTTTCCTTGCCATAGCTTTTAAACTGTACTGAGCTTGACTCTCCAGTGTTAATTCTGTGCTGGGTTATGGTGCAAAAAATGAGCTGCCAGACAAATTATTAGGGTGAAGTGTCAGGGCTCTCAACATCCCCCACCCCCCAGAGGTGTGGCTTTTTGTTCATAATGTCTCTAAGAATAATAAGGTATCATTTTTTCACCCTCTGAATATGTTATTCTGGAATAATGAATTAAAAAAAAGGTGTCTATTTCCTGAGTACACTAAATGTCTTTTCAGGCTGGCTGCTGGATGGAAAAGAGGGTTCTGGTTGCATGATTTTTTTTTTCCTCTATTAAAATCCAGAACTTGATATCACCCTAACATGATTATAGTTCACAGGACTTGCAGAATGGCAGCGAATGGTTCTGAAGGCACTCTGTAAGGAAGTAAGGCAGTTCTACTGCTGACAAATTCGAGCAATATCAAGCTGCCCAATAAAAAAGTGGTGATACAAAACCCACACAATACTTTGTGGTCCAATACATCCTCATGTATGAAAACAATCCTACTAGTATGGCAACTCACTAGCAACCGTGGAGTTCCAGTTAGAAATGATAGAGAAGGAGGGATTTGTACGTAGGTATTAAAAGTAAGGGCTTACTTACTGATCCATTAAACAGACACTTGAATGAATGGTTGACCTGTTCATACGCAAGATAGCGAGAGGCGTATGGCATAGAAGTCTTTGTACGGACACCTCTAAAAATGCTTCCTCCCTGTGTGCAAGAGGTGGCTCTTGCAGAAGTTGACCAATGGTGAATCTGTTCAGGAAAACTGACTAAGAACTGGTGCTCCAGATACTGTGGAGGTTTGGGGGGGGGGTGTGTGTTGTGTTTTTTTTTTTTTTTTTAGGGTTAGCAAAGTAATGCTGACCGTTGGTCAAGAAAGGGTCAGCAAATCAAAATCTTTCATAAAAGGGTAATAATAAATATGCGTAATACTTATTTCAGTTGTATGAAGATGTTCTAAATTGAACTTAAGTTAAAAGAAAACTTCCACTCTTATCCTTCCCCTTATTTTAAACAAGAATTTTCATCTGCCATCATGTTGGATATTGGAGGCATGGATATAGTTTCAGATATGCTCACTTATTTTCTTCGTGAGTTTCTTCTCGCTTTCATATTGTATCTTGAACATACAACTTCAAGGTTGTTAGAATAGCTTTCTAAAGCTGGAAAGTTAAAGGTTCTTGGTGAACTTGGTTTCTGTAGCTTCTTTCAAAGGAGACAAAATGTTTTTCTGCCTTAGGATGGGTAAGAGCTTTTAACTTTTGAGGGATTTTGTCCTGTAATGAAACTACTTTCTGTTTAACATGCCTGCAGTATGCAAATAGTGGTTTTTATCTTTGTTGAGCTCTGAAAGAAATAAATAGGGCTGTCCATCACGACCTCTACTTAGAATATTTCAGTTGGGAGGGATCTACAACGATCCTCTGGTCCAACTGCCCGACCCCTTCAGGGCCGACCAAAAGTTCAAGCACGTTATTCAGGGCATTGGCCAAATGCCTCTCCAGCACTGACGGGCTTGGGGCATCGGCCACCTCCCCGGGAAGCCCGCTGCAGTGTTTGACCACCCTCTGGGTAAAGAAGTGTTTCCTCACGTCAAGGCTGACCCTCCCCTGACGGAGGCAGCTTGGAGCCCTTCCCAGGCTCAAAGGATCCCGGGGAGATCCTGGATCCCAGGGAGAAGAGCTCAGCCCCTTCCTCTCCACCTCTGCCCCTCAGGAAGCTGCAGGGAGCAATGAGGTCGCTGCTCAGCCTCCTTTTCTCCAGATGAGACAAACCCTGATAAATATATTGAACAGAACTGGCCCTAGGGTTGAGCCCGGAGGAGCACCGCTGGCGACTGGCTGCCAGCCGTATGTAGCCCCATTCGCTGCATCCCTTTGAGCCCTGCCGCCCAGCCAGTTCTTCACCCAGCATGCCGTGAACCTGCTCATCTCACGGTTGGACAACTGGTCCGGAAGGGTGCTGTGAGGGACAACATCAAAAGCCTTGCTAAAATCCAGAAAAGCTAAATCCACTGCCTTCCCCTCATCCATTAGGTGGGTGACATTATTGTAGAAGGATTTCAAATTAGTTAGGACTTTCCCTTTGTGAACCCCTGTTGACTGTGCCTGATGACTGTATTGTCCTTTAAATGCCTTTCAGTAGTGCCCAGTTACTTGGTTAATCTAGTTAATATCCGACCACTAAAACAGATCTTCTAGTAACTATATGTCAGGAAAGCAAAATTGCCTGGAAAGCTGGATGGGTTGACAGAAACTTGCTTGTATTGTAGCTTATTGTGCAGCTGAGACAATAGAACACTCGGTGTCTACGCAATAACAACGTGCAAAATCATGACACATGATGTGGTGTGTGTGGTTTGTTTGTGTGTGTGTGTTTGTTGGGTTTTTGTTTTGTTTTGTTTTTTTTTTTAAAAAAACGAAGTTGTCTTTTAGGGATGATACTAGATTACATTACTCGTTATATTCATATGTTCCACTAAGTTTTGTTTGACAGCATTCATTGATGGAGACGCTGCCCAGCATGCATAAGAAGGGTGTTGCTTTTCTAGTTTACAGTTTGTAACTACTATATGTTACATACCAAATGTGAGGATAACTCTGTGCTCTGGGAGACGAGATCAAAAGCTTAAGTATCAATAACTAGTTTGCCAATATCGGGTTATTTCCTTTGCCCCTACATATATCTATATATTAAGGAAACTTAATCACTTTTGGAAAGGTGGACTGGTTCACTTCATTGGTTTTATTGGGTAGATAATGAGAACTTTAGCTGGGATGTATTGAATCCAGGGTCTGGCTGCGTTCAGCGCTCTGCAGCTACAGTTATCCTCAGTGAAAAATCAGGATCTGAACTTAAGCTCAAGCTGAGAAACCTTTCTTCTGCTTCTGAAAATGTGTGCTGTGTAAGCAACTAGATTTTTGTTGCAGTATCTGTATTTTTCACCAAGGAGCACTCAACGTGTGAATTTGTTTGCATTGGTGAAATACAGGAAGCAGAGAGCAGTAAAATGATTACGTTGTAGGCGATATCCACAATCTCCTGGAGAGCCAGAAGCTGCTGCATGAATGAACTGTTACGTGACTGCTCATTTTGTGAGCTGCCTCAAAAACTGTAAGGTTACTGGTAGCTTGAATAATGGGGTCAGAAAAACCTTGTATTACTTGTAATACCTGGAAGCTCTGAGCCCGTGGTTGGGAAGGTGGTGGGCTTTGAGAGTGTTTTTATTCAGCACCATAAAACACTTTATCACTAAGCCAAGCAAGTACTTGAATAAGCAATGCGTCTTAGTCCTCCAGCTCTGTTGTGCTGTCTTTGTTATGGGAGCTGGACTAAACTTATCCTTTCCTGGAGTACTGAGGTTACATGCTTTCCTTGCTGCTACAGCATTAGTGCTTTGCTCCAAAAAGCAAGCAAGCAAGCAACGAGCCTCTGTTAACCTGAACTTGGTGTTCAAAAAATCCAAAAGTGTTTACTGCCTGCTGATGTAATCTTTTTTTGGCTTAAAAGGCTAAACCGCACCTCAAGCTGATGGTAGTCTGACCCAGCCGTGACAACCTGGGAAGCAGTCAAGTTCTAGCAATAAGTTCCTGAAGACTCAGAATTTCTTACTCTTCTCTTAATGACTTGCTGCTGCAAGTGTTTTAGGCTACATGAAATCTATAGACAGCAATGCCTTCTGCACTGATGGGCACAATGCATACCGAGGCTGTTGTGGTGGCAGCCATACACATACGGAAGCGAGTTAAAGCTCAAAAACCCCCAAGCTGTTGTTTTTTTTTTTCTGCTTTATGTTGGTCTGTGGTTTGTTACTAACATCGCACATTTAAAGGTTGACTGCAAGCTGCAATGCAATGTATTATGCTCAGTTTAATACCCCTTTGCACACCCGACAGAATAGGGTAGAGGTCTTTTTCCAGTGAGGATACGTGTCAGCATCTTCAGCGGTGAGAACATATCACTGTCGTGTCTGTCTTGAATCTCTCCATCAAAAGACAGAGCAAATAGAAGGACTAAGTAACTTCCAAATCGCCAAAAGATCAGTCAACTGAAGATGAGATGTCCTGAACGATACCTGCTTCAGCATCATAGACAGGAAATGCGACGCTATCTTAGCGTTTCTTCTGACAAATGCTAAATAATCGAGTAGAAATCTGACAGAAGGCTGTCCTGCTTCTCCTTTGCTACTTCAGTTCTGACAGATTTAATATACAGGCTTTGTTGCTTGCTCTTTACTTGTTTCACCTCCGTGCAAAGTCTCTTCTGCCACTAAGCACCAAATGTAGCTTAGAGGAGGTGACCAGCCGCTTCTCCCATGGCTAAGTTTTGAAAGTGTCTTTCATTCATACTGCAAAAAAAGCTGGTTGGTGGGTGCCTCTTTTTGTATAGAACCCCTCAAATTGCTATAAGGTATTTCAAATTTAAGATTCACTGCATCATAGCTTGCTTCTCAGTAAGCTGGTTCCCTCACTGTGCGTGTTACGTGACTCTTTCCTTCGTATCCTGGGACTGGGTGCTGCATTACTCTGTCCTTTCAAGTGTTTCCTTATCTCTCTGCAAATGTCTATGTGCAAATGCTTGGGTCTCAGGGAAGTCTGGCATAGAGGACTTTCCAGTGAAATACTTTTACAATATTCTAATGACAGCTTGGATTTGGCAGTGTTTGGAAGGATTTGAAAATAATTTGGATCTGAGGGGATTCAGACAGTCTTGTAAACCAAGTGATTTCATTGATCTGCCATTCCCTTAGAGAAGGATGGGTTATTAGGTGCATGAACATGGATCTGTCTGTTTTCACTACAAGCCTGAGCACGAGTAGTTAGCTGCTCTTACCGCTCCTGGAGTTCTGGAGATGTGCAGTTGGGGGTGAGGTATCCGCATGCAGGAGCGTTGAAGGAGCCCCAGGCTTTGATCAAAGTTGAATTAATGCCTGCAAATCCTATGCTGCTGTTCCTTAGCATATGGAAAAAACTGAAAAAAATCACAAAAAGCGACCCTGCACAGCAGGTCTGAAAAAGAGCTAAGCTCTCAAGTTGACTTACGAATGCTCCTTGCAGAAGGTTGCTTTGCAGGCTCCCTGCCTCTGGTTAGTCCAGTAAGTTTTACTGTTTGCTTTCGTGAGTTATATTTGCATGTATGTTGGCTTACACAGGAGATGTACTCAGCATCTGGCTATTTCTCTTCCTACTGCTCGGTTGTGTTTCTCAGTTTTAACCTCCAGCTTCAGGAAGACCACCAACAGTTTGGCTTCTCTGTATGTTTGGCTGCATAAAGGTAGACCATAACATCTCTGTTTGCAGAGGAGGTTTAAAGGATCTAAATATTGAAACTGCATATGGTGTAAGGAAATTGCTCCGGCCTGCTTGATGCAAGAAGTCAGTTTCCACCATGAGCATTATGTGTTTAATGCAGGGTAGCTCCCCGACAGCCTCTGCGGTCTTGTGGAATCATTGATAAAGTTAAGCTGAGAGAGAGCCCTAGAAGGCATCTGGTCCAGCCCCATGCTCAGAGCAAGGCCAATTTCAAAGTTGGATCATTTTCTAAGTTAGATTGGATTGTTCAGGATCTTGTTTTTGTTACAGTGGAACAGTAGGTCTTCACAAAGATAACTTGAAAAGTACTGGAACTTGCGAAGTATTGTGGAGGTGCCTGGAAGTTCTTGAACCTCATCCTCTGGAGTGCAGAGGCATGGAGAAAGTACAAGATCTAGTCAAGTATAATGATTAAAAACTATCAAAAGTAAACCCTTTTTTAAGGAACACTTAATATAAGGCCGGTTACTTGTGAGTACAGCTATCTTATCTGTTGTGTTTGCTGGTACAGTTGATCTATGCAGGGTGTCTCTGGTTATGTCCAGGCAGCATCCTAAAAACGCTTTCCCCCACGAAGCTAGCATAGGCCAGGGTGATGTTAAGCCGCGGGAGTCCTGAGGCAGTACGTTACCGATGCATTTGATAGTTGCTTCCTAGCAATGCTTATAGCGCTGTTTCAGAACGTGCATCCCTGTAGCAAACTGGGAATAGCTTGACTCTGTAGCAGTTGCTGGAAGTCTGAGGCTTTATTCTGTTCTTTAATTGTGACTCTGTCTCTCTGCAAAACTGCAGAGACAGGTACAGCCTTTAACTCAAGTCCAACAGATATGAATTACGTTCAGGTAGCTGTAACTTTTTTTTTTAATAGACTTTGTGAGAACATCCTGAAAGATTAAAGAAGAAATACTCTGGAGTGGAAGTGGTAATTGTGTGTTTTCTTACATTTAAACAAAAAAAGGCTTTCCCCCCCCCCCCCCCCTTCAGTTTAGTCAGGCCTTCTGTGAAAGGCTACATGATGCAGAATGTTATTTATTTTTGCATCTGAAACGGTCTAAGTGATACCCTCTACTATGGCTGGTTTTTGACTGCTTGGTCTCATGGTGTGTGCCTGATCTATAGAATGTCCAACTGTCATCTACCCTTAATTCTGTGCACTGTAAGGGTGGTATGTGATGGACCTGTATTTATAAGGAAGACATGTTAATAGATCTTACTTAACCACTGGGGTTCCTGGGCATTTAGCAACATCTTCATGCATGTATCTAGGTCTCAAGTGATAACTGTAGTTTTTCAGGCATTCTTTTTAAATAGCCCAATTTCAAACAATGTATTTCAAAAGGTGTATGAGTATGAACTCGGGAGTGTGCATTTCATTGCAGCCTTTAACGAACTAGATCAACTTGGTTGCATGTTTGAGGGCTTTGGTGGTTTGCTACCACTGTAAAGTTTTGCTCCCATCTGCGTGTTCCTGCCTTGCGCTGCCTCAGATAGTCCAGCTCAATAGCGCATCGCTTCTGTTCTCCTAGCTCAGCAGAAAACTGGGTTAGTGGCATGTGCGGCTTGATGAGGGATAAATCTCACCAAGGGGTTATGTATCAGGGCTACTGCAAAGGATAAAGTAGGAGTGCCTGGGAGTGAGGAATAAGAAGTTCAATAGCTTGGCCCATCTTGTCCAACTGTACCCAAAAAGCCATTTTACTCTTCCTGTAATCTGTGCCAGTAGCAGTGCCCCTGTGTCAATGTAGTGAATGGAGCCAACGAAATGGTTCTGCTGGAAAAAATAACGGATGAGCTATTCCCAGCCTGATTCATTCTTTGGTCCTGCTTGTGGTGTAGTTATGGAGTGCTAACATGAACCCGAAGAAGGCAGAGGGAGGGTGGAGGCCGTTTGGGATGGTCTGCCGTGGCGGGGGGACCGCACCCTGCCTGTGCTGGCACTGCTCTGCAGCTCCTGAGCAGCTCCGCGCCCCGGGGAGCCCGCTGGGACGCGGGTTCTGCGTATCCTGGTGGTGTAGCGGCTCCCCTCTATATTAGGGAAACTCAAGTGCTTGAACTAGATGGAGCTTAAAATAACAAAAGGTACTTCAGAAATCACAAGCTGGTCTTTTATAAACTATGTAGAGTCCAAACAGAGCTATTTAAAACCTAAAATAGGTTGGTGGTGAGGGAAGCAAATGGTGGGGGGGAAACTGAGTATTAAAAAGAAATGTAGAACTGAGCCATTTCAGGGAAATCCTGCATTTTGGGGAACCATGACCTAAACAGATATGAAAAAGCAGCCAGCCCAAATGAGACCCTGTACTTGAAAGGAAGTTGCAGGATTTGTCTGGCTCACTGGAAATGATAAAACTGAAAATCACAGGATGATGAAACAGCTTTACCTCACACTTGACGGTGCCTGCAGTTAAATTTGGAGGGATGGCTCATAGTCTGGGCAGTCAGCTCCACAGTAAGGCTGTGTTCTAGCTCCTCGAAGTCTGGCTATTGTTCAGACATCCAGTGAGCGCTGTGCGCTGGCCAAGGGCTTGGCGCGCCACACCCAGGCAGCGCTCCGGCCGCTGAAACAGGCAGCCCTGTGTTCGGCTGCCCCTCTCAGGACCGGTGAGCTGAAGTGCTAGGCGTCCCCTGGTTGAAGAACAGTGAAACAGATAAGCATGCTTCTGACTCGTTCATCCAAACAGGGGAATCCTTTGGAAGGACGAGCTCAGTCACAACAGTTATCTTCATGCTGTCTTCCCTGTGGAAAGTCTCTTGAATGATAAGCAGAGCGTCTGAGCATAGCTTTTTTTCTTTGCCCTCAATTCCAAGTTACCTCTAAAACAGATCCTAACTGCAGGTGAATTTAGAGACCTTTACCTAGGGAATGAGTATTTTGTCTGTTAGCTCAGGAACCTCAAGTACTGACTGTGCATGCGGTGCCTCTGTGCAGCTCACACTTGTCTTGTTAGCATCCTGTCTTGATCTTGTTTTGAGCCCCTTCCAGCAAAATAGCTGCTTGTAATTTTGGCAGACATCAGGCTTGGAAAGCTTATTGGCTGTCTGGAAATGCATCCTGGCTACCAGGCTTGTCTGCTTAACCCCTTGAACCGGGTCTTTGCGGCTCTTAAACGGTACTGGGAAATCCCCTGCCTTTGGAGTGAGGCTTGGGAGGGAAGAACTAGACTAAGGGAAGTGTAGGGGTGGGGGGAAGGCTGCCCTCTATGAGTTTTCTCAGAAAATCTGAAATGCTTCCAGTGGTGGGGGCGAGTGTTGGAACTATTTTGCTGGTTAAGCTACTGCAGGAGCAGCCAGGATCGTAACACCAGTGTGTGGCCTACAATTTAAGGGGCGGGGGGGAGGTGGGGCACCAAATACTTGTTTATAACCTGTGGATAGAATTGCCTAGGAGGGACACAGGACAGGAATGTCACCCGTACCAAACATGCCCGCTGCCCTGCTGCCTGCCTTGAAGTTGCTGAGCTTTAGCTAAGGGATGTGGTTAAGCTCAGACAGGTGAAGTACAACTGCCAACCCTACTATTAGGGTGCAGAGGCCATAATAGGCGTATAGTATTTCTCCAGAGGACAGCACCTTCCAACAGGCACAAAACAAATGGGTGTTTACAAAACAAAACCCAAAGCTACCCAAAGTGTAGAAGTTGAATGATGGCAACTGTATGTGGCTAGATTTTGCTTCGAGTTTTACCTCCTGATCGAGATGTTGTGGAAAAGGGGTCAGGGTTTTTCCCCACGATTTTCAATCTCCTTCTGGGTTTTGACTAGTAAAGAATGTTTTAAGTAGCTCAAACAACAGGTACAAAAATAGTTACTCTAAGGGCCTCTTTAAACTAGCTCTAAAGAAATGGAAAACGGCAACGTTAATGGCTTGGAACAGCTACAGGAAAGCAATGGGAGGTGCGTGAGGAATCTATTTATGAGAAAGGAAATGGCAAAAATAGAGGAATTGATCCATTGCACAAGGTTGTGAGTAAGTTGTGCAACAAGTGTCATACAAGTATCTGGACTTGACTGTAAATGTGGGGATCCACCCATGGCTTCTCTTACTGGCTTAGTACTCTCATCTTGCAGCTCCTTTTGTCAAACTGAAACTTGTTTGCCCTCTGGACAGGGTGGCAAGCTGCTAGCAGCCATGGTGTTGAAACACCACTGGTAGGATGTGACTGCTTACTATCTGCTTGGTTGAAAAGGAAAGAATTATATTCAAGTAGCTTTAACTTGGACACATGTCATTAATGATTTTGGAAACCATGCTGTGTAGTAGGGGGTAGGGGAATTCCCTGTCTTTTTTTTTTTTAATTGTTTTGTATGAATAACTTTGTAGTAATCTTATAAAATAGAACTTTCAGTCCTGAAAAAGTTGCCTGCCCAAATCAGATCACTAATTAAACTGGGTAAGCGATGCTTCCAGCGTTCTAAAATGCTGAGCTCTCCAACTTAGCAAGAAGGATTGGCATAGCCCCTGCTTTGCATGGCTCTGCATTCTTGCATTACTAGTGTGTGCTCACTAGTGCTAATCAAAGAAGACGGCTCTGGACCTTTGAAACATTGATTATGAGAACTGAAAAGTTGGGGCGGGGTGGGTGAGCCAAGGCCTCTGAAGTAAGGCAACTGCAAATGTCAGCCCCTTTGCATAAGGAATAGGCTTTTTTGAAGCCCTCTTGTGAGCTGTGTGAATGTGGTTTGAAGCAGACCTCGTTTTTTAGAGATGCTGTCCTTGGGGGTAATAAATCTGATTCTCCCCCGCTTGAGGAGGAAAAAAGAAGTCCGGTTCGTACAGAGGATGCCTGAAGTAGACTGCCCGACTAGATACGAGTAACTGATCTCTGGACCGACGGCCACGTGCTGCAGGGAGGATCCCCTCAGGCTCACTCGGGCGCCCCGCACGCTAGGTGTTGATCAGCTGGGACGGGGGACTTCAGCACGGAGGTAGGGGTGGCTGCTCACACTTGGTCTTGAGAGCCAGAAAAGCAACAAAATACTGCTGTGTTGCTCTGCTCTGTGGGCATTGCCTTTTTCAACGGCAGCAAGTGTTCTCGAGGAAACCGATTTGTTTTTTTCATGGGAATGTTCCTGTTTACCACTGGGTGTATGGAAGAACTTTATTTTCCTTATTGCTGGGAGATGAGCAGTCTGAAATAATCTCAAAATAGTCTCTTGTGTTAACGGCCTAACCAATACATATTTGGGGCTCTGACAGGACAGTATGACAGGGTTTGTATTAGGATGAATCACTTGGTTTCCTTTTTGAAACTGACTGCTTTAGCATTACATTTTGTACCAGGTTTTTAGAGCCACCTCAGTCAATCTCTTCTCCTTACCCTTTTCAAGAATAGGGATTAGTTCTTTCAACCACTGGATACCGTGCCTGCTATAAACCCTGTCAGAAAACTTGTTTAGAGAACGCTGTTGGAGTGGACACAGAATCAGCGTATTTTGAGCCCCTGTGTTAGGTAAGGCAGAAATTCTCTGCTCCCCCAAGCTCCGCATGGGGCAGAGGTACTTCTAAAAACTTCCATGTTAGTCACCAAGTGCTAGGAGAGTGGGTAACCTGCAGCGTAGCTTTTTAATGTGCTGTAACCGGCTTCCCCCCCGCCCCGTGTTAGTCAGTCGGCGCTACGAAGGTGAGTTTTGCTGCAAGTTACGGGCAGAGCGCTTTCTGCACTGGCCGCGCCCCTCGGTGTCTCCGCCGAAGCGCGGTAAGTGTGCGATGCACGCCTGTGTCGCAGGGCACGGCTGGCTTCCCGCAGCTCAGGCGCTCCCTCCTCCACCCTCTCTCAGTTCAGTTTCTGCAAGCAGACTTTTGAAAGCTGTGAACTTTCTCAGTCCTGCCTGCTGTTGCTGTGGCTGGCTTCCTGTGGCACCATTTTCCTCTTGCTGTCCTCAGCGGCTTGGCTCCTGAAGCTGTGTGAAAGCTGCAGCGTGCTGCCCGCGTAGGCCAGCTTGCCTTGCTGGGGACTAAGAGCAACCGGTGGAGGTGGAGGGGGGGACACAGCTCTGATGTGACTTCGTCAAGGTGTGGCTCCGCAGTGGTTGCTGGCTTGCTGCAGTGCTGCTTCACAGGGAAGGAGTAAGACCACGTGAGCGCAAATCTAGTTAGATTTAGCCTGATCGCTTCCCTGACCGGGCTTGCTGGTGTCAGAGCAGGGCTGCGCAGCGAAGCTGCGCTGCAGCAGCTGCCCCTTCCCTGCCTGCAGACCAGCCCGCACCGCAGCGGAGCGGGGCACAGCTCAGCACCTTCCGCGGCTTCAGAGGGCACCGGAGCCAACAGAACTGCCTGTCCTTCTGGGATGTCAGCTGGTGGTGCCTTCTCCCAGCTTTTCTTCAGTTTATCATTCAGACAACTTGTTCGTATACGATAATCGTGCTGCAATTCAAGGGATTTGCTCTTTTATCATTTTTAGTTCAAATGCTGACCTAAGTATGAGATCTTAATGAGGTGCTGCTCAGCCCTATCTGCCACTTGATTTTAAACAAAGGAAGCTTGTTGATTTTTTTTTTTAAGTGAACTTATTAATACATGGTATATTTGGGGTAGAACAGTATATTGCATGTGTGGCTACAGGGCTCTGCATGTAAATCCAGTGGTTATGGACTCTCCTTGAGGACTCGGATCACGTTTGTGATCTGTAGGTCAGTCAGCAGCAATATCCACTTTCCAGTGGAATGTGGAGGTTGCTGCCGGTTCCTTACGTTTTTGGTCTAGAGCCCAGTGATGTGTGTTTCATAGCACACTAGAGGTACGCTCTCCTCCATCCTTCTGCAAGAGGGGTGGCGGTGGGGATAAGGGAACAAGCCAGAAAAAATACTTGTTACTGAAGCTAATAAGTGGAGCTTCTTTACGTGCTTCCAGATTACAGTTCTTGATGTCTCTGCCAAGCTGAATTCAAACGGTGGATGAGCCCATTAATTGAGATTGGAGTATCCAGGCCCTTGTTTCTTTTGTCGCTGGCTGCTTACAGAGAAGCCTGTCCTCCCTCTGCAGCTGGCTTTTAATTTAGTTTTATTATAGGTACAAATGGAAATTTCCCGTAGTAGATGACACTGAGCTGTGGAATTCAGCATAACAGTGGATGAAATGTTACTGTAAGGTTCATGTAAACCTGCCATTTCTTGCAGAGTCTGACTGTTACAGCTGGCATTTTTTGTGCTTTAATGACAGCCGTGTGTGTCTTGTTCATGTTAAGTAATACTGAGCTAGTTTTAAATGGTGGTTGGGTGCATAAGGTAACTTAATGCATGAGAAGGGCAGTAAGGTGCAAGATCCTCACTACCTTCAGAAGTTTGATCCGCAATCGGTAGCTGGCTGTCCTGTGTTACGTCTTAACACACAGCAGGTGTGGGCAGTTGGGATGTGTTTGTAACTAGTGTATTGCTGAAAGGTACAGTCAGCTCCCTAGCTGTCTGGCTTTGTCGGAAGTGACATTAAAAATAGCCCCAACTGAATAACTGACAACTGCTTCTGCAAAATGAGCTTAGATGCTGTGCTGTCAAATGTGCAGAGAACAGGGGATGGGTGGGGAAAGTGCGATTTTTTTTTTTTTATTTATTTTATTTTTTTTCTCTCTCTTCCTTCTTCCCCTCTCTTACAACAATCATGGGGGTTTCTTCTATCTGGTAAAACGTTTTCAGATCATGATCTTTGCTTGTGTCCATTTTTCGTCTTAGCATAAGGTGACTAAAAGATGTACGTGCAAAGAAGCTCAGTTTTTCTGTAACATCAGCTGGCTGTCTTCAGGCCCTGCTCTGAAATCATTAGGGATTCTTCGAAGGGTGAGTTCCTGCTACAGGCTGTAGTTAGGTACCAAAACAAAGCCAAGACACAATCGGTGCCTGTAAGGGTGGTGTTATAACACGTACTCTGTAGCACATAAGTCATACTTCTGGCTCACTGGTACTGAGTGCATCAGAGGTGGGCAAGCTTCCTCTTCCACTGTCTCATGGTGAATTTATTCACATTGTCATAGTGGGGTGGAATTCTTGGCCTTCCTTGGCCTTATCGGCCCCGCTGTGGCTCCAGTCGAGTGAGGAGTGCCGTGTCCCCAGTAGAGCGGCGGTGGAGAGAGCTGGGAAGCTCCGAGGAGCCATCGGGAGGATCAGTGCTCTCCCTGGGGGCTGCAGTGCAGCAGGGCCAGGGCTGGTGCCGGGGCTGTGCCTGCTGCTGTTCTGTTCCCTGATGAGCTTAGGGGGATGAAAAGGCCCTTTAAGACTGCTGGAAGGGGGCTTGGTTTAATTAAGTGTAATCCCTTCAGAAATTGCAAGCACTTTCACATGACCCGATTCCAGCCTCACCCTGGCACAGAGGACCCAGGGCTGTTTCGGCAGAGTGCTGGCACTCGGGAAGGAGCCAGATGTCTGTGAGTATTGCTGGTGCTGCGGGGGGGGGGCATTACCTCTGATGCTCTTCTGAGGCCGTGCGAAGCACGATGCCCTGGTACGCTCTGCGGGTCAGCGTGCGACTCCTGTCCTCGCAGCGGGGCCCGTGTTAGCTGGCCGACGTGGTGGGAAGTGAAGCATAGCCCTGGGGAGCGTTTGTCCTCCAGAAAACACTCATGCGTTTTAAGGGACAGGGGAACAATTCTCGTTATACTTACCATACTGTTGCTAATCTTGCTGAAAGCCAAAACTTGCCTTATGAGATCTTGAGTTCAGAGTTTGTGCAACTCCAGCTGGATTTGATGTGCTTCCCCGGTCAGAGCTGTTGGGACTGATGCATGGTGTTAGTCTAGCATCTTTACCTGCAGTAACTGCTGGGTGAACTGGTGCCCTGTAGTGTAGAGAGTCTATAAAGGATGGCCTGGAATTTCTTTTTAACTGAACTTACCTCTGGTCCGTAACAGTCAAATGAGCGATAAAGTATGATTTTTCCCTATGCTATTTTCTCCAGAAATAGTCTGCTTGGTGGCTTGAACCTGGGAAGCATGAATATCTGAAGCTTGAAGCATACAGATCGGCAGGGTATAACAGCTTCCTTGCGTTCAGGAAATCCAGGGAGGAAAGAAGCTTTAGCTCAGGGACAGGGTTTTGTAGAGGTTGATACTCTCTTGTGCTGACTCTACCTATTATTCTGACATGAATTTCCTAGTACTCTGTTCCTGTCTCAACTTACGACAAACAGAATTGTCTGTTCCACCTCTTGCACCGCTCAACGTGCTGGGACATTAGTACGAGTAATGCATCCGTTACTTAGTGTGACGGTATCAGTCCTTCCTGTTTGTCCTGCTCTATGCAGCCACAAATTTTCATCCTGGGAAGCAGTTGTAGCAGGTTATTAGTAGGACTCACTCAGAGACCTGGAAGATAACCGATAATCATTGCTGCTAGTAAAACTTATTGGGAATCTCAGTGCGGCAGAAAGCGAGACTTGGAGGTATACGGGCAATGTTAAAATTTCTGAAAAGATGTTGCAGATAAGTGCCTGGTACCACCGACTGTGAAGTCGGTCTCCTGTAGTCACTAAGCACCATGGAAGGAGGGTCGTGGTGTCCTGTAGCTTGTGAAAGCTTTTGCCTATCGAAAGGAGCTTTCTCTGGCTGCAGCTGCTCTGGGGGCTGAAGAGCGTCCCTTCCACGCGAGGGGTCCTGTGCGGGAGGTCTCGCCCTCGCCACAGCACCGTCCTTGGCAGCAGGAAGCTCTTTAATGTGCTCTGGTAGTGGCAATCTTCAGCTGTGCTTAGGCTGGTAGAACAATGCTAATTCCTCAAATAGAGAAGAGGAAGAGTTGCTAGGTTTCTAGCTCTTTCCTGTAGCTGTTATGAAATGAATCAGTTAAATATGGGCTTCTTTCTTGAGTATTTTTTTAGCTTGGTGAGTGTAAATTTGCCTGTTGAAATATAATACTTTAATTTTCTTGTAATGTGCAGGACAGCCTCTTCTGGAAGCTTTTCATATAATGTTGCTAGGTGTTTGTACGCAAAATACTATATTAAATGATGATGGAAAGGGAAAAGAAGGCTATTTAGAGGCCACCTACTGGGGTAAAACTTCTGCTAGTTTAAGATCTAAGCAGAATTTAGAGGGTTGCAGACACTTGGATGCAGCAGTGAGTGCATTATAAATGCTATGGTGAAAAAAATCAATGAGTTGCTTTAAATAGAATTTGAGTATAAATCACTGCATTAGGATAGGGTTGGTGGGGTTTTTTTTGGTAAATCTGTTTAATGAAATCCAGTAAGTCCTCTAAAAACACCTCCTGAGTGTTAAAAGTTTAAGACAAAATTTACTAACAACAAATTTTGGAAAAGGGGTGTAGTATACTTGGGGATAAGGATTGCCACTGTGGACCTTGTGATCTGATTGCTGGTGGGCAAGGTCTCTTTCTCACTGTATTTACTCTTACTCCTTACATCTCGGCAGTGTGCACCTTGCCTGTCTGGACTGACAGAGCTAGATTTGTGTATGCTCAGAAGTCCGAGTTGGTTATCTTATTGAGGAGCATTTTGTTCTGTTTGCAACCCAAATGGAAGGCGTGCTGATGGTTATGCCAGCCCTCAAACCTAGGAAGACCTCATTAGATGGCTTAGAAATACAAAGTGTAAAAACTTAATGCTAATGAATCTTGAGGCTTTTCTTAGAATAAGCATTGATGGTAAACTAGATAAATGGTTTAAAAGTGCTTTGGCGCAGTAATTCTTAAGGGACGAGGCAAAGAGGAGTCTAAATTACGATGGGACTGGATCATGCTGGCTTTCTTCTGGTGTAGCGCTTCTGTTGTGTAACCCTTGTGCAACATCTGTGTTGGGCAGTACGCAGCTGTGAATGCCTCAGTAAAGTGGTTTTACTTAAAAGCAAGACTTCAAATGAATGGGGAGGATGAGGGTGCACATGCAGTGTCTGGCACTTGTCAGGTAGAGGTTACAGCAGTCTGGATCTCTGTAGTTTGCTGAGCTGCAGGCAGAGCACGTGAAGGTCAGTGAAACGGAGTTGCCAGTAGTGAGGTGGCTCCTGGGTATCTTGCAGAAGCAAGCTCCCTTGGTGCTTGGTTTTTCAGCCTTTTTACATGCTAGGAGAACCAATTTGTATTTCTGTGCCAGTATGCAGGCTCTTGAAATGAAACAAAATGCTTGCTCTGAAGTATTGTCAGGCCTCTTATCTGCTAACTGGGAGTGGAGAGCAGTGCCTCCCACCACCTGCAATGGCAGAAACCTCACTTTGTTTTTCCAGTTCACAACTGGCACAAAAAACCCCTGGCTTGGTAGCATGTGGGAAAAAATTCTTCGTATGTTTTTTCCACACCAATGAGGCTTAACAAAACTCAGTTTTACAGCAAACGAACTTCTCAGCCAAGTATTAAGTTACTACAAAGCTAGTGGTTAAAATGTCAGCGGTACAGCCCGGGACATGCTTTCCCCAGCTCGGTCTGCTGACGGTTAACAGCAGCATGCCATTGAACGTGCGAAACCCTGCTCGGACCAGGGAAGCCAGCGTTACCGGGGTGTGGTTCTCGGCAGCACAAGCCTGTTTCCTGCGGTGTCTTAGCTCAACGCTGGCTTCGAAAATAGCATAGGCTGTGGAGGTGCGAGTGCAGACCCCATTCAAGACTCTGCTGCTGCTGCGCCTTGGGTTGGTGCGCATCTTGAGCACGGGGGGCTTCTACTGGGGGAAAAAGTGTATCTCTTCCTATTGAATGTACTAATCGAAGGATGATAACTGGTCAGATAGCTTAAGTGCATTTAAGGGAGTGACAGTGAAGGAATTTTGCTGGTTCCGGCACGGGACCTTATTTTGCTGTGCTAACAAAGACGTGAGTCTTACAAAGAAGTATTCTGCGTGAATTATGAGGATACTTACTGAAGCAGCTTTATTTTAAATTTTAAGGTCTGATTTGCTCTGAAGAGCTTAAAAGCTATTTGGGCACAAGTTGCGAAGAGCTGCCACAAATGTTTCGGTTCTGTTTTCTGGTGCTTCCTCTGTGCTCAGATACTTCAGCGTTCAATCACCTTTACAGATGATATCAGATAAGAGTAGCTACTGTGTTTTATCCATAAACAGTGGAGCAAAAAGACTATTTTTCTTTCGTGGTAGCTGGTACATTAGTGTTTTAGGTGAACAGGAAAGACTTTAAAACAAACAAAAATCAACCTGTTGCTTAATGGCTCGTTTAATGTATCCCCTCTTATACTTAGACGTGGCTTATGGACACCTTTGCTCTCGCTGGTAGGTGTGCTGGGCACGTCAGGCTTACAAGCTGGCACTCCTTCTGGTAGAAGAGACTGCTTCCAGGTACAAGTAGCAAAGCTGTTTTGGGGAGCGTTCAGCCCTTCTAGCGAGTGACTGGATTCCTGGTTCACCAAAGCGCTGTGAAATCAGCCAAATGTCAACATCCAGGGTCTGAGGAGAATAATTTTGGGGAGGTATAGCAAGAGAACTTAACACAACTGCATGCTATTGAAAGCTGCTAATTTTAAACAAAGTTTGATTGCTTATGAGTTTAGGTCATTTGCTCTTTCCTTGCTACTGCTATGGGATGGTTTTTCCTCAGTTTGACTTCACTGTGCCTGAAGGTTCAGAGGGTTTCAAAACCGACTTACTCCTGGTCTGCTTGTTCATGATATCTTTGCTCCAATAACGTCTAAATAGCATTCCTTATACATGCAACAATCAGAACTGCAACTCTTTTTGACTTCGGCTTTGCTGTGCTAAGCCTACCTTTAACCTCTTACAGAATGTGCTTAAATTCTTAGCTAAACTTAATACAAGAAAACCTTTAGGTTCATCACGAGAGGATATCAAGTAGAAAATAGCGGTGTGCCTAGGATCAAGTAGGCTTTTTGGGAAACTTCAAAATGTATTTGGATGGAGTGGTCTCTTTTCGGCACTTGACTTAGATTTAACTAGCAGAATGCTTTTTGCTTATGGAAAAAAAATGGTTGTAGCTCTCTTGCAGTCTGCTGCTGCTTTCTTAGTAAACAAGGTGTGAAATCTGTCCGTATACTCAGTAAAAATACAGGGATCGGGACTGGCTGTGATCATATTGGTACTGGGTGGTTCCTTGAATATTTCTCTGCTTACTCTAGCTTTTTTTTGGTCTTTAGCGTCATGTGGTTAGCTTATAGTTTAAATGTGAGTTTGCGTTATTCTTACTAAAACTGTTCACAGCATAATTCCCCCCCACCCCTCACCCCTGGGAGTCTGGTGGAAAGTGCTAAGAGGATTGATTGCACTGAAGAGCAAATAAATTAGGATTTGTTGATATGGGGTAAATGGCTGTTGGCAAGATGGAGAACTATGAATGCAAGGCCTGTGTGCTGGGGTTTGGTGCACTCTGAATATGTCGTCTGTACAACTTCAACATTTGATTTGATGGAAAAGCATTAAAACAGTTTGATCTAAAATATCTGCAGCTTGTGTTCATAAATTGTGAAATATCTTTACCTTTTTCAGTTGATAAGTATGCAAATAGAAGTGAATTCTCAGACAGCTTGGTGTACTTGCAGGCCTTACTTCGCCTGGTCAAAAGTTAAGGCATCTGCATTCAGGCAGACGTATTCCTGTCTACCCCTAAGAGTCTACATGATGCTTTCCAGTGATGATCAGGAGTTGTGAATGGAATTGGCTATGTTTTCCAGTAATCTTTGAGGTGAAATGCCTCTGCTGTTAAACTTGCTTAATGAGAACTATTGGCGAAAGAGGTACAGATGTCTTCCTGCTTCTGTGGGATGAAACTGCAAAGTCCCTTGCTGCAGTCCCTTGCCACTTTCATTTCACATGTGAAAACGTGGTGGTGAGACTTTCCTGTCAAGACAGGGTGTCATATAATGTTTCTTCTGGAAGACCATTCATGATCCTACTTCTTAGGTCTAAGCCTAAGACTTCCTTGACATTCATCCTTCAAATGGAAGGGTTGGATGTCTGGTTGTGTGTACTGAGGTTTGCAACATCCCTGCTTTTGTGAAGGACACTGGAATGTTCTATGCTAGAAATTCAACTTCATAAGCTGTAAATAGCTATTACATGTGTCAGTATATGGATGGGAATATTAGTAGGAACAGAGAGGATAAACTCTTACACTGCAAAACAGGAAAGTTATATTCTATAGGGAAACTGGGAACACCATGCTGGCGGGGTAGATGACTTTGGAACTGCTCACAGTGAAGTTTGTGGAGGCTTGGGAGCTGATCTCTGGCTGTAGGCAAATTTCGATTTTCATTATTGGGTAGTGTCACTTTAGAGCATGTGTTGTAATGACGCATTTTCTGTCTTCCAGATCAGTGTGCGTGTTACCACCATGGATGCTGAGCTGGAGTTTGCCATCCAGCCCAACACTACAGGGAAGCAACTCTTTGATCAGGTATGTGATGGAGGTGCAGAAGATCTAAAGTTGATACAGATGTTGTGATTCTATTAAGGCAACAGCAAACAATTTCTAAAGGACTTCGAAGATTAAATGACAGTGTGTATAATAACTTCAAGAGAACTCAGCATAGTAAGAAATTCTACGTTTTTTTCAAAACTAGTGCATTTTTTATCTCCAAGAATGTGTTAGGAGCTATTCTTACCTCTAATGAACTGAATTGGTGCTATAGCTCATAATAATAATAATAATTGGAAAGCAGTAGATGTCTGCAGTCATAATTCATAAGGTAAGAAAAGTCTTATGAGGGAGCTAGTAAGCTGTCTTTGGTTGGCTTACTTGCAAGCATTGTGTATTTGATTTCAAAGAGTAGTTGGTCTCTAAAACAGGAGAGGCTTCGCCAGCTTTTGAACGTTGCTGCAACCCTTAAGTGCAGGTGAAGTGATACTCTGTGCTCCCATCAGGCCCTGAGGGAAATCGCAAGAGAAGTTGTATACTGTACTGTATTGGGCTGTCTTCATCTGGGTGCCTCAGCCTTCCTCTGCGTTCACTGGCCGGGCAAATTTCCTCCTGCTTTGGTCCAAATAGAAGCAGGGAGGCATGTGCAGCCCAAAGTTGGAGCAGCTGAAGGCAGACATTATCAATTGCAGCAGTTGCAACTTTGGACAGGCTCCACTATGTTTCTCTGCTATAATCCTGAAGGCCGTGGATTTGCTACTTGGAGGAAAATCTGAACAGTAAGTTCATAGCTTAAAGAAAAGTAAAATGACTCTTGGATTAATGACAAGGTGGAGGAACTGCCAGGCCAGGTATGTCAGATATGGGTGTGGTTCGGTAGTGCTAAGCGTTCTGGGGCCAGCTCTACACAGTACCTATCTTAATGAAGAGAGAAACTTAAGGGCTGACCCACCCATAGAAGTCAGCTATTTCATTTGGGGCCAGCAAACCTAATTTAAAATTTTTTTTAGATGTTTGACCACAAACTACTACTTTCTCTCGTACTCAGCTGGCTGATTCAACACTAGATATTATATTGCTCTTTGCAGCCCAGCCCTGAAATGGAAGGCATAGAGTGAGATCCTAGGCTTTACTAAAAGAGCATCCTTTCATAATGGGAAAAGCAGAAAGGCTTTCCGGAAAGTTCTGAGTTGCAGTGTAGTTCTCAGCTATTTGTGTGTTACTACGTAGTAGCTCCTACATATTTTAGCCCTGTGTGGTCTCCAGTCTGACAGGTTTTTTTTGATTGATGGAAGTGAGAGCTGGATTCTGGCCAGAATCCATGCGTGCAAGATGGCACTCCACCACAGTTTGTTCATGGGAGCGTATGCCAATGAAGCTGAGGTGACATACCCCCAAGTTCATCAAAAGGTGAACTGTTTTTTTGGAGGGGGTGTTCTTCACGTGGATGCTTCCCATGATTATTTTTCAGTGTCTGGTTTCTGACATTATCCAAGCAAAGGACCAGGTGCTAAGAAGTGATACTACTGAAGTCAGTAGTATTTTTAATCTGCACATAATTTTTTCAGTCAGCTCTAGACCATCTGCAGCTTTTGCTGCAAACTGACATTGTGGTGGCAGACTTGGGCTTCAGCAACTTGTCTCTGTTTGAGGAGCATCTGATCATGTTTCCAGTATGGGAACTCTTCATGTCTTACTAATTGATTTCACTCCTTTGTGTCATGTTCTCAGACAGCTGCACCTTCTCCTCCCTGCAGTGTGTTTTACACAGCACCTGTCTAAACAGAAGTTTTGTTTTGTTTTTTCCATAGTAAACACTTTGCAAAGGGAAAAAACAACTGCTGTTGCAGAACAAAGTTTCTAAGTTGCTAATGTAAATGAGGCAGTGTTTACCTCAGCTAAATTGGATTGTAGGTGGAGTTGGAAGAGGAAATACAGTGGGGGGAAAAAGTGTCTGAAGCTAGCTGTTAAACAATTGCTATTTCTAAAATATGGTGTCTGGACACCATCTCTTTATACTGTCCGTATATCACACTCACTGGAATAAGAATTAAACTGTTTTCTACCACCTAGCACACGAGATTTCCTTGTGGAGGTGGTGATGTTGGTTCCTGATAGGGCTGATATGGAGATGAATGTCCTACAGTCTCACCAGTGGCAGATGTGCTAGGTGGTGTTAGTGTGGGAGCACCACAGTGATGGTGGTCGGAGGACTGACCCTCTGCCAGGGCTTGAGAACGTTGAGAGCAGTAAGGTAGGGAGTTGGCAGGTGTGGGATGTCAAAAGTCTTCCACCTCTAGCATGAATAAGGAGTTTTGGAGGCTACTGCTATGTGAGTGGTTGAGGAGCCTAATCCCAGTTTCTGTTGCTGCCCTGCGATCTAATCATTGGCCCTTTGCAATTAAGGAAACTAATTGCAAAGGAGGTAGCTATTCAGCTCCTGCCACAATGGGAAACGTTTCATCTTGGTCTCTGAATGCAGATACACAACAGACTGTTGTCTGTCCATTTGTTTTTAATGGAAAATTCAAGGCTCTTTTCTATTGCAGAAGAGACTTTATAGTCAGACTTGCACATAAAGGAAAGCAAAGACTTGTTGTATATGGATGCTCAAACAGACTGTTGATCTTTGCGTAAAGAACTAACTGAATACCAAACCAAAACATGGCAGCCTCTAGTGAGCGGACCGTAAATGCCAGACTTGCTCCCTTTAGTATGGGGATGGGGCTCTGAATATGTTGTCAGCTGGCATACATCCAGTGTGTTTCCAATGGCTGAGCTGTTTGTGTGGATTAGTTCTGGTAAAGGGATAGTCCGGAGCTGTTCCCCTTGCTGATGGGGACTAAGCAGTGACCGCTGCCTGACTGATCATCTGTTGGCACGCTCTCAGTCGCTATCCTGAGGTGGTCTTGGCTGTTCGTTTTCTAGCTCCCTTAAACTATGTTGTGCTCCTGGAATTGCTAATCTGGTGTTTTCTGCGTGATGCTGGTTGTGAAAAAGCTGCTTTCATCAATGCTTTTTTGAGGGAAGAGAGAGTTCCTCTACAAAGCAAACTTATGGTTTTGCTGTTGCAGCACATTGACCTTCTGATGTGAAACTTGACTTTTGACTCTTTCACAGAAAAAAAATAAGATAATGTGCATGCTTTTGGCCTGGAGTGCCCTTTCACTTTGAGCTGTCAGTTCTGAGTTAAGCAAAAGGGAAGCTGCCAAGCATTACCAAGATTTCTAGCTGCACAGCTACCTCAGTGCATGCTGCTGGCTTTGTTAAGTAACATTCAGGCAATATTTGTTTCCACCTGTTGTGTATAAAGTTTAATAAATATACTCATTATGCCACACAATTCTGACTTACTCTGAATAGGATTCAGAAGACTTGGAAAGCTTGTATCTAGGTAATAGCTTCATGAGGAGGAACAGTTTGAGTCTGAAGTTCCGCAGTAATAATAGGTGAATGGGCTTGAGGGAGAAATGTTCCTGTCTCCCTCTTTCCTGCTTGGTTAAATTCCAAAGTGAATTTTTGTAGTGATAGAACAATGCAGATGCTTCACTGCTTTGTTGGAAATCATCTTTTGCCCCAAAGTAGCTGGCTGTAGAAATATCATTGAGCTGATATACGGTGCAGTAACATCATGATTTATACTAGAGATCATCCTGTAACACCCCATCCCCCAGGCTTGCAACTGTACGGCTTTAGCTTAAATAGCTTAAGCTTGTGTGCATGGACAAAACCTGTATTAATTGAGGCAGGAGGATTGTACTGTCTGTCTTCTGCAGCTTTGCTTATGTACCTCTTAGCATCAGCCGCTGAACTCGCCGCTTACCGACTCACTAGCAAAACCAGTACCTCTGCTCCCGCTCCTCAGCTGCTAGGGATGGATTAAAAGAAGAGCTTGAGGATGGGCTGTGCCTGTCAGGGGTGCTGCTTATCCCGCAGTCCTGATTACTTCACTGGTACCTCAACATACTGCTTTGCAGGGCACAGGCACTGCAACAGTGATAGCTGCTTGGTTTCCTTCTTTGACCCTTTTCTGTACCAGACTGAAGTGCAGTTAGACTGGAGACTAGCGTGTAAAACAAAGCATTGCTTTGCTTTGTGTATCTCCTAATGAAAGATTAATCGTTTCTCTGGTAAAACTGCTTAGCTACTTACTGCAGTGGATAGCTTTGAAGTTGTGTCCCTCCAGTCTTTTTTCCTCTCAGACTTCCTTTTTTTGGGTAAACTGATTCTAGCTTGAATCAGTGAGACTTTGGGCTGTTGCGGGGGTGAGGGGAGCTAGCCTGTACCTTGGACCGGGAGAGAGGTAACTAACTCTCTTGCCTAGGTGCTCCGCAGCTGGCTGGCTGGGAAGCTTTGATGGAAATGCCCTGGTTTAGTGGACACTGCGTCTTGCAGGCTCCTCAGGCAGCCTGCATACAGACCGGTCACAAAGTCCTCAACCACTTTGACTTGTGCGGTATGAAAACATCCTCCCTTCTTCCATGTCCCCCATGCTGTATGAGGCAGCTTCTCAAATGCCTTGTTTCTGATCACTGCTGCCCTTGGATCCTGCTGGCACCTTGTTCTTTCTTTCCCCTTCAGAGCCCCTTATTCCCTCTAGCCTCTGGTAGAGGAGCCGTAGCTGTCTGCTGTACTAGGTCTGTTGGGTGGTGAATGCAGTCGATGGGTGGGGATCTCTGCATCAGGATCTTTTTAACAATGAGTTGTGGTTACTAAAGTGTTCAGTCAGTACTTCCTTCCCCAGCCTAAAATGAACTCTATTTCTCCAGCTTCAGAACAGATTTGCTTCTCAGTGATGTGCTTAGTGCTCTCTGAGCCTGTAGCTGGCCACGTAAGCTTCAGTCCTTCCAGCGCTAGCTTTTGGACATGGTGAAGTCCGGGAGATGGTGGCTTCAGCATGCCACTCCAGAATAAGCCTTCAGAGTAACCATAAGCACCCAATCTCATTAAAGGTGATCTCTGTCCAATTAAGAGCCGTGAAGCCAAGTCACAGGTTAAGGAGAAATGTGACATTGGAAAAACTTTATCTCTAACTTCAGACTTTGAAAGCATGTGGTTAACTTTCCTAGGAGGCTTTTCCTCAGTTTTGTGAGCTTTTGGGGTCAAAACTAAGCTTGTAATAGAAAAGTGCACTCAGGTATGGGTTAAAATTGTAACAATAAGCATCTCTGCTCACTCTAAACCTAGTCACTGATGCTATGTTTTATGTTCAGCATTGAGCCTAATATGTAGTGGAGTGTGGGGGTACTTTATTTTTTGTTTTTAATTCTTAAGGATCCTACAGATTTCATCAAGAGCCAGAGTTCCTAAGATTCTGAGTTTGTGTGCCCTGCCCTGGCTTGTTTATCTGCTGCAGTGAGTTTAATGGTTTTGTAGAGTACCAGTTTGCCCCTCTCTCCTTTCAGAGTTGCTAAAGCTTACAACACAGGCTGACCCAATCCCTCTCAACTTTTGAGTAACTCCAGCTGAGTTGAGCTGTGTTTTGGAGTGGAAGTGGCTGGTCTCTCATGGGTTGTAAACTAAGCTTTGTGAGGAGGGAGGCTGTAGAGAAGCCTTTAGCCTTGGTAAGGTCCTACCTAGTAGTGTTTAAATACATAGGAGACTGGTCTGGAGCACTTGATCCAGTAGATGAAAGCACTGAACCAGAAACTTACTATGGCAGTTTCATGGTAGAAAGCAGCAAGTCTCGGGACAGTGACGGGTTCCTCCAGCAAACCCCAGAACTCTTGTTTGTGTAACGAAGGCTGGCGGCTGAGTGGTATGGAAATGTGTCTCAAATTCCACAGGAATGTGTGGAAACTTATTGGCTTTTATAAAAGCAGTAGTCCAACCAAAAATGGACTGTTTGTTGCTAAGGAGGTCAATGGCAAACTGTAATAAGCTTAAAAACTCAAAGATGATCCTATCATTTAGCACTTTGGCATTTTAGCACTTTGAAAGGGAAAGAAATATATCCATCAGCCAAATGGAAAGGGAACAGTTGAATGTTTATGGCTGTAGATGGAGCCCGTCTTGGGTGTTAAGTTAGGGTACCTGAAGACTGTGTTCTAAGTCACTTTTGACTACGGCATATGAAACTGCAGGTCAGAGCTCCTCCAGCAATAAGGTTTGCTAGCAGTTTTCTCTCAAAAGTACTTGACATGCCTGTCAGAGAGCAGGAGAGAGGCCCACTTCATCTTTAACTGGGACAGCAGGTGAGGTTCAAGGCAGATATGTGCTGCAGAATAGCCTGGGATGCTTTGGCCTTTGGGATGCTTTGGCCTTTGGTGCAGGATACTTGGTCCGAATGGAACGTGTTCTCCTCTGCTTGCCCGCTTTGGTCTTGCCCACGTGTAGACGGTGCTTTCATGTAGGTTCTGCACTTGTTTGCCAGTGTGGCGGTATATATCCTGGGCTGAGAATGCGGGCAATCTTCAATCATCATCTTCATCTATGTTTAAGAGGCTGCTTATGGCTCTCCTTCTGCTGTGGGGCAGCACTCAATGGCAAGAACATCGTTTGGAGCGAGAAGGGGGAGGACAGGAGTCGTCATGCAGACCTGGAAAATGTGGAGTAAGGAGAAGTGAGAGAAAAAGTTACCCAGAAGACCTTGTGTTTCTTCTCTGAACATAAATTAAAAAAATCGTACTACTGTGTGCTTACACTGTCTGCAGAAGGTGAAGTGAGAGTCACCCAGAAACGCACATTTTCCCCTGAGGCAGTATTGCTTACCAAGTGGAATTTTAAGCTAATGGTACTTGATGAGGAGCTTTGTTGTAGCTGGTCAAGGTACTGTGGGACAGCTGGATTTTAAGGCTGCCTGTGATCTGTTGCCAGCTGTAGACTAAGCCTTGTACTGCAGGCTAAAGATGGGACTGACTTAATGTTCTCCCTGGCACAAAGAAAAGATGTCCCTCTCCAGCCGAGAGTGTAAACTTTAGGCACTTAAGTATAGTGTTCTGTGTTAAACAGTACTCTGTTCTCCTGTCTTGTGTGCTAGCCCTTCTCCGTCCTCAGCCACTGCCAGTAACTTTGCTTTTTGGAACATCTCAACAGTTCGTCAGGGCTCTGGGTGCTGTACACCCCAAACATAACTGAGCTGCTAACTGCCAGCCAGACTCCTTGCAGCTGTAGAAAGCTGTTTCTTCTTCATGCTTTTTCCCTTGCTAAATGGAACTAAAGGAACCTGCTGAAGCTGAGGTGGGAAGGCGGGAGGAGGACTGTCTTTTCCCCCTTCCCACTCCCCCTTGATTCATAGCAGCTTGGGGGTGCGATGTTGTGTGCTGTGCTGTCTCCCTCTCTCCTCTGTCCAGTCCCTTGTTGTCACTGCTATTTCTGTGCAGACTTCTGCTGTGAAATAAATGTCCTTTTGTGCAGGGCCTCAGTGTGAAGCCTTTCAGTTCCTTGCTGGCAGTCCAGCGCGTTGAATTCCCAGGCGAAAGCTGCTGACGAATGGAAGCGAGGCAAGCAGACACATGCAGCAGAGGGGGGAGCTTCCATCCCATTCACATGTCAACGCTGCCGAGAACAGGGCTTCCCTTAGGCTGCAGGACAGCCTTTCTGCCTCTCTCTGTACCACGAGCTTTCAACGCATGCAGCAAACTCTGATTCTTCTCCGAAACTGCCTGTAGCTGTGTGCATCCTCCTACGTGATGTGCACAAGTGAAGGTTTATCTGCCCCGCATTCCCCCGTGTTTACAGGGGCTTCAGGCCAGCTCTTCAGTTCATATTCAAGCAAGGACAGGCTGAATAATTTAATGGACTCCAGTGGGATGATGTATATACACTACACGACCTTGGGTGGGTTTTGTCTCTGTGTGTGCTACTAATAGCATGCCTCTGCTGAAAGCTCCCTTTGGTTTTTGGGCCTGAAAGGAACTAGGGCCCTAATGCTGCTTTTGTAAGGCCAGAAGAAGTGTCTGATCCGAGCCCTGAAGAATCTAACTCGTAATGTGTGTGCAGGGAACCTATGTCCTTGGTGTTGTGCCTTGCCAAAGCTAGAGACCGCATCAGAAGGGAACAGAGTGCCTCCTTAGGATTCAACAGGGAAGTAACTTAAAAGGAAGTAGGCATTGAGGGAGAAATCATAAAACACGAGACAAGGCAGTACAAAGTTACCTCGGCTTACCTGGCAGAGGGGACACCATGATCAGGCAGCTGGTTTTCCCAGGGCAAGGCTTATCCCCTCCTGTCCAGTTACTGAGGCCCTCTGAAGGAGGGCAGCTGTGAGCACGCCCGAGGGGTGGGTGGTGTGTAAAAGCAGCTTAGTGTTGTACTTGACCTAAAGGCAAGTGTCTTCTCCCTCCCCCTTCCTTGTCTAGTAATGGAGGTGACGGGTAAGTGTCTTGTTTGGCAGTAAGCGAACAGCTCCTGGGGGTTCAGGAGAGATGTGGGGGAACTTCAGTTTCTGGACTTGCTGCAGCCTCTGGCATGTCCCAGGCTTGCCAGGGCACAAAGCTGTGGCCCTGCGCTAGTGAACAGGCTTTACCAAGAAACTTGCCCCCCCTCCTTTTTGCCGGCAGTAGCATTATACTGCAGTAGTCTTGCCCCCCCGTGAGGCTCTTGTCTCTTGTTACAGTATGTCTGTAAAGCCTTCTTAACTCTTATTTACACGGCACCCGTGGTGTGCTAGGGAAATGACTAAGGAGAGAGCTTACATGGTGGCGTAGTTAATTTCTGTGGTGGCTCTTTGTCCTGGTACAAGGGACAGCATATCGATTTACCCACTGTAGTACCTCTTAATGGTGCCACTCATTAAAGAGCTGCATGAAAGGCCTGTCCACAGCTCTCGGTGGAGTAGAATACAAATCTTAAAATAGCATAGCCTCGTAGGACACGAGCTAGCAGGGTGATTCGTGGCTTGCCCAGGAGTAGTACATTTGCATAAGTGAGGGGCGTACCTGAAAACGGAGCTGCGTTGTTGATTCCTGGCAGCTATTACACCTGTCGGACCTGTTGCATCGTATTTGGGCTATACATGTCAGCTTATAAGTAGCTGAAGAAAATAGTGTCCCAACTATTTTTTATAAATTGCAACAAGCCTTAAAGAGATGAGGGAGAGGGAAGAATACAATACCTCTCCCACTTAAGACCCCTCAGATGCGCTTTGATCTACGTATGTGCGCCATAGCAGGGGAGGCAGAAGGCTAGGGCACTGGTCGTCTTCGTGTTCGTCTGAACTTACCGCTGGCACGTTCTCTGCCGCCAGTGAGATCAGCCCATCTGGCTGACACTCTTGCTAATCATCTTTCTTCCAGGTCGTCAAGACAATTGGTCTAAGAGAGGTCTGGTTTTTTGGACTTCAGTATCAGGACACCAAGGGCTTCTCAACATGGCTGAAATTGAACAAAAAGGTATGTTTGCTCCAAGCTTTCACTTATCCTGCGTTCCTTTCTCTGGGATGGCAGGGACAAATTCAGTCTCTGTACTTCTGTCAGGGATTTGTTCTTGCCTCTCCACGCACCTAAAGTAATGCAAGATTAGTGAGTTGGTGTTGCCTTCCTTCGGTCCCCACGCCCCTCCCCAAGGTACAAGGAGTCACGGTGTCTGATCTGGTCCTCCTGCATCTAGACCTGTTTGTTATCCAGCACATCTGTTACCCTTCCCGGTTACATGCTAATGTGGTGCTCACATGAGCATCTTGGTTGGAGAGAAACCTGGAAAGTAACTTACCTAGCACTTACTGTAACTAGTGGCTTGTCATAAGTCCTGTGGGGAGAGGTGATGAGGTATTTAGCAGTAAGGAAGTGAAAATCCTTGCTTTTCTGCACACTCACTTCTGCATTGGAAAGGAGAATTTTTCTCCTAATGCAAGCTTGATTTCCTGTTTGTAAACCTGCTCCCCCTCGCTTGGTATGTAGGCTATAAAATCTGGTAACTCTGTTCCAGGTAACAGCACAGGATGTACGCAAAGAAAGCCCCCTGCTCTTCAAATTCCGTGCCAAGTTCTACCCAGAGGATGTGGCAGAAGAGCTGATCCAGGACATCACGCAGCGCCTTTTCTTCCTCCAAGTGAAGGAGGCAATTTTGAATGATGACATTTATTGCCCTCCAGAAACAGCTGTCCTTCTGGCTTCTTATGCTGTCCAGTCAAAATATGGAGACTTCAACAAAGAGGTGCACAAGTCTGGCTACCTTGCTAGTGACAAACTGCTCCCCCAGAGGTGAGGGAACCTGGGTAGTCTTAGACCTTCTTTGTCTTAAAGGGTTTGGGATTTGTTTGGGAGGGGGGCAGGATGTCTTGACTGGAACGTTCAGAATAAAATATAGCCTGGTGCCTCTCTGAGGATTGGGTTAGTATTTGTTTAATTAAGAGCTTTAATCTTAAACATCTTCTTACTGAAGAAGCTCTAATCAGAAGTAGTGAGAGAAGCTCCAAAACGAAAAGATGTAATGCTACAACAAGAAGCACAACTGAATACAACTTACCATTTATCAGAAGTCTGAATACTGACCAGTGTGTCTCTAGCCTTACAATAAAACTGTATTTCCTGGAATGTTTTTGGGGGGGAACTGTGATGTCAGTGGGGTACTTAATGAAGCATTATTCAAGAGCGATGTGACTGTGTGTGCATAAATGCAGTGGCTGGTCTCAAACATCCCATGTACTCTTCCTAGAGTTCTGGAGCAGCACAAGCTTAACAAGGACCAGTGGGAGGAGAGGATCCAGGTGTGGCATGAGGAACATCGAGGAATGATTAGGTAACTGATGCAGTGTGAAACTACTGTATTTAAAGTAGTGTGATATGTGCTAGTGTGTAATGTATGAATGCATACAGAAGTCCGTGGCTTGCTTCAGGATCAGTTAGCATTCTTCAGGTTATTCTGCTCAGAGTGACTGGGTTCACATGCTTCTGCCCTTCCTAGTCCATGTCAGCTGGCTGTTCTTAGGAAAACAACACTGAGTTTGCAGAGTGAGTTTGTTATGAGCTACTAGGGTGATGCCTGGAACCTTTGCTAACTTGTTGCTGCTCTGCCCATGTAAGATGACAGCACCTTCTTGCTCTAATGGCTTATAGACTCAAAAAGGAATATCTTCTTTTTGCATGCTGCAGAGAAGATGCTGTCTTGGAGTACCTGAAAATTGCACAGGACCTGGAAATGTATGGTGTGAACTACTTCAACATTAAGAACAAGAAGGGCTCTGAACTCTGGCTAGGTGTAGATGCTCTTGGACTCAACATTTATGAGCAGAATGACAGGTAATACACTCCCTCTCCTCATCATTGTCTTCAGCTCCTTTCAGTATAAAGGCATTCAAAATTAATCTTTTCTGGAATTCAAGTCTTCAACTAAACTCTACAATTTTTATATCATTCTTGTCTATGTTTTTGACACTGCCAGAATGATCCGTAAAATGTGCTGCTTTGGACCAAAAAATACAAGAAATTGGAAAATCTTACCAAGCTAGTTTTACTTGTATCCCTAATCTTCCTGCTGCAGACGCATTCTCCAGTTCTGTTTTCCATTAAAAAAAAAAAAAAAGGCAGGATTGAAAAACTACTTCTTACGTTTGTAGTTCATTTGCATGACTAATTTTGTTTGTTGATTCCAGTCAATGTAAGAGTACTGAAATCTGAGGGCAGACTTGGTAGAATTTTGAGCTTTGTATTGTAAGTCAAGAATTTGGAATGACTTGGGGCTTTTTTACTTCCTCTTGCTTTCTGTTTCTGCAGGCTAACACCGAAAATTGGATTCCCTTGGAGTGAGATCAGAAATATCTCATTCAATGACAAGAAATTTGTTATCAAGCCTATTGACAAGAAAGCACCAGTAAGAAGCAAAATTCAAATTAAACTTCTGGCTTCTTAGCTGAATAATCTCTTCCCCCCGCCCCCAATCTTATCATCAATGATGTCAACGCTGACTTAAGCAGTGCTCTACTACCTGGTCTGTTCAGAGCAGTATGCACACAATGGGTCTAATGGCAGTAAGGTGATAGTTGGGATTTGTTTCTGGCTAGGAGGGTAGACATTTATTCAATATAACCTTAAGCTGTTCAAAGTCAGTGGCAGGGAGAAGCTCTTTGCTTAGGGTTTCTGATTCTCCTAAGACTGTTCAGATCCTCCGATAATACAGTTTGGGATCTGAGGCACTTGTATTAACTGTGAATGCTTCCTTTGCAGCCTGTTGGCTTTAGTAGTGTGTGGGATGGTCTTTTGCAGTTTTTCCCCTTACTTGAAGCTGAAGCTTCAGGTCATTTTGTAGGGTACGCTGGGAGGGTTTTTTCCTTGCAAATCTATATGAATGTAATTGTTTATCTTTAAAGCTTATTAATTTCCTGTGTCAGCAGATATCTTCTGTTCTTCTGGTCATTCTTGTTGCATTGCTGCTTGGAAGCATTTCCCTGTTGCTATTGCTCCTTTTTAACAGAACAAAGTTATTTATCCATTGGACATAATGTTTAACACTTCCTTGTATAAGACAAAACATTACAGTTGATGTGGCTGGCCAGACTATTGCATTAAATAACTAAGTGGGAAGAAAGGTGGGAGAAGGCACAGGCTCGGTGTGCCTGGTAAACCTGCCCCGATGGTGTTTGTAATGAACGAGCGAAGCGAAGTCACTGTATGCTCTCTGCTAGGGATGCTTTACAAGGAAACCCAGCAGACTGTAACAACAAGTTGGGCACTTCTGCCCTGTGTGTATTTGTCAGGTTGAAATTAATTCCTGAAAGACAGGTGTCTAACTACCACCACCGATGAATTCGACACTGTTAAGAAAAGCTGGCTAGCAATTCTAGAAAGCTTAGGGTCTTGGAGAGTATTGCATACACCAGGGGCTTCTTATGCTGACAGAACAGGTCTAACGCTGCCTTTTTCTTGTCCCAAGGACTTTGTATTCTATGCCCCTCGGTTACGGATTAACAAACGAATCTTGGCACTTTGCATGGGGAACCATGAGCTCTACATGCGCAGACGTAAACCAGATACCATTGAGGTGCAGCAGATGAAAGCACAGGCTCGAGAAGAGAAGCATCAGAAACAGATGGAGAGGTTGGTAGGGTTCTGAATAACCCGGACTTGGTCGATCACTGCACAGTAGCATCATGTGCTAGATAAATTGCTGGCAGCATCTTAATCTGCTTGAGCCAAAAACGGAGCAGATTGCTTTCTGCTTCAGTAAATCTAATGGGATGATAGAAATGGCACTCCTCACAAATGTGACCCAGCATCACTTTCTTAAAGATTTGTCTGTCTATTTGACGGGACTAATACGCATCTCGATATAAGATTTCCCTTACGACATTGTTGTTACGAACTTGCTATTGAGATGAATGCCAGCAGAGCTTTTTCTTTCTGCACTTCTATAAAGGGGCACGTCTGGAGTAAAACTCATCAGCTGAGTGCTGTAGTGCACACCTCTTGTGTGCTCATGGCTTCACGAGGAAGCGCTCCAATCTGAGTAGTTGTTAATTTGATATTGCATTATGACTTCCCCCTCATCAGAGCCCTGCTGGAGAATGAGAAGAAGAAGAGGGAGTTGGCAGAAAAGGAGAAGGAGAAGATTGAACGTGAGAAGGAGGAGCTAATGGAGAGACTCAAGCAAATTGAGGAGCAAACCAAGAAAGCTCAACAAGGTAATGTGAAATGTTCTGCTGTTTCCTTAGATGCATAGTCTGAGTGAGAAGGGTTCAAGTAGTAAAGCTATGAGCATCTCTGAGCCGTTTGGCTCTCCAGTGTTGTGTGCTAACTGGTGTTAGGGCTCTGGTTTAGCCTTCTGAAGCTGAATGTAAGCCCTCCATATGCAGCTGCTGAAACAGGACTTGCGTTAAAGAGATGGGTGGCAGCCAGGATACCTCTCTGGCAGCGAGAGTACCTTGCAGTTGTTCATGTGCTGGCTGGAAGCTTTTATCCCAGCACATCTGTAGAGGAGGGAGTCAAAAAGGGTAGTAGGGGTCACACTAGCCAGTACTCTGGTGTGATTACTATCTAATTGCTTGGCCAGTGTTACAGTGTGGTGTTGCCCAAGCGAAATGCTGTATGCTTCTCTGTCTTTATGGATGCCATTTTGGGATGGGTACTTCACCACAAATCAATCAGGCAAGTAATCTGTTGCCTTGGAACAAGCCTGGCTCTTAGTCTTCCAGCTCCAGTTATAATGTGAAGGAGAGGGAAGGGGGCAGTTGCTTGCATCTCTCCTTTACCTGTCCCTCTGAAGGAAAACCCTCATCCAGAACATAGGTGTAAGGGCACCTTCCTCTTCTACTGCCGTTCTTTACTTGTTCTGTCTTCAAATGCGCTCCCCTATTCTTTCAGAACTGGAAGAACAGACCCGCAGAGCTATGGAGCTGGAACAGGAGAGAAAACGAGCTCAAGAGGAAGCAGAGAAACTGGCTAAAGAACGTAGAGAAGCAGAAGAGGCCAAGGAGGCCCTATTGAAAGCATCCCATGATCAACAAAAGACGCAGGAACAGCTGGTAAGTGGGCGAGCTGAAAATCGGGTGGGGAAAATAGTGACAGGGTAGGCATCTAAGCTCTTGAAGCAAACCAGGCTATGAATATACTGAGGAAACATAGTTTGTTTCTTTAATTTTTAGCCTTAGGCAGATGAACTTATACCTAAATACAAGTGTATTTGTACAGTAGATCTGGATTGTTGTGCTTTTTGCCTTTTTTTGTATGTGATGCTGAGAACAGAGTGTAGAGCTTGCTAATTGCTTTCCTTGGTTTGGATTCAAACAATTGAGTTCTGTAGCTCTTTTTGGAGGAGGGGGGGTGGGGGGAAGCAACAAAACCAAAAACTTTTTTTGGCTTCCTTTTCCCTTGCATCCCTTCCACCTTTCCGTATCGGTGGGACTGAAGTTTACAGGAAGGCTTTCTCCTTACTGAAAAGATCCTAGATGTACTGTTTTTACTGAGGGCTTAGACTAAATGCTTCATTTAGCAAGTACTTTGGTTTTGTCCCCACTAAAAGCCTTTCTTTTGCAGGCTGCTGAGATGGCAGAACTCACAGCTAGGATCACGCAGCTGGAGCTGGCCAGACAGAAGAAAGAAAGCGAGGCCCAGGAGTGGCAACAGAAGGTAAAGCAGAATCTGAGCAACCAGCAGCACTTTTTTTGTGGAGTTGCTCTTCATTCTGCATTGTGACCTAAACTGCTGCACTAGATACCACACTAGAATGAGTGTCTGCAAGCTTGAGGCTGTTGTAAATACCTAGCTTTGCTTTTCTTGGTGGAATGAGTGCCTTATTCTAACTCTATGTAGAAATATTTTGACTAATTAGGCCTAGCCCATTTCCCATGAATTATAACCATTCTTCAGATCTCTGAAGTGTTAGCCAGCAGAAGGTTTTGCAAATGATTGTGGCTGAGCAGCTTTGGAACGTAGCACTTCAGTGTGCAAGAGGTGCAAGGTTTCCTGTAACAAGCGCTGAGCAGTGCTTCTGTGAGAAGTCTCGTGCACTCAGGATTATATTGACTAACTCACTATGGCGTGCCCTACTGCAGGCACAGATGGTGCAGGAGGACCTAGAAAAGACCAAAGAGGAGTTGAAGACTGCCATGAGCACCCCTCACGTCACTGAGCCCATGCAGTCTGAGAATGAGCATGATGATGAGCAGGATGAGAATGCGGCAGAAGCCAGTGCTGAGCTACGATCAGAGGCCACCATCAAGGACCGCAGTGAGGAGGAGCGCACCACTGAAGCAGAGAAGAACGAACGGGTCCAGAAACACTTGAAGGTAAGAAGCTGGCAGCAGAGAGGGTGTGTGTCTGCGTGCTGCTTCTATTCTTGCCATTAATTGCAACTGGGAGGTATTACTGGTATTTAAAAAAAGGTGGGGGGGGGGAAGAAGGGTGATCATGATCTTGCCAGATAGCTGCTAAACCATTGAACAGAGAGGCAGATCTTGTCTTCTGGCGCTTTACTACTTTCAGGGAAATAGAAGTCAAGTATTTTCACGCAGTGCCAAAAAGCAGCATCTGTCAGACATAGTGTGCTTGTGTGAGTCTTGCCAGCCATCTGACAGCTGTTCGTAGCCCTGGCTGCAATGAATCGGAGAACTTGGTCCGGTTCCTATCAAGCAGCTGTCTGTAATTGTCTTGTCTGACTGGCTTGCATTGCAAAACCCTGAGAGCAGCCCACTAGGGCCTGAGCATGGAGGGAACTGTGCTGCACCACCTTCTCGTAAGGAACTCCAGTGTTCTGGTGCTGACTCTTTCCGAGCATTTTGTTACACTGCCTGCTAGCTTTCTGACTTGCACCAGGCTTTGCTTGTTCTGCATCATGCTGTGGTGGTTATGCACAGGCAGAGTGACAGAGGCGCACTTTATCTTCTGAAGCAAGTTTCTTTTGTGGTAGAAGGCTAGTAATTGCTCAAATTCTGCAAGATGCTCCTGTTGTCTTTAGGGATCCCTGCACTTGAGTCTTCTGAAGAACGCTGGAGACAGTCTTTCTTACTGTGCTAGACAAAGATAAATAGGGTGACAGACTGCCTGGTGTTTTCTACCTTCAAACATTAAAGAAAAATAGTAACAACTTCCACAGAATCACAGAATTGTTTAGGTTGGAAGGGACCTCTTAAGATCATCTAGTCCCACTCCCTTGCTCAGGCAGGGTCAGCTAGAGCAGGTTGTCCAGAACTGTGAACATTCGTTTCCTGCCTCTATGGATATTGAATCTTTAGGGGGATCAGCAAGGAACCTCCTCGTCCAGCTTTGTGTCTCTGGCATGTGCTAACCCGTTGCTATCTGTTTCCCCTTTTCCAAAGGCTCTTTCCTCAGAGCTGGCAAATGCTCGGGATGAAACCAAGAAGACAGCCAATGATATGATCCATGCAGAGAACATGCGTCTGGGCCGAGACAAGTACAAGACCCTGCGTCAGATTCGGCAGGGCAACACCAAGCAGCGCATTGATGAGTTTGAGTCCATGTAAACTCTCCCCCGCACCTGCTGCCCTGCACTCTCTTCTTCCCGCTTTCCCATCCTCTCCCGTCATTCACTCGTAATCGTGCTACGCTGGAACCACTACAGAAGAGTGACCATGGTCTTATTTATCAAGTTTTGGGCAAACGTTGGAGTTAAGCAACAGAAGAAAGAATAGTATTTACACCTTCCTGGGGCTGCTTGGGACAGCAAACATGTATTGGGGCAAATCTGAAATTGTTTGGCTCTGGGTAAAGTCTCACTGCGTTTAATTTTGTATTGCTTGCTGAGGTGGCTCTGCTGTCCTCTCCCGTTGGGTGGGGAAGCCAGCAGATACTTTTACTGAGTTACGTACAGTAAAGTGCTAACAGTTTGACACTGTGCCTTCATACTAACTTGTGCAAGCTTCAGTATTAAGCTTAGTAGCCAGGGTCTGAATTTCTGACTTATACAGGATCTGAATCATGTAGTTGAGAAGGGGAGGCTGGAGCTTAGGAAGAAGGGTTGGGGGTAGCATATGGACTTTCTTTCTAAAAGACCAAAGCTTTTGTCCTTCAAACATAAGCAGACCAAACAGATTCTGTGGTGTTCCTGCTGATGTTGCCTTCTGTTGTTTAATGATGGAACTTTGAATTTCCTAATCATGAGGAGGTCTTTGGAATGTCTCCACTGATGTAGTGTGATTTTTGGAGCCTTGACTTCCCTGGTTTCCAGAAGTTTTGTCTCTGGTAAATGGCTTTGTTCACTGTCATTTGTCTGATTTGAATGTAACCAGTGAGGCAGAGATAGCTAAAGAACACTGCTTTCCTTTTTGGGTTTGCCAATGGAAACCTAAAGGGGTAGGTAGAAATGTAAAAGACTAAAAATTCCTGTAGCTGTATTTTTCCCTTGCTGAACCAGTACATTTCTAGACATGTGAATAGAATTTCAGGTTTTTCCATAAGAGGCCTTTTAGCACATAGTCATTGGTGCCTTATGACAGTGTATAGATCTACTGTAGCTCAGATGTCTTTAGTTTAAACTAGATGCAATCGTAAAAAGTGATCAGCAGCTGGGGACCAAAAACTACTCTTGTATCTGGGTCATGTACAAGACTGCATCTGTCTTCCTGGCTTCAAGCAGCATTTGAAGGGAGAGGATCCTGAGACATTTGTCCAATTGCTGCCTTAATCCTCGCTAGCATTCTGCCAGATCCCTGGCTCAAGTGCTTTTCTTTCCCCAGAAGGAATTTTTGCCTCTTCGTAGCCTTGTGAACAGAAGGCTCTGTCTCTTAGAAATGGGACAGTAGTGGCTGTGAGACTGGTCCTGAGAGCTGTTTGTACCAGTTGTTGTAATACCCATCACCTCCTGTCTTCCAAGCTATCCATGCTGTAGCTACCCAGAATCCTTCCTGCCATTTCTGGGGAGGAAACAGCCATGTATGCTCAGGGTTGAATTGGATTTTGCCTTGATCCTTCATAGAAGGAAATGTTAACCTTCAGAAGAGGCCTCTCAAAAATGGATTCCACCTACAATGGAGTCCTCCTTTGCTTTGCCCTCCTTGGATTAGTCTGTCCCTATAAGAAGCAATCAGGCTAGCATGTGACTTATTTTCTTGCCTAGCATGATCCTAAATCTTGTGACTTTCTCAGTTTTGGGGATTCCCCCTCTGTATGCTAGGGGTGACAGAAGGAAAACATCTCAGTGCCAGAGCATTTTCAGCTCCCTGCTCTATGGGAGAGGTAAAGGGGGACTGTGCCAAAAAGAAATGTTCATGATAGTGTTAATAAACTGCAGTATTTCCTCAAGAATTCCTTGGGCTGCTGGAAACAACCTTACCAGTGCTGTATTATTTTATTTCTTGGAAGCAATGCAAGTCTGTGTGGAGATCCACACAAATACCAACCAACCTCTGTTAGGAGCATAGCTCAGCCTGTTGCTTCTAAACATCCAGATGAGTTGTGTGGGAGCCCCCTTCTCTCCCCAGGACACAGCATGGTTTTGAGGGGGACAGGACATGGTAAGCTTTTGGTTGGCCAAAACCACATGCCTCAGTACTCTGAAAGTCACAAATGAAAGATTGCAGTTAAATTTGTCAGAACTGATTTGTGTGTTTCTATACTGAAGGGTTATTGGCACTGGCTCCTCGTGAGTCTCGTTACTGGGGGAACAGACAACCTTTACACTTCTGTTTTGGTGCTTTAAAGCTGGTTCTCAGCACTTCTGCTCTGTCCATGGCAACTATGGATGCATTTGCGGGGAGAAAAGCCTTTATTACATTTTAAAAATCTCCTAACAAGCTGATATATGGTGCCTGGAATATGTGTTCAAATAATAAACCAGTAAACCTTTTCTGCTTTGATGGGTCACACAACACTGCTGAGCTCATGTTTTATGATGCTGGCATGACTTCTGTTTATAGGGTTTTTTTAATCGTTCTAATTCCAAATGGTCCAATATAGGAATAGAACGGCTTGTGCCAGTGAGTCCACCTAACTCTTTGTAGTTGTTTCAGCCCTGCCTTCTTCTTAACCAGTATTATATTCCAGTAGTATGTAATGATATTTGATTTCAATACTTCTAGCTATGCACAATTAGAAAATATTAGTCATGGGATGGAGGATGTGTTTATGGTCCTCCTTCCCTTGGAAATGTATACTGTATTGTAAAGAAATGGTATTTTGCAAGAAAACTAATGTAAGAAGCTTTCGGTAGTATAGTGAGATTTATAGACATGTTTTTTATTTGTTAGAATACAGTGAATTGTTCTTCTTCTCCATGTTCCAGTTTAATTGGATGACTACTCCTCTTTGGGGGTGGGGGGAGGGAAAGTACTTTATCAAATATTTGCCTGGCTTGTTTTTTCTTGTTTTATTTTTTGTTGCTGTAAATTATGTTGAGGTTTTTTGACCAGTCTTTTTACTGGATTGTAATAAAACATCAGTTCCTTAAGGTTATGGAGTAATTCATGGGTCCATATGCTTATCTGGAAAGAGAACCTTGATATTCAGGCTTTTTTTTTTTTTTTTTTTTTCTTCCTGTTTGGAGGAGTTGTTAAGATCCATACCCTGTTCTTCCTAAAGTGCCAATAAAGTTCAGAGAAATTCAGCAGATGGTGTCTGGCTGGTTACTTAAGGCTTGCTTTGAGTCTAGTGCTGTGTCTGCAAGCTGAACAGGTCTGCCACGTGGCTCCTGAGAGGTCAGCCTCGTAGCACTCGCAAATAAGATCTTGCTTCCATCCTGAAAAGCAACTGCTTGAATAACATCCCTTTCCCCCTCCCCAGCCATCCCAAGTTGTCTGACTGGAGCCCCTACTGGAATTCACATTTCTTTGTGGAGACACCGAGTATAAATTTGTATTGTGTTAACTTGCAAATGGAGCGGTCAAATGGAGGAGGAGGAGCTGCTGCTGGAGCCTGCCACGGGTGAGCACCTGCCGTGCCATGCCCAGGCCCACGTGCATCCACGACCGGGTTAGCACGCAGAGGGTGGCCGGGCCTCGATGCTGCTGCTTGCCCTCGACGTCCTGCTGGGTCGGTCCTGCCCTGACCCTGTACCGGGGATTTCAATCCAATTTGTTTTGCGGCTACCTTGCTGTAGCTATCTCTACCTGTGTTTCCCGAGGTCTCAGGCCTGGGCCCAATGATGGAAACTGCCACCTTTCTGCTAATGAACTGTGTGATCTTTCTTTGTAGCTGCTTTCCACGTGGTTGCGAAGAGGGGCTTTGCAGAACCTCTGCCTCATGGTTGCCGCACTGCGGAGTAAGACAGAGATTTCATCAGAACGTGTTAGTGCTCAGAGATCTGGTGCTAGGGGAGAAACCTGAACTTGTCTAAAAACAAACGTGAAGCGTGAAGCAACGGAGACTTCTGCAATCCCCGCCAGGCTTGGCACAGATCCAGCTTCCATAGGTGGGTCTGTCTTGTTCCTTCCTTCCAGGATTCCAAAATCCTGAACGACCACTGGAGAAATTGCATGTCTGCTTCAGCGCTACTGCAGCCTTCAAGTGAAGGTTGCACTGGTCTGGGGAGGTTGCTCTCACAAATGGGGTTCTTGCTGCTTTTATTGCCTTTGCTTCTCAATGGACAATACCTTTCAGCTTGTGCTTAAATTTCTGGAGTCTCCAAGGGCTCTCTGCTTGCAGCCAGGTTACTCTTCTGCATGAGTGGCCTAGCTTTCATGGCATTCCCTTGCCTGTATCTGTGGAGACTTAAGAGGCTTAGTAATTCTCCAGTTAGGTGTATCTGTACTCAGTTTGTCTTAGAAGAAATGGAAGTGCAAAGCATTAACGGCTGAAGGCTGCTTCTGTGCAGGCCATGTAGTAAAAAAACCCCAACCAAACAAAAAACAAACCAAACAAACAAAAAAAAAACCCCCAAAAACCAAACCACTGAAACACCTGATTCTTCTAATCTGTTGGAAGGCATTTTGTAGTTTAGAATCAGAAATTTGTATTCACTTTTGGGTTGTGTAGGCAGCTTCTGCTGGATTTGCTATTCTGTCTGTGATACGTTTCAGACCCAGTTTAGGCTACACCTACAAGTGTTGGGGGCCCAGATGCTTTTGTCTGTGGGACAGGGAGAGACTGGAGCATAGAAGGCTCTCAGAGCTGGGGACCAGAAACACTGTCTTTTTGCAGGTTCTGGAATGTGGCTTTATTAAGCAGTGCAACTTACTAAACTCTAAAGAAAAGCCAAGGTAACTGTAGAGTCAAGTTCTCATTGAGATAAGTCTGTCTGGTGGACTAAGGCGTTTGGCCTTGGATACTTTGTCCTCCTACCTGGAGTCAGTGCAGCTGTAGAAATAAGGCTGTGATTGCTTTTCCCTTCTCTTGTTTTCACTTTCTAAGGCAGAGAACTGCAAAGGGTTGGTCTCCAAATTCTGTTTCGTTTTGATGTAGACAAGTCCTGTAGGGGCTTCTCTAGGTAGATAACAAGCTTATCGGTTGCTTGCTCAGGCTAATACATTGGGAGGGAAGCACGGGCATTTTTTTTTTTTTTTTTTTAGGTGACCTGGTGTGGGATTCTCAGTGAACAGATGAGCGGGCTCAGTAGCCTGCCAGCCACTGCCTTTTTTTCTGTGATGAACAGTAATAGAACGTGAACACCCCCTGCTGCCACGCGTATCTGTTCAGGTCAGTTTGTGTAGATACTGTTAGTAACTATGGCAACTTAGTAAGGGAACTAGATTAGATTTTGCTCTGTACTTATCAGGGTAGGATGCTGCCTTTTGACAGCACTATCCTCTCGAAATCTGCTTTGGGTTGTGGAACCAGTAGATAGTCTCTGAGATACCAAACAAGATTTGTCCCCCCCCTTTCTCCTGTTAGCTGGTCCTAGAAGCTGCTCCTTCTGTCTGTGACCTGGCTTCAGCCTTGGTGCATCGTGCTGCAGTAGCTCTCCATTAAGTAGCTGCATCTAACAGCTGTTTTCCAACATCTTGCAAAGCTTGATAATGCAATGTATATAGGGTAAGGTATGATAATCCTAGACAGTTGTATGGCAGCTGCTTGAACACCTAGGAAGGCAGACTGTCTCCCATTGAGAAAGCAGAGAATAACTGAGGTGTGGCTTGTTTGCCCTGGACAATGAGTGTGACTGTTCTGTTGAGTGCCAGCTTCACAGCTATACATAAGTCAATCTTGGGCATACAGTCTAATTATACCAGTGTATAACTGGAGCACCTGACAACTGGTAGAGAGCAGTGTAATGCATCTATAACTGATGTCAACCCATAACTGCTGCATACCCTTATGCAAGGACTCCACGTGTGATGTTAAGGTCTCCCTTGCAGAAAAATTAACTTCTCTGTAAGAAAAAGGATCTGGGCATCAATGCATTGAATGTTAGGCTGAGGCTGGCTTTTGTCTTGCAGGTCTGCAGCTCTAATTTAGGTGCAGTTTGTGGACAAGGGTGCAGGTCCTTATGGCTGAACAATGGCTAAATGAACATCTAGTGCCAAGTGATGGGTCTCTGAAAGTTCCTAGTAATTTTAAGATGGACTTTCTTAGGATATATGACAGGATGAAGTGGGCATAGGGGAAAGTGGAGGAAAGAATGAGGAGGAGACATTAAGGAAAGAGTAGTGCTGAGACTGCAAAAAGGAATATTGGGAGCTCCTGGAAGGGACTGGACCTCCAACTTCTGTTGAGAATGCACTTGCTCTGAGCACGTGTTAATACCATTGATATAGCTTTCTGGTGAGCAGAGCTAGTTGGAAAATTACAAGCACCCGTGATTGCTATTGCCTCTGGTCGTGCATCATCTTTTAAAGAAATATAAGCCAGGGTTGATCTGTAGTCATCAAGACTGACGGAAGGGTCAAGGGGATGTGAAATATACTGCTCTTGAGCTCGGAGGTTACAGTGAAGGCTGTCTATACCCACATGCAGCAGTACTGCCCTCCCATCCATCTTTGAAGCATCCTTGGCTGACTGAAGGAGAAGCATCTGCAAGTGGAGGCCTTGGCTGGGGCACTGTAACTTCTTAGTGGCCTTCACCCAGCCAGGCAGCAGCTGCGTTGCCAGAGGTGGCTGCTGTCAAGAAGCCCTGTTGTGAATTCCTTTTGTTTCCTTGTTGTGGTGTTAGCCCATCTCTGATTGCATTACTGCCCTCTTGCTTCCAGCAGTGAAAATTTGGGCCTTGCTCCTTTAGTTTGTAGTGATTCTCAGAAGGTTGCTGAACATCTAGAGAAAGGTCAGAGCGGGCAAACAGTAGTCTTGTTTTGAGAGATGTAGAAACTGAGGCATGCTTACAGTCTTCCCCCCCAAGCCTCCCGCCTCTACAAGGTCGTATCTGAGACTTGAGCGCACTTGATGTAAGCACTTTGTCTGCAGGTTTGTGTTCAGTACCTCTGTTTTGAGGCAGCACTCTGTACCTGGTCCTGTGGGCTTGGAGAAAGCAGAACAAGCACAAGTTGTCCTATTTGCTTTTATTAGCAGCTTGTTCTGGAACAGGAGAGGTGGTCGATGGGTTTTCATAGTGACAACGGGGATAGGGGAATTTTAGTTTTGTTCAGTGGCTTTAGTTCTGTGTATGTAAGCAGCCTGTGTCTGCTTCCTTACAGGAGTACTTGTGAGGTGGTGGGCTTGGTAGGAGGTGCAGGGTAGGCTGTTCTTGCTGTTCCAAGTTAAGAACGAAGGCTGTGTTCTGGAAACCTTCGTTATTCCTGAGTCTGTGTGCCTGCTGCTCTGACTGCAGTCTCGGAGGCTTCACCCATGGAACAGCACGGGCTTGCCTCTGGCTACCTCTGGGCAGTGACTGAGCCGGCGCAGCTCTGGCAACAGCATGTCTCTGTCTCAGGTGTGTGTTTTATCCATCATCCCTCATTCACACTCCTCAGAGGCCAACCGAGAATCCTTTCCCCCGTTTCTTTGAGAGGTAAAGCAGGGCACAGAGGATGATGTGTTTCTTCCAAGGCGTAAGAGTTGTGGCTGAACCTGGTGGCCCATTTCACAGATGTCAGCGCGAACTTCCAGCTCTGTGCCCTTGGCATGCCCGGTCTGCCTGCTTTCCCACAAACCTGGAGGAGAGCACGGGCCAGTCCTGCTTGCTCCAAACAACAAAGGAGCAATGGCTTCTGAACTGGGGCACGGTGCTGGCCTTCAGCTTTGTCATGACTGGTTCAGCGGCTCGCTCAGTTCCTCCCTCCCCTCTGGACACTTCTCCTTTGGGAGTTCCACTGTTGAGCACTTGGGATTTCATCAAATAATGATTTGATAAACTGCTCCAATACTGGAGCAAGCAGGTGTTAATTTGCTTGCCTGCATGACACCTGTAATCTTTCTGCATATGTTGCAGCTTGCTCAGGGATAGGGGCCAGGTGGCTTCTGACTTGCGCGTGATTTCTGTCTCTTCCCTCCCCTGCTCTTGTGGCCGCTCTGCTGCGGGACAGGCTGCCTCCCAGTTCTTCCTGCTCCTTCTGCTGCTGCTGCTCCTCCTTCACAGAGGAACTTCTTCCTCTCTTAATTTATCGAATGCATCAAATCTTGATTCAAACGGTAGCGGAGTTACTCTCACAACCCCAGAACTGCAGCATCACTAAAGCTATATTAATGTGTATATTAATAACTACATGATTACACAGTGATTTTCATCTGCTTTCAGAGAGGCAGCAGACTAATATTGTAATTTTAGACCTTCCGTCTAGGGTCCCTTGGAAGCCACAAAGTTTACAGAAGAGCTCTTCTGGTCAGTGCTGTTTGCGCAGAGCGTCTTCTGCCCAAAGGAACAGATGCAAGTCTGCCTTGTGCTGACTATGCCTACGTGTTTGCTGAACCGGCCCGCGGAAGGACCGAAACTCTTAACGGCGGTCCGAGGAGCTGAGGCTGGTATCTGAGAAGTCTGAGCGTGCTTCTGGCTGTAGAGGGCTGCAGTGGTATTGTGTAACTTCTTGTTGGATCAGTGCAGTACTGATTTTAATCTCTACTTCTTGTGCAGAAATTGGGGAGGAGGTGGAGTTAATGGGGGGCAAATTGTCTTTTGTGTCGTGCAGAAGAAATTGGGCGATGTATTTCAAGGTAGAAAACCACTTCCTTCCCAGCGTGTGCTAACCCATCACTAGATAGGTAGGCACAGCGCTGCACTGACAGCAGCGTGGCCTGCTGGCAAGCAGGAGGGGGAGCAGGGGGGTGTGCGTGCGTGCACGGTGGTGGAAACTTGGTTTCTGCCCAGTTTCTGTGAAACAGAGGTAAAGATTCGCTCCAGCTGTGCCTGTCCTGCCCATAAAGTGTGTGCTGGCTTCCAAAGCAACATTTTGAGGTTTTTTTTCAAAGCAAGCAAGGATATTTTTGCTTAGGGTTTTTTTTTTTTTTCTGTTGGTTGGTTTGTTTTTTGTGGAAGGGGTGGTTATTTGCAAAGCTTTCTATTTTTGTGTCCTGGGCTAAATGAACACTGGGTTACTTCGGAAGGGCTGCGTTTACTTCTGGGCTTGCTGCTAGATGGAGTGGGGGAGAGGAGGGAAAAAAGGAGATCTTACTTCTGCCCTTTTTCCTCTGTTTTAAAGACCTCAAAACAGGCTATCCGAACTCAGTATGGGGCACGATTCTCTCCTACCCCGGCAGGGTTGCTCCTGCTTTCACCAGAGGACAGTTGTCCCCTTCACTGCTTCTCACCTCTGCAGGACGGGGTGTGATGCTCTCAGACCTGACCTCCCTCTCTGTGCTGGCCTCTCTCCCTTCGGGTGGCATTGACCGGTCGCTTGCTGTGCTCCGAGTTCCTGGCAAGGAGAGAGGTCAGTGCCGGGCAAACACACAAACGTCCTTGCTGTGCAAACTGCTGCGCATACATCTAGTGTATCTCTCAATTCAAGGTTTGCTGGAGAGATAAGATGTTTTGTAGTCTCTTTGGATGTGCTGTGGCCCCTTTCCTTGCATCCCTCACGGCAAACCTTGCTTTCCTTCTATGGAAATGACTGAGAGACAGAACTGGGCTGCCTACTGCATCTCTGTAGTGCCTAAAAAGCGAAGGCAGGACTGGGCAGAGTCTCTCAGCTGCAGAGGCTGCACAGAGCGATTTCATGTTCAGGGGTGAGCTGCAGCCTAAGAATTTGGGTTTGAAGGCTGAAGTATTCAGGGCAGCTTGCAGGAGAAAGCAAACCACCTGGAAAAGCTGACCTGAGAGTGCGGGGCCACAGAGCAGGGCCGCTGGCCAGAGCTGTGTTCGGCTAAAACTGCTCGCCTTACTGCCAGCTCTCTTCTGTGATACAAGCAAGAGTGGGAAAGGAAGCCTTTGAAGGATATTCTACAAATTATTTGAAATGAGGAATTTTTTACATTCACTGGGGTTGAGGGGTGGAATGACAGAGAAGTCCCAGTGATCCTGGGCATGGCTGGACGGTCTGATGCGCACCCGTGCCTGCCACGTGGCTTCCCTGCTTCGGCACCTTGCCCTGCCCCGCTGCTCCCAGGGATGTGCCGTGGGTGCCTCTTGGCAGACAGCAGCTCCCTCACTGACTCTGCGCTTGGGGGTAGCACTCGCTCTGGGTTAAAATCCTAGTGATACTTGGTGGTTTGTCCCACCCTCCCTGCCCTCACAGACTGTTGGCCTGAACAAAACCGGAGGGGCAAATCCTGCAGCAAAAAAAAAAAAAAAGCATTTGTGGGACGAGCAGAGGCTGGCATGAGGGTGCTGCAAGGCTGTGATTGCTGATTGCCAAGTGCATCACATATTGGGCTAGGAAGTGTCTTACCTGTGCCTTTATGGTACTTTTTAGCAGAGAATTTAGCAAACGAGCAAAGCGTGGCTGCTTCTCACCACTGTCCTGTGAAGTAAGTGAATATTCACGTTTCAGAGCTGGGAGCCTGCAGTACTGGGGAAGGCAACGATGTGGCTGGACAACATCCATCTGCAAGTCTTACTCTCACCCCATTGCTGTAAGAACTGGCGTGCCCCTCTCTTCCTGAGGCAGCAGCCGTCTGTGGCTCTGCTCCTGCCAGTCTGCTCTTCTGGCCCTCAGCTTGCAACCCCTTGTATGAATCACAGAATCACAGAATGCCAGGTAGGAAGGGACCTCAAGGATCATCTGGTCCAACCTTTCTAGGCAAGAATTTGCACAGTCTAGACAAGATGGCTCAGCACCATGTCCAGCTGAGTCTTAAATGTGTCCAGTGTAGTGGAGTCAACCACTTCCCTGGGGAGATTATTCCAATAATTGACTGTTCTCATTGTGAAAAATTTTCCTCTCGTGTCCAATCGGAATCTCCCTGGAAATAACTTGTCCCATGATTAGACATTGCAATGAATATTGCTCCTGAAACTGGATTAAGGTCTGGTTCCTAAAAGGGAAGTCTGTAAGGCAAAACAAGGTGAGCATTGCTTGGGGACTGGTATGTGGAGATGATGCTCATGTTACTATGCTTCACCCAATTCCCATGCCCTGATGGGCTGGACTGCAGCAAGATCCAAGCACAATCCCTCTGTCCATCCTTCCCTCCTCCTTCCCCTCCCTCCTTCCTCCCTCCACCCCTAGGGAGGCTGTCCTAGTTTGGTTGTGGTTTTTTTTTCTTTTTTTTTTTCTTTCTTTTCCCCCTCCTCTCAGCTCTACTTATAACTCTGAATCTCGCTGGCCTTGCAACAAACGACAGCGCAGGAGAGCCGGAGCGGGACCCTAAGTAGCATGATAACTCAAGGCATCTCGGGGCTCATGCGACCCTTGCTAAGTGGACTGAATGTGAGCAAAATTCGCTTTCTTTATCTCTGTGGGGCGACTGAGCAGCATCACACACCAGCTAAGCAGAGGTCAGAAAGAGGCTTCAGCTCCACACCCAAGCTCCAGGATGCCCCTGGGGAATCGAGGTGAGTAAAATGCTGAAGCCTCCCTTGCTGTGTCCAGAAGGGCCTTTTCAGGAGGGACACGCGTTTCTCTGCCTTGCTCCACAGAAGGGAGAAGAGAGGCCAGCGTGAAACATGGCCTGCAGGAGGTGGTGGATGAGAAAGTGTAGGCTAAGCAGATGCTGACGGGGGGAAGGTGGTGCAGGGAGCCAGTCTGTGAGAGGTGCTTCTCCCTGCTTCTGGAGCCATGGAGTCCGCAGCTAGTGGCCTGGATCCAGAGCATGAAGACGATGATGTGTCACAAGAGTCCCTTGACCACTGGGGCCCAGTCACCAGCCTTTGAGGAACGGGGATGGTGGGCTAGGTGGGTCGGACAGCTGGGCCATGAGCCTGCCGTATTCCTGCTGTGGGGAGGCTGGGATGACTGCTGTGTTGCTCTGGGAATTGCAAATTCTCTTGGGTTTCTTGTCCCTGCTGCTGTAAAGGCAGAGTAGGGAGCTGATGACATCTGCAGCCCCAGGGAGCAAAATGCTCTCTTTGGGTTCTGGGAAGCCACGCTGCAAGCTCTCGTGCCTTGCTGGTGTGCTTTTCTTGGCAGGGAGCCGGCTCAGCGCTCAGCTGCCCAGGTGGTGTCGGTAGGTGCGAGGGGCTGTACGAGCCCACGGCACTGGTGTCCCGCCAGGCTCCTGAGGGCAGCGGCTTGTGCTGGGCTTTGCTGAGACCGCTTGTTCAGGGCAGGATGCACAGTTTGTCATGGTGGCGGAGTCTGTGAGTTGAACTCTGCGGTGGAAGTTGGCCAGAAGCTTGTCTTTAGAAATGCCTCTAAATGCTTTTGGTCCCTGCCAGGGTGGAGGACCCCCAGCCGGTCATCTGAAAGGGCAGACCTTGGCCTGTTTAGGGGCCTGGTTGGCAGAGTCCCTTGGGAGGCAGTCCTGCAGGGCAAAGGAGTCCGGGAAGGCTGGACGGTCTTCAAGAAAGAAACCTTAAAGGCGCAGGAGCAAACCGTCCCCATGTGCCGAAAGGATGGGGCTGACCAGAGAGGCTGCCTGGCTGAGAGCGCTCATCTGTGTTTCTGCAGCAGGAACTACTGCAGACTCCCTGCCAGTCTTTCCTCTCTCTGATCCTTAGGGGTGATTCCGAAGGAGATCACGTTTCTCTGAGCAAGATAAAGGGAATTTGTAGATCTCCTAGACCAGTATGATCTGGGTCAGACTGTAATCTGCTAGAGATTGAGAAAAAGACCCAACCAACATCACAGAAAATACAATAAACCATTTTGCTATCTGACCTTAGAGAAAAGTTATACTGATAACCCTGCTTAATGGGATTTATGAAGACTCATTATCAATGGGTTTTCTTTCTAATTGGTTTGTTGCTTATGAAGTTATCTCTGGCAGTACTTGCAGGCATCTTGCTGTTTTTCATGGCCTTGCAAAGTATCTTTTAGGGAAAAACATCGATGGGGAGAAGAACCTTCTTGAAACCCCCTTAACTAGTTCCCTGTGTCACAGAAAGTTTGAGGGTTTTTTTAAAAGGGAATAATCGGTTGGCACGTGTTGAGCTTGCAGTGCTGAGTTTGTCACATCCTGATAAGATCTTTCCAAAGCTCTGACCCTGTGTCCTGTGACGGTAATGCCATTGTAAAATAGTTCAGCCTAAATGAAGCAAAATTTAGTCTAATAAATTTTGAGTTGTTTTTAAAATCCTGGTTCAAAATTATTTTCTTAACAAAATGTGAAAGGAATTTTTTCATAGTTTCAAAAATGCTGATAAACAAATTCAAAAGTAAATAGAAAATAAAAGCTACAGGTTTTCTTCCCAGGCTCTCCTGAAGCCTTGGGTGCCCAAAGCAGGTGACTCGAGCCTGGGACTGGTTCGGGGGATATGAAGACAACTAGGCCAGTACGTGCGTGGGTCTGTGGGAGATGGCTGAACTGAACAGTGAAAGCAGGGAGTCATCAGGTTGGATTTATGCCCCCAACAGAGGCACCCGTACTAAGAACACGGACATACAGCTTAATTTCTCCTACAGCCAGCGAAGAGAGAAGCTGCTTACAGGTGCTCTCTGTGTCGTGGCCGGGAGTGCTTGGCATCATCCCTGCTCTCGAGAAGGGTGAGCTGCTGCACCCAGGCTTGTCCAAAGTCGTGCAGGGGGGCTGTGGCAATAGCACCTGTACTCCCTTGTGTCCAACTGGAGGCCCTGGCTGCTGGCCCTGGCTGCAGCTCAGCTGTCCCAGGGCTCGCTTAACTGGCAGCAACAGCCAAAGGGGGCTGTGTCCGGGAGGAACTGGAATCCCCTAGGATTTGCGGGAGCCTGGTGCGGGGACCCTCCTGGGACTGATGTCAGCTGCAGCTCTAGGTGCCTCAAAGACAGCACGAATGAAGTTTTCTGTCAGTAAACATGCGTGCAGCTTTGGGGGTTGTTGGATCCAGCGCTCTCTGCTTGCAGACGGCCAGCTCGCGTTACCCTGTTGAAGAATGCATTGAGTTGCAGCATTAAGCGAAGTCCTAAGACTTTACCATTTCCATTGTGTAACAAATTATTTCACCCATAACTGTAAAATCAGCGTTGCCAGAAAACCTGCCTAGTTGCCATAAAAATTGAATAAACGGGTCTAATCCGTTAAAATATAGAGTTGTGTTGTTTTGTTTTCTTTTGACATTTGAGAACTAGTCTTTAAATTGCTTATTTACAAAGAAATGTCTGTGGCTGTCTCTATGAAGGAGGCTGAAATGTCTTAAAGATGTTCTTTGGCTGTTTGCTTTGGGAAATAGGAGGGTCCTGCTTGGCTGTGCGTGACTGCAACGTGATCTTTCCATTCTCCACGTGGGAAACTCTTCCCTCTGCAGCATGGTCTCGGTGCTAACTCCACAGCTGTTTTCATAACCAGGGGACCCTGTTGTAGACGAATGGCCCAGGCATTGTTTTCTGCCGAAGCTTTCTGAAAAACAGGAAGCCGGCCTCCTCGCGTGAAGGCACAGCGGCCCCTGTGTTCAGCGAGCAGGGACAGAATCAAGACAGAGCTGGAAAAAAAAAGAGCAGAGAAGGCAAAAAGTATTGTTCCACCTCTTTTTTTTCTCCAGTTCCAAATTTTGATGGAATATGAAGATTGGCTTTCCAAAGAGATAATTGTTTGGAATTTTCTGTGCCTGAAGTCTTGCTGATGAAGTTCATGTGACAACATTTTAAGAAACAGCATCCTGAATCACTTAGAGATGTCCTTGAGGGTGGAAAGGCTCTACAGAGAGATCTGGGCAGGCTGGATCCACGGGCTGAGGCCAACCGTATGGGGTTCAACAAGGCTCAGGGCCGGGTCCTGCACTGGGGGCACAACAACCCCATGCAACGCTGCAGGCGTGGGGAGGAGCGGCTGGGAGCTGCCCGGCGGGAAAGGGCCTGGGGGTGCTGGTCGACAGCCGCTGAACATGAGGCAGCAGTGTGCCCCGGTGGCCAAGAGGGCCAGTGGCATCCTGGCTTGTATCAGGAATGGTGTGGCCAGCAGGAGCAGGGAGGTGATGGTGCCCCTGTGCTGGGCACTGGTGAGGCCGCCCCTCGAATGCTGTGCTCAGCGCTGGGCCCCTCACCCCAAGGCGGCCATGGAGGGGCTGGAGCGTGGCCAGAGCAGGGCAGCGAGGCTGGGGCAGGGGCTGGAGCCCAAGGCTGGGGAGGAGCGGCTGGGGGAGCTGGGGGGGCTCAGCCTGGAGAAGAGGAGGCTGAGGGGAACCCTCATCGCTCTCTGCAACCGCCTGAAAGGAGGCTGGAGCCGGGGGGGTCGGTCTCTTCTCCCCAGGAACAAGCGATGGGACGAGAGGGAACGGCCTCAAGTTGCACCAGGGCAGGGTTAGGTTGGATATTAGGGAAAACTTCTTCCCCCAAAGGGCTGTCAGGCCCTGGCCCAGGCTGCCCAGGGCAGGGGCCGAGTCCCCATCCCTGGAGGTGTTTAAAAGATGGGTGGATGTGGTGCTTAGGGACGTGGTTTAGTGGTGGGCTTGGCGGTGCTGGGTTAACGGTGGGACTGGATGATCTTAAAGGTCTTTTGCAACCTAAACGATTGTATGATTCTACTGCAATGATTTGTCAGCAGGTAAATGGGATTAGATCTAGATGGTGATTTTAACTTACATGAAGCAGAATGAAGAAGCCCTGCAAATTTGAAAGAGGACAACATTTCTTCCCCTTTTCCATTACATTTTCACAGGAGTTCTTTCCTGCCTCCTATTCAGCTGGATACATCCCCCGTACTCCATCTCTGCCTCTTGTGAGTTAAGAGCGAGCAAAGGAAATTGTTTAAACTTGATCCTTACATATTTCTGTGCTTAACATTAAAAGGAAATCAGCAGAGATCTCCACATGCTTCATTTTCATCTGCCACAGAGCAGAGAGGGATGAGCAGACAGGGTAAGTCCTTTCAGCTGCTGGTGTTGCTGTCCCAGGGACAGTTCTCATTTAACCAGTTCCTCCTCGAATCTCCGACTTTCGGATGCCTGGCACAGAGTAGCGCAGGTGCCACAGCGCTTCCTCAGCTGGCAGGTTTGCTGTAACGTGCGACTCCGGGGCTGTGACAGTTTTTTATTCGGTGTATATTGCAAATACATTGCAAGAAATCAGGAGATAGTATTAGAAATTCTCAGAGCTCTGAGCTGTACTTGCTGTTTGTTTCACTGGCCCCAGGGCTTCCAGGAGAAGTGTTACCAACTTTATACCAAACAGCACTTTCATTGGAAGAAGCTGGATGCTGCTTCACTCAGCCTTGTGTAAGTGGGAAAAATCAGGGAACGGTGAGCTTGGCCAGTTCTCGCTGTGAAATTCACTCTGTCCGCAAGGCTGCGGTTCTTTCTTCCTGGGCCAGAAATCACAGCAGCGAGGCCACGGGGCAGCGCTGGCACTGCGCGTGCTTGGGGGTTTCAGAGCTGTGGGAGACAGAGGTGGATCTTTCCAGAGATCTGAGAGAGTGGTGCGTGCCATCGGCTTGATGGAAGAGGGTGGACCCAGCTTCTGCCACTGGAGAACGTCCTGGGCTTTGAGATGATGGGCACTTGGGCAGTGCCACATTGAGAGGTACTGGGCAAAACACCCACTGGCTCCAGGGTGCTGCCCTGTTTCAGCACAGGAGGAGGGACCTTTGGGTAACTGGGACCTCCTGCTTCTAAGTGACATTTGGGTATGTACACTAAGAAAAAACACTGTTTGCTCATGTGCTTCCCCTGGCAAATATAGTAGATGGTCTCAGAATATACTGTCTTGGTGAGAAATCCCTGATGCCGCTGTTCAGGGTGGCAGCCTTCTCCACACTGGTGGAGAGAGCCTGGGCTGGAGGAGATGAAGTGGATGCTGTTTCCCTCTTATTTCTAGATGTGGTTTCTGCAAGTCAGCACTAAGAAATGCTGGCGGCCTTGTTCTTAACTCTCTACCAGATTAAATCTCTCAGGCTGTCAAAATAACTAGCAATTTCTCCTGACCAAGGATCACGTCAGCTCAGAGGAGGTTACTCGGCACGGTTGCTCTGTAAGCTGGGGCTGAGCATGTCTCATCACAACAAGGCTCCCTGCGACCGAGTTCAGGGAAGGAGCGGGCACTTCATGAAAGAACAAGCAGCAGAAAAGGAACAGTCATCAAGTAATCCCCTTGGGAAGGGGAAACAACATGTGAATGACGACAGCCCTTATTGCATGATTAGTATCTGATCCTGAGCGCTTTTCTTGTTATTACATCACTCCATCCAGGGTTAATATCCCAGCCCAGGACTTGCAAACGCTTTGCCTGCCTACAGTCCCTCCCTCCGCCAGCCAGCCCAAGCAGAGGCAGCGGGTGCAGAGCATCTGCACTTGTTCGTGCGCAGCTAAACATTTATTCTGAGGGACGTTTGATAGAGTGGGAAATATTTGGGGTCAACTCAGATTTGCCTGGCACTGAGAACTGATAATCTGAATCTTTTCTGACATGCGTGGTGTAATCCTTCTAGAAAGTGTTTGTATGCACGTTTCCCTCCAAGGGCCATGTTTCTAGTGCTCAGCCAAAAGACCTCAACAGTGGGTGTGCAGGAAAGGGTGGGCTTCTCTGATTTTTGCAAACTTGTCTTACAGCTCTGCAGACCAGGTGACGGTGCATTTTATAAATCGGGATGGAGAACGACTTATGGCCACAGCCAAAGAAGGGGAGAGTTTGCTGGAAGTGGTAGTCAATCAAAACTTGGCCATTGATGGATTTGGTAGGTGTTGCACAAGGGTATGCGCTCTTAGGATTTATGTGTCTGTGCTGTGACCGGTGGGCACCTGGGAACAGTGCAGCTGGACTCATGCCACTGCGTTCTGGTGAGACCGCAAAGCAACCCTCTCTTCCCCAACAGCTGCCCGCTGGGCTGGCTTACGGCACTGAGATGGCAGTGTGGCTTCCACACCGTCACTGCTGGGATGCCAGCGGCCTGTGTCAATGCGCTTGGCTGGTTAGAGTTGACGTACGGATTTGAAAACTGATTGTGATCCTCCCAGAGAAGAGGCGGGCTAAAATCTGCATCCAACTATTGTGTTTTCTGTCATCTCTTTCGATATGCTCCGGATCTGTTAAAGGACCTTTTCTCACACTGTTCCTGAAGATGATCTCTCTCACCGCCTTGTTTTTTCTGATTTGCTGTCACTCCCTCGTTTCTCCACCAGGTGCCTGTGAAGGGACGTTGGCCTGCTCCACCTGTCACCTCATCTTTGAGAAGGACACCTTCCAAAAGCTGGATGCCATCTCAGATGAAGAGCTGGACATGCTGGACTTGGCGTATGGACTCACGGAGACGTAAGCCTCCCTGCCGATTGCAGTAGATTCTCAGGCTTCTGAGGCAGATCCTCAGCACCTGGCACCTGGTTCCAAGGGGACAGGACTTATTCTGTATGACAGTTGTGCCTCTAGAGCTGCTTTCTCTTGGGGCACAGGAGACCTTTAACAGGAACTTTAGTGAAAACTCAGCCTGGACCAGACGTGCCGGTGTGGGCGGGGAATTTCTTCCTTTACTGTGGGAACAGATGAGCCTCACTTAATGTTCTCTTCTCAGATCTCGCCTTGGCTGCCAGGTGTGCATTAAGAAGTCGATGGATGGTCTGACGGTGCGGGTCCCCGTGGATGTATCGGACATCAGGAAGCAGCTGGAGGTTGGAAAGCAAAGCAAACAGTAACTGGAAACGGCTCCTGCACAACTCGCATCCTCATTTTAGGTGTGGCAGGGTACTTTGCTTTTGGTTAACACTATTGCTTTGTGTGGCTGGCTTGCAGGAGACCATACAGGTCTGATTCGGTATAAATGCCTGTTTGGCATATCTCTTATTTAAACAAAGCTTAATGCTAGGGTCTTTGGTACGTGTTTTAAGTGCTTAAGCGCTCTGCTGAATGCAACTGGACTAAAGCGTATGGCTTTACATTTCCCTGGACGGGTGACAGTAAACGTCTGTGCTGTATGTAACTCACCCTCTCCTTTGAAATGTAAGGAATTCTGCTATTCTAAGTAACTGCTGGGAATTTTGCAAGGCTTGGCTCTTTAACTGTAGAGCAGGTTTTTCCCAAGTTGGGAACCTTAAGAAGAGATAGCTGTTACAAATGCAAGACGGTGTGATGATACAGGCTGGCTGAGTCTGGTTAGCAAGAACCATTTGAACGCTGACATTTCCTATAAGAGGGAACCACTTCCTATGAACGTGAGATGTTACGTGTCACTGAATTGTTATGTGCCATGACCTTCTACTTTCTCCAAATATTACATTTTCCCATTGCTATACTACCACGTATGTCAAATAAAATTTTAATAATCAGGCTATTAGACCTATGAGATGCACTTTTCTGGTAACATGAGTGTGGTTGGAATAGAATGAGTTTGATGGAAATTTAGGTATAATATCCTGCTGCCCCAGTTTACTTGACTGGATTTTCCCTCGTGTTTGAGTGAATATGTCAAACTTGCCATCGACATGTCGTAGAGAACCCATGGTAACAGAGTTGTCCAAACAGAGCTCTGCACAGAAACCTTTCCTATGGATTTAGTTAAAACCCAGGCTATGTTTAGCATCCAATTTAAACCAACAAGTTACTGTTCTTAGGCAAGGTATCAACCCCATAAAAGATGTATGCATTTAAAAAAATGCTTATCTTATATTAGAGCATTCACAGTTTTATTTGGCATAAATTGCAGAGTTTTGATTGAAGGGGTGGAGGGACTGCCCTGTGCGGGAGGCCGGGAACTGCACTATGCCTGTCACAGCCCCTTCCAGCCGGCTCTGAAACCAGTGTAAAAACCCCTTTGCACACAAGTGTGTCCCTGTTTGTTTAACTGTTTATCATCTTTTTTTTTTTCCTTCTTAATATGTGAATCAGTAATTTAAAAGTTGATGCTAGTTGGCAATAAATTAAATGAAGTAAAATTCCACAAGTCGAGATGTTTCAGCGTGTGACAATAGTACCTGACTAGATGGGTGAAAAACAAATTTTGTATGGAGAGAGAGGTAATATCTTTCATTAGACCAAATGCTGTAGCTGGGGGGAAAGGAGGGTAAACACTTTCAGACATAGAAGTGCTTCTTTAGATTTTTAAATAAGAGCTGGAAACTCCAAGTTCAGGCATCCTGGTGCAAAGTGAGTGGAAAGGATCTTTTAAAGGTCAGGATCTCTGCAAGTGTATTAGATGATTTTGTCTGAGCCCACCTTTAACTCGCTGGGTTCAACCTATGTTTGTGTTGGGTTTGCAAGCCTGGATCCACCTGGAAAGGTTCAGCAAAAGGAAAACCTCATCTCCCAGCTCCCGGATTTCCGTTGCCAGCACCACATCCAGCCCCGCGCAGCCCTGCCGGGGGCCTGGGATGCGCAGTGGACCTCTCGGGGCATCGGCGGCTCCGTGCACGCAGCAAGCAGAGAGGAGGAGGACGCGGCTTCCTTCTGCCTCCATCCCTCCTTCCTCATCCCCTGCACTCCGACTGGCTCTATCTCAGAAAGCTCGGAGCTGCTGGCCCTGTTCGGTGACCTCGGTGCTACCTCCATGCCTTTCTTTAAGGCAGCGGGAATGCTGACACGAGCCCTGCCGCTCTGTGTCGGCATGGGGCTCTTGGGCACGGGCGAAGAGTGACACCCTGTAAATCCCCCACTGTAGGCTTTGGCTTCCTCTCTGGTCTGTCATGCAAAAATCAGTACAAAATTTTATCCAGGGAAACTAACAGAAGGCTCTCTACTGGAGGAATTTTCTGGTGTGGGCCAGAGCCACTTGCTGTAGGAGGTGAATGCAGCAGGGTGGATTTCTGCAGGGTCCCAGCCCTGTTTTGGGAGCATGGATGCGGTGTAGTACTGGGGCTGCAGAGGCTCTGGATTGGCATTTCACATAAGCCAGTGCAAGGCCAAACCTTCTACAGGGCAGCCCTTTGCTTAGATATACCTCAGAAAGCTCCTCCAGGGTGTGCCTCTTCTCCTCCAGCTTGCCCCGGGTTTACTATAATAAAGCAAAGAGAATAAAAATGGATTAAATGAAAGCAGTAAAGCCACCACCTTCAGTCCCACTTCATGCCTCTCCCCACTCCTGATGCTGCCACTATCCCTTTGCAAAGCAGAGATGAGCCGGAGCTTTACAGTCCCGCTCCTCAGCCGCCTCCCGTCCGTGAGTTGAAAGCTGGACCGCAGGCTGCGGCTGAAAGTGTCAGTTCTCTACACGCAGGCGTGACGCCACGTGCTGGTGGGATGGCGAGGGAGGGAAGAGCTGCTGGCTTGGAAGGGCTGAGTGCCTGTCACATTCCTCTTCAGAGCGTGCGTGACCTTTGAAGGAAAAGTTTCTAGGGCAAGCTTTGACATGCAGGTAGCCAAAATAGCCCATGCTAGTCTTTGGCAAGGCAATCTGTCCCTCGAAGGTGCCATGGGATAGCAGAGAGGAGTCTGCACAGAGGCGCTACCTGCAAAGGATGGGGAGAATTTGTCATGGGAGACTGACTTTCCTGATGCTGGTGGGATGTCAGAAATGGGATTGAGATGGTTGAAATAACCTACAGCTGCCCTGGTCGCTTCCATCACGGTTTCTGTCAGCCTGCAGGGTAAGGGAACAAATGGTACGTGCCGAGCAGAAATGAGGGGAGGCCGAAGCGCGTGAGTCATTGCCTCTTCAAGGCAAATGCGCTGGACCATAGGGACCCATAGGGACTGTGGCCAGGATTTGGGGGGTTTAGAGGTGGGGCATTACATTAAGGCATTACCTGTTCCCCAACTACACTTGGAGCATGCTGGACGGTGGCACAGCTCACAGGTTTCCAGGTCTGCTGCCCCTAGGAAATCTATGACTAATTTCCTACATGTATTTTGATGGCCTGGAAGAAAGTAGAACGCTTCTGCTAACGTAGTGGATGTAGGACTGGGTGCCGAAACGTGGGGAGCATCTTGGTCTCCAGCAAGCTGGACTCTCAGAATCGCATTATGGCCTGGGCTCACGGACAGGCGTGCTGCAGGCTTCCACGCCCAGGCCTAAAGGTACAGCAGGTAAGCAAGGGCTCTGTGCCCCTGGGGAGGCCAAGTCTCCCTCCGCCTTGTGTAGCACCCTGCCTCTGCCGTGCAGCCACATGCTCCCAAAGGGACCAGTGGTTTGTGCCATCTTTTCTGATAAATTCTGGAGGATTTTGTTCTGTTTTGTTTTAAATGAAGAAAAATTATTAGTGGAGAGCTGGGTTAGAGCAACTATGCAGGAAAATGCGCCCATATTAGGCAGCCTAAGATGAGAAGAGGAAAATGTGTGTTCTGCCCCACCTCTCCCGGCGTTTCTATAAACTAATCTCTTTCTAACTTGCTCGTAATTCTTTGAGGTGGCGCAAATCATGAGCTCTTACTCTGCATTTGGTCCAGCTTCCCCTTGTTTGAACTGAGACCAGTTTACAATCCATTAGCGTGTTTAGAATACAGAATAATCTCGCTTCCAAGTACAGACAGACATTTCTCATAATATTTAGTGCTGTTTCACCTTCCCGAAGAGACACAAATGAGAGTGATGCCTGAGCTGCGCTGCTGGCAGAGGGCTCCTCGTCAGCGCGGCCAGCCTCGCAGACCTGGGGCGGGACGCACGTGTGCCTGACGGCGCGGCTCGCCGTTCTGCAAACGCCCCCGCGCCGCGGGGCGAGGGAGGGCCGAGCAAGGGAACAAAGGGCGGTCGCTGCACCACAAAGACAAACAAACTTGTGTCTCTTTTATTGAAATAGTTACAACTGTAGCTCTGGAAAAAAAGACTGTGAATGCCTCGTCAGTGTTCATGTGTGAGGGAAATGATGGCGGGGAGGGGTTTGTATTACAATTATATACACCTTTCATCATACAAGGGCCACCGAGGTGATCTGGGACGCAGAGTGCCACATCTGAGAGTTAAACACCTTGCATGTAACAAATTAAACTCTATACACCTTGGAAAGTGGGTTCTAGGCTTCCTCCTCTCTCCTCTGCCCTGGTATTCGATGGCGTGAATTTGGAGCGCTGGGCCAGCTTCCAGGCACTGACTGTCACAGGCACCCGGCAGATGCGTGGAGGCATCTGGTACCTACTAGATCATTTTGCAGAGGCGGCTTCCCCTCTGTGCAAGGACTGAACCATGGCAGGTGTCGAGCAATTCCAGGTATGGCTGTTCGCAGACACTCAGCAACTTGCAGGGAACACTTACTCCACAAGGACCACCTTTCAATCACTAGGATTCGTGTATTTCTCTTGTTCTTCGCCCATTCACTGTTAATTGAGTAAAAGGAGTGTCTCTGAGAGAAACCGCCTTAGAAAACTCTCACGTAACTTTCAAATGAAACACCCTGAACCTTTTAACCTTTGAGACTTTTCCCATCGTTTTCTTAATGCCTGTCAAACTAACGTGGTGCTCTCGGCTTCTTTTTAGAGCTCAGCTGGCAGCATCCCAACCCTCTAGGCAAGTCCCATTATGGCTATGGTGCTTCTGAGCATCGCTTTGAGTGCAGTCATGGGAATGCTCCAAGAGTCCACTGGCCGCTTTTCTTTAGTGGCGCAACACAAGCAGCCCGCTTAGCGCATCCCTGCCTGGCACCTCTCCAGGCTTCGTTCTGCTGGAGGACACTGGGCCGTGTACTATGCTGAGTGGGAACTTGCTGCGTCTCTGGGACAGCATCAGTGCTGTTGAAGCCTGGAGAGTCTCAGCTTGTGGACTGTCTGACAACTTTCTGGCCAGATTGGGCTTTGCTTCAGCATCCACTCGACAACATTCTTGACAACTTCCCCAACTCCTTGACCTCGTGCTAAAGCCAAATCCTGCTTAAGTCTCTCTCAGTGTGACTAGGAATTTGATTAGTTGCCCCACCCGCACTGCTTCTGGAAAGGGCCTTCTGAAATGTCACCATCAGTTACAGAAATACAATGTCACCTTTTACTAGGACTAAAAGGACCAGCTACTCCCAGAGGACACCGAAGAAAAATGTTCCTAGCCCTGCCAATGTGACAGTGCTAAAGTCCTTTAAAGTAACTGTGGCTCTGTCAAGTGCTAGCTTTGAGGGAGGTATGAGGAGAGAGAATCAATGCACAATTAACTGGGGAAAAAAGCAATCTTGGGGTTAAAATGTTACATATGCCACCTGTCAGTGAAAGCTGGGCTTTGGGCGCTGGGCTCCATTTGGTGTTTCTGGAACCCAGCCTCAGACCGTAATGAACGCAGACTGTGAGCAAGACCACCGGGGGACGAAAGATGAGCAGAAGAAAGCAGCAGTGATTTCTGGGATGGAGGTGAAGGGTCTTCCTTTGGATGAACGGTGGCGAAGAACAGTGAACAGTGGAGGATTTTCGGCAAGCGTAAAGATTTTTAAGTAATTCTGATGGAGCATTAGCTGTCCCACTTCTCCGGTCATCCACACACATCAGCAGCTGACTGGAGAAAACAAAGCAGAGTTTCTCCTTTCCTGCTTTAAAAAGAAATGGAGTCAGACCCTGTACAGGTCAGCTAATTCACGGACAGGGAGAGTCTGGTGGCATTCAGCCCACTAGACACCCAGCCAGTGACGGCTCTTCCATAGAAAAAGGGTGTAAAGAAAAAACAAGAACCCCCACCCCCCCACCCCAACCAAAATGAATGTTAAACCCCAACATTACATACACATTAGTGTCACTTTACACTTATTGCCCCATGCAGCCTGCTAGATTCTTCACACCCTGATCATATCTTACAGAATATTTTCTGCTGCACGTACAAAAAAAATATTCAGTTCTCCCACATCCATCTCCCTAGACGAACGTCTCTTTTGCAAACGCCACTGTATCGTGCTCCTCTGTGGCCACCTCTGCCACTGGCTGGCTCCTGAGCCACGCCACCCTGCTCCGAAGGAGTTCATTCTCCACTGCTTCTGCCTCAGCCGTGGGGCAGGTCTTGGTTTCATCATGCTTGAAATACTCCCTGACGGTGTTTCGAATGGAGGCAGGGAGGATGATACGGATGGTGTGGCTGAATGTGTTGAAGCCCTTGCTCTGGGTTGGCGCCTGCGCCATTTCCACTGGCTTGCTCTCCAGCTCCTCGGGAGCGGAGGCACTTTGGGGGCTCTCTTTGTGCTCTGCCTGCGGGGACGGGATCGTTGGTTCATGGTGGTAGCGCCTGGAGATGGACTGCAGGACAAGGGGGGTATTCTGCCCATAGAAAACTGTCTGGGGAATCTGGACTCTCACAGTCTGCAAGCTCTTGGACAGGCTTTGCTCACTGCTGCTGCTGGGCGAGTCACTGCTGCTGGTGTTTGCCATGGATCTCTCCTCTTCCTCTTCCTCTGGAGACCCCCAAGAGCTCTCTTTATTTGGGGCCACATAAAAAGTTATCTTGGTGCGCTTCAGGCTTTCCTGGCTTGGAGGGCAGGCATCAACGCTTGTGATTTCTATGTTCTTCACTGACTTCTCCCTGTGCTGCTGGTGGCTGATCTGTGGGGATTTCTCGCTGGCTGGGCTAGCAGCTGGGAGCTCAGGGTTTTGTTCAAACTCTTTGGTATAATCCTGGCTCCTGAGCCCTGGGCCAGGGCCCCCTACACCACTCAGCTGTCTCTCCTCTTCTTCCCAGTCAACGTCAGTTAGTGGGCTTCCCACGGCAGCTCCGCTAACAGATGGAAAACTTTTCCTCTCTCCAAAGCAATGACTGCTCTCTACAGCCTTGGGTTCATACGCATGGAAACTGTCCAGGTCACACGGGTGTAAAGGCACAGGAGATGTGAAGGACTTGTGCCACCCTTTCGGGGACCTCTTGGCGATCTTGGGGGACACAGCATGAAGCCTGGCAGATGTGCCAAACATGAATGGCAGGGATGAGACATCTGTGGGACTAATGGCTGATGACTCCGAGCAGTAGGAGAAAGCACTGTCTAAGGAGCTGAGTGAGGAGGCAGACGGGGAGGTGGTGGTAGAGGACAGGCTGGAGAAGCTGGACCTGTTGGACAGGCTGGATTTCTGAAGGCTGAGCTTCTTCACCCTAGAGCTGGTCTGAGGCGACTGCCACAAGTTCTGCCTGGTCTTATTAACGCCAGGGCTTAGGCCTTCGTCAATCAACTTCTGGCTCTCCACCTGCAGCTGCTTGAGCCTGTGGATATAGTCTGTATGGCTGTGCATGATGGTGGCATCGCAGCTGGACTGGCGGGCCACCGGCTCATGGCTCTGAGCAGGAAGCTGGGAGCTGAGGCAGACGCTGGGCTCTGATGAGCACCGGTCCCTGGCCGGGCTGAGTGAGCGTATTGAGCCGATGGAGCAGAAGGAGCCCTCCTCTTCCAGGAGGTCATAGCTGTCTGCACTGATGTTCTTCTGCGCTTTGCTTTGGTAGCAGGCTGTGATCTCACTGAACAAGTCCCAGTCTTCCTGATCCTCATCGAGTAACAAGCTGCTGGGTGGTTCAAAAATGGCATCTGTTTCAGGTACCAGGTGGTGCTTTGGTCCTTCTGGGTCACAAGCAGAAAATTCCAGCTCATCAGAGGAATCATCATGCTGAGCCAAGCCTATGCCTGGGGCAGAGAACACCAATTAATTTGTTGCCTATGTCTCCTAACCCCATGTAGTACCTTACAACCAAGGCAGGGAAATATTATCAAGTCCATGGAAAAGTGAAGATGATCCGTTATTTTCACAGGGACCAGAGCAGGACTGGGAATACTATAAAAAATTCTGACTTTATACCTGAGCTGTCACCCCGGCCTGTATTCATAGGAGAGTTAACAGAGACAACTCGATCTCTTTCCATTCAACCGTTTGGTTTAGCTTTACAGAACTAATCTGGAAGAAAAGACTCCTGGGACGTGGCATTGCTAAAGCTACACTAAATTCTTGTGATGGCTGGAATAGGTTGAACAGCAGCCACAGAGGAAGACAACCATCCTCAGGGACACATTTGAAGTGATGCACCTCAGCCCTCTGCTTTGCCCTCGCTGCCTCCCTGTGCCTGACAGGCAAAGGGAAAACCAAACCCAACTGTTTTTCAATGCTTTTCCTTGGAAGAGACATGAAGGGAAAGCAAACCCTTTTGCATAAGGAGTTTACCTATTAAAAGATTTTAACCATTTCTGGAAGATACAGTACCACTAACTTACCCAGCGATTCCTCTGAGTTTTTGGACTTCTTTTTGTCTGGCCTTTGAAACAAGGAGGCAATGTCCCCTCCAAAAATCTCTCCTGAGTTTTCAATCAGGAACTGCACTAACAAGGCCACCTGGCAAAGAGAGGAATTTACGGAGTCAGTTTCATGAAAATATAGCCAGCAACCTAAAGCAAGTCAGAACGTTCCTTTGCCTGTGACAACGGTGTAATTTCCTACAGAACCTTTTGCTCAAGAAGTGGTTAAGAACATGGCAATGCATCTGCATGAACGACACCTGGGGCAAGAATACAAGCTACATGAACTGGTACAGCGAGCCAGGTACAGCGTGTTCTACAGTTTTCCTTACTATTGATAACACCTCGTAAGCTACAAGCAAGCATTCCTTCCCTCTGCTTACTTACAGTTCATTGCTTGCTTTGTCTCTGCAAGATGGCTTTAGACCCAGCTGAAGTGGCAGTGTCTAACTTCAGCTGCTCCATCCTTCTTGTGCATGCTTGACCACGCACAAAGTTCATCTGGTAAAGCACCCACAGCCTCTCTTTCCACCCTGGACAAACTGAGTGGCTAAATTCCCCTACCAGCATGGGCACAGCTGTACAGGGGAAAGGACGAAGCCTGGATGCCACTCAGCCAGCACTGTCACTGATCCTATGCCTTCCTTTAGTCTACAAAATACAGTGCCCATAAAAAGCAGTAAAAGGGGAGACAAGCATGAGGCCAAACCCATGAAAGATTACCTTCTTTGTAGACCTGCTCTCCTCTTCAGGCCCAGTGGGACTCGGTAGCCACAGCATATTGGGTGCTATGCAAAGAGCCAGGTTAAAGGCATTCATCTGATTCACGCCGGAATTCTGCTCAATGTGATGGAGGACTCCAAAGAGGTGTCTGAGTAAGATGAGGTTGGCCTCTGGAAGCTGGTTGACTAGACTATTCGGGGAGTGGGAACAAAGGAAAACAGTGCTGTTCACGAAACTCTGCTCTTCAAATATCAGAAGTTGCTTCCCAAAGCTTTTGCCCCCTTCTGCCCTTTTGCAACCAGTTTGAGACATTCCCATTTGACAGTAAAGTGAGACTGTGTCACTCTCCTCCACCAACTTATGGGAGAGCCACAACTTCACATCCATATTGCCTACCCGCTCTGGTCACAGAGCTGGAGGGACCAAGGGACTTACGTCCAGAACACGTGGGGAGAAGTTGATAATGCCTTAACAAAATAACGCTTGCCCAAAGGAGATGGATGCAGCCCCAGGCCAGCAGCACACGAGACAATGCCATTGCCTGTGTCCCATGCTATAGAGACAATGGAGGAAGGAGGCCCAGGCCAAATAGTAAGGTTCAAAACCTGAGCTGAGCCATTGACAAGCAGAGGTTTGATATATTGCATATCCCACGGGATGCTGATAGGCTATTCTTGCTCAGGGCAGCAGTTTCAAGGCAGCTAAAGCCGTTTTCAAGGTCCCAGTCACCATCTTGGCAGGCCTATCTTTTCTAACTGCCAATATGAGGATCAGCTTCATTTTGTGCACATAAGAAGAGTTACCGTTGTTAAGGATCCAATTCCACTAACATTTGATGTACTGGTGGCTGAACTATTGTGCTTTTTCAGTTTGCTGGTTCTGGTAATTGGAACTGGTCATCAGAAAAGAATTTTCTAATGACATTTTTTGGGGTCAGAAATGTTACCAATGCTCATAAAAGACCCTTGAAAGGAAAATGTTCGGATCAGTGACACTGGCAATCAGCAGTAGCTCTACTGTGGCCTGGAGCATTGCCAAGAGTCTCCCAGAAGATGAAGTCTATGCTTAGGGCCATGTGCTCCCTTTTCTCCCACCAAAAGAAGATTTTACAAAGGCTTTTACGAACCTTTTGATAGCTTCAATCTTATGTGCCCGATTTTCCGTGTCCACAGCTTCCATCCACAGTCCGTGCATGTCTGAGGATAGAACACTGTCAGGTATATTTCGGAGAAAATCCTGAATTAAATATATATATGCAGAGCAGTCTGGTCAGTTTTGAATTCCTTGTTTTGGTTTCACGATGCATATAGTCATTGTTTATTCATATTAAGCACAAGATAAAACAAGACACGTCACAAATACATTTCTCCTGCCCTCCCCACTTCCACCACGCTGTCCTCCGCAGGGCTCTTCCATTGCAGCACTGCCGAAGTCAGAGGGGGAACAGCCGGCCTCCCTGCCCGGCCCCTTCCCCAGAACAGGACTGACCTCTGTTGCAGCAGGCAAAGGACTCATACCTAAGGCTGTGCATAATTCTGTTTGAAACATTTCTCATCTATGAGGATTGCTGTTTTATTCTCAGGGGGCTGTTTAACAACTTATATGTCTTCCATTGGAAAGTGCCTGAATATCCTCCCAGTCAACAGCTTCTTGTATTAGGCCAACAAGAGCAAGAGACAGGGATGTTTTTTGATACAGCAGGTGCCTGAATTGTCCTGACCAGATTTAATTGCCAGTGCAAAAGATAGGCTTTTTCTTACTAAAACTTGGGTCTTATTGCAAGCTTCATCCCTCACCCACCACAACCCCTCTGCTTGGATTTGGAAGCTGTTTTCCCTCTTGCTTGCTGGCTGATTGGAGGATGAAGGCTTAGGGTCCAGATAGCACAGGCCAGCTCCTCTGGGGGAGGATGCAGAGCAGTTGCACTTAAATGGCATGAGTCCTCCCATATCTCCCTGCAGGCTCTTCTGTGTGTCCAGAAAGGACAAAGAGCATCTGTGCTGCAGTCACCAAAGGGCCTCATGCCTATGTCAGTGCAGCATCTGAATTGCTGAGTCCAGACTCTGGCATGTTATTTGGCACTGTATAGATACCACGGTTATCTTGGAGGTACACATTACTGTATCACCTGCTGGAGGCTGTTCTGCACAGGGAGGTGCAAAATGAAACACTGGCCTGAGGGCCACTGCACATATCTGCATGTGAAAACAAGCTCCACTGGGTCAGGCAGATACCTTTGTGCACATGGATGGACGAAGCCATCAGGTGAGAACGCGCCTTGCTGGAAAATGCTTTGTGCTCCCCCCCCATCTTCCCTACCCATAAAGACTCATGTTGCTTCCTTAAAAAGGAAGGTATGATTAGCTCAGACAGCTGAGTTACTTGGCCATACCTACCGTGATGACAGCTGCAGCCACAAAGACTGACTCTCCATCCACCTGGACATCATCTCCAGAGTTCAGCTTCTCTTTCAGCTCCTTGCAAGTCTTGGCATTGGCAGAACGTCTGAAAATGCCCCTAGTAGAGGGACCTTCATGGTACAGCAGGAGCAGCATATCCTAAGAGAAAGGCCAGTTGTACTTAAGAGCCTAACACTTTGTGCTGTTGTTTGTGTATATTATACCGCACGTATTATAACATAATTAGCATAAGACCTAGTCAGTACTGGGAAGAGAACAGACATGAGATTTGTCATGATTTCACCAGGGACAAGAGCCTGTCAGTGAAGTTGCAGGTACAGTTCATGTGGGTATGCTTATCCTGTGGCAAGGGTGAGTCCAGTGGACTCTCGTAGTGAATGAGGTCTAGGCTATGTAGCATGGCATAGTCCACTGACATCGCCCCTTGTTGGCTTGTGATGACCTGGTTGGAGACGCCCATTGAAACAGGATGGACATCTGTGCACGAAGTGATATGGATTACACAGGAGAGGGTTGCTTTCACCCCTGTTACTGAGCTACATCTGAACCACAGGCAAATGCTGGTCGGCTTCCCCATCCAATCCTCATAAATACCAGAAGCGATTTTAAATTCTGGGCTAAACACATCAAGTTTATGGCAGGACAAACAGTCCAGGCTACTTCTTACCATGATTGGCTTGGGAAGGATCCCGTCAGGACAGACAGAGGACAGAGAGAGGCCAAAGAGCTTCCGCGGGGTGGTAGGAGACTGCGAAGGAGGGCTGCCCATGGGGGTGCTGGTGCTGCGGCGCAGGGCCCAGTCAATCAAGGACTTCTTTCTCTTGGTGTGTTTCTGCAGTGACTCTGAAAGAAAACACAGACCTTCATTACACACCTGTCTGTGCTTCCTGCTCGCCAGCGAGTGATCTACAGCGGAGGCAGAGTTCCCAGCAAAGCAAGGACTTTCTACCATTGTGTCTTTAATAAGTACACTCTAATGGGGACGGCCAGATAATATACACCGGTGAAACCACTCGTTCACCTCTCAACCATCAGCAAAAGTTTTATTCAATCACTGTTCTTCAGGGAACCTTGCTGTCTGTGCAATGTAAGAATGGCTTGCAATTGAAAGCTAATCAAGGACCGAAAGCTAATTCTGAACATTTGCACAGACAAATTTAGCCCCTCTGCAATCTCTTCCTCTCTGCATATGCTCAGGTAAGAGAGCGACTCTGGAATATATGTACGATGCTTGGAAGAGTTTGGCACTACCATAGAAAGCAGCAAAGTCTCTGCCTGGTCATAACGCACTCCTGCGGCCCCTACCTCTCCTCAGCTCCACTGGAGCTTGGAGCCTGGGTTTCAGGACAAACTGACACTGTTTTTCCTTTGGGAGCTGATCAAGGAAGGAAGTCTCTGTGCCATCAGCCAGGAGGGTGTTATTGTTGGTTCCTTGTTGCTGGTCAGCAGAGTCCCGGAGACAGTTCAATGCGATGCTGAAAGGATGCTCATGTCCTGTTGAGCAAAGAGGTGTGTAAAGAGCAAGCAAAAATGCAAAGCTACATGAAAACAGCTCCACATCTGGGCAGGAGGAAGCACCCACGTCCAATGGCTCCCACTGCAGCTGGGCCTCTGAGCAATGTTGCTCAAAACCTCCACCTGTGGACTAAAGAGGCCAGGGCACATCTATGCATATATGATCATTGCTTTACAAATAAGTTCATCCAGTTAAACCTGACCAGTCACTCTTCATTAGCAGCTCTCCAGAGCATTATGCAACAAAGCACTATTAACTGGGTTTAAGCCCTTATTAATAGGCTTATGGGCCCCACTGCACTAACGAAATACTGTAAGCACTGCTCTGTGCAGGAGTTAGCTCACTATGACAGTCTAGTATGTATTGGACGGATACAAAAAGTAAGCATGTGCCACGACAACTTGGAAAACACCAATAAACACCCACAAATAAACATGTGCAGTCTAATGAGCCCCAGAATACTAGTCTTACTACAACAACAAGGTCTTTGGAGGAAGGTATCTTTAATAAACCAACATGCATAAACTTCCTTGGAGAGCCTGGGGATGTATTTATCGGGTTATCACTGAAAACACAATGCAGAGTTAACGCAGAGATTACTCATTCGGCATAACTAAGCAGTATGCTATAGGGCAAAACAGCCTGAGCAATGGCTGCACCATTGATATATCTGTCAGAGAAGCAAGCAGCAGTTTAAATGCATCTAACAGCTTTGGTTTAGATGCTGGGTAAATCAGCATATTTCCTTGCCTCCTCTCTGGATAGATCTTAATGGTGGGCTCCTTAGTGCAAGTACGGGCTGCCTGTCAGGACTGCCAGGGCCACCTCGCTCCCACTGAGCAGTAAGGCCATGAGGCTGAGCCTGCCCCAGACCACACGCGCTGCCTGTGAGGAGAGGATGACCAGCCTCCAAGCATGTAGCCCTGCAAGCTCATACCAGCAGCCACAGGGATGGGACTGGGCTTTGAGGCATGTCCTACCCTCGCATCACATTCGCTGCATAGAAAAAGCTTAGGCCAGCCTAAAAATCTCCTGTTTATTTGGAGCATCTGCTGAAAAGTGTCATGGGCTCCCATCCAGAAATGCACAGATTTGCTTGGAATAGGGAGGTAAGTGTGAAGATCTTCAAAGATATCACCACGTGGATCCTGAGACCACAAAAGCCAAGTGACATCTCACATCAGCTTAATGTCACATCTCACATCAGCAACAGTCCCCCTACAATTGCTTTTTTAAGTGGAGTGCAATATTTGAGATGCTTCTCTGCCACACACACCAGTATCATTTATCACTTGTTCCTGTGGTGCTAGAATTGAGGGAAAATGGGATTGCTCTTACCAATGAGAGGGTAAGCAGGGTCATCTTTTCCTGAGATCACCCAGAGGTGGTGTTCGCTTGTCCTGCCCTGGCGGTTGAGGAACAGCGAAGAGAAAAATATTAGGTGAAGGTGGCCAGGCTGAGGGTCCACGAGGCTGCGCTCCACTCAGAAAGCAACAGACAGAGATAATGGCTGAACAGGCCAAGGAGCCGGCTGTGCACGGCTGTCTCCAGGACAGCCGCACTGCTGGGAGGGACGGTGCTCTGGATCAGTCTGTCTGATACAGACCGGAGGGGGAAAGGTCCAGGAGAAGAAAAGACTGAGAGCCAGCAGGATGTAAACCCACGTGATGGTTTCCCAGCCTATTTTAGCAACATGTTCCACAACCTTCCTTGGTATTAAACTACTGGAACACTGTCAAAGCTACCTGTTAAACAGTGTAATGGGGAAGGCTGGACCACTGCAATGGGCAAGGCTCATCTGATAACATCACCGATTTGTTCAGTATTTCATGGCTATATTAGTAATCCTTGACAAGCTTGGCTCAATCCTAATGCTGGATTGCAAGCATTGAAGTCCTCTGAAATCCAAAGGACTTTATACAAGGTTTGAATTTAATGTAGGCATGTAAGCATGTCTGTGATTCTAATACTTGGCACCCACACAAAGAGATTGCTTCATCTTGTAGTCTAGAGAGAATTAATGCCTTACTGGTTAGCTACAGCAAATCTAGACTTCTCCACATCTGCACCGTCCTGTAAACCAGACGTTGCCAGCTTCCTTAGCTAAGATCTGGCAGACTATGCAACTGCCACTCACAGGCCGTCCGAGCTGTAGAAGGGTCTTCTTCATCACACTCTCTGCAGTTTCCACATTGGACACATTGACTGCGGTCATCTAGAAAGGAAAACAGAAAAAATGCAGGAAGCTAATAAGAAGGCATGAAGTTTGGTTGCAGTTTCTTGTAGCTTTAAAATCTGGGGGAAATGTCACTCATTTGTCTATTGACTGCCTTTATTAAAAGTTCATGAAGAAGAGTTGTATTAACTTGAACTACACTGGAATCGTTGTTAAGGGTGACAGCTATACATTGTGAAAACTGCTCTCCGCTACTTCGTCTGTCACAGGTTTATTACTCCATCCAGAGAGTTTGTCCAGTAGAAATCACAGGAACTGGGTGGTGTTCAGATGCTGGCTTTGATCACATCACATCAGATCACTCCAAAGGGTGAACACGGCACAACGCTAATAAACCACGAGTTTCTGGGGTTGCTCTCTGAGGGAAGAGTCCCCAGGATGTAAATGTGACCCACCAAGCTTGGCATGAAGCCTAGAAATGTATGCTATTAACATGAAGAGACCAGGACACATTCCAGTAAATTAAATCAGGAGAACACACCAGTGACTTTTTCATCATCAATATCCTCAACTTATTGCACTGAAAATAAGAACGACTGGGTACTCAGCCACAAACCATCACCAATTATGAAGTGAAGCAGAAGGAAAAGAGGAAAAGCCAGAGGCCAAGGATAATCTTAAGAATTAACTGTTCTTTGGTAAGGGTCTGGCCACCTCCCAGTTTCCCAAACCAAAACTCTCTGAGTCAGCTTCCAGTGGGAAGGACGCAGCTGCCCAAATGCACACCCTCTAAAACCTCTTCAGGTGGGACTTGAATTTTAAGCAGGGGTAGCAGCAGCAGCACCGCAGCCCCGCCGGCCCGCCCTGCCCCGCAGACCCCCACGCAGTGCTGGTCTGATGAGCAGGCTCTTAGCTTTACTTACAGAAGAACAGTTGTCAGCATCCAGCACAAAGATCTGAAGGGTTAGATTCTTCAGATATTCATTCTGTTTTACCTTATTGATATGCCTGAAAGTCAAAGAAAAGGGGAGGGAATAAAATTTCCCCACCAAACTTGAGAAGGACCCCACGATTTGGACGCAAGAGGTCCAAGGGACCTGCTCCTTGGCACTACAATAAATACACATTAACTGCGACAGTAACAATTACGTGTAATGTTCATCGTGTGGTTACATGTTCTTACTGGCTTCTTTGTCTTTCTTTGAGGCCCCAGCCTAGCAAAACCTCGTGGCAGTACTTTAATGCCGATAGATGTGTCTAGCATAACCCTTTCCAGCATCCTTAGGATCATTACTGTTCTCCACAAATCAAGAGACTTCTTCCCCTCTCTGTCCCTATACAAACACGTCTGCCTGGATGTTAGTGGAAACAACATATAAAAACATAACATGAAAAAGAAACAATTGTAGTCTCTAGGTGCCAAGAAATACAAACTCTAGTTGGAATCAAAAACCATCTGAAGAACCAGTAACACTTGCGACACTTCCACAGTGACCAGCAAAGCCAGCCTCCAGCTCCCAAGGAAAACAGGTGCTCCGACCATGTTACCTTCTAGTGGATTTCATCTTTTCCGCACTGTCAACACCAATTTTGCTTTCACCCGGGGGCTTCTACATTGAGGTTTCAAAGGCGGATTTTTCTAACAGTAGCTAGGCACTTAATGTGCTGAAAATCAGAGGGCAATCTGACACCTGGCATGAGAAATTTCTCTGAGGACTGTAGAGGAACCACCCAGGAGGAAGATGGAAGGAGGGTCACTTACCACAGTAATGCTGACAGCCATCGTTCCTTCACGTCAGCTGAGCTGAAGATAAAAAGGGAGGCAGATCATCAAACAAGTGCTGAGTGGGTAACAGCCTTTGGAAACTCTACCCAGTTTCATTTATATATAGCTGTAAGCCAAAGTTCCTTCCTGCAAAGCCCTGGAACAAAAGCACAGTCCTTTCCTGTTTCTGTCCTATTTCAACAAATAACAAAAATAATAACAAAAAAATCCCAGCGACAAACTGGACTACATTTCCTGCCCAGGCTGGCGAGTGTTCAGATAAGGGACAAATATCTTTCTGTGATGTTGGAGTTAACTCATCTTGTGGGCCCTTATTATTTTTGCAGTGACCTTTAATTGCTATTTTCTTTCTCCTATTATTTCCTTCCCAACGTCTGCCATTCCTAGAAGCTTCTGCTGCCAACAGGGGTGACCCAGGTCTCAGTGACGCGAAGGAAATGGAACTGCTGTTGAGTTTGGACTAAGACACAAACGGCAGCTTGCATGTCTGAGCATGAGTCCTAAGGCCAGGAAGGCATCACCCAGGAGAGACCATCCTGACCCTTGGAAATGATGAGACAGCATGTATGAAACCATGGTATGCTTCCCATTTCTTTTTCCACCAAGGCAGCTGCCCCACAGAAGGAAAAGCATCAGGCCAGACCAGCCCTTCCTGGCCGTGCCAGCAGAACCCCTGAGGACAGAGCTACCCTTGAGGACTGCTGACTTCTCTGCTTTGCAAAAGAGAGCATGAAGCGGAGATGCCTGAGCCAGCAGACCTGAGCTTCCTGTGGATATACCAGCTCTAGATTCAATTTAGCCGGGCTAGACTGAGCTCCAGGTAATAAAAAGCTCACCTGCTTTTTGGTGAGCCTTATTAGCTCGGGCACAACATTGGGACAGCCTTTGAGATGGCAGTTGGACATGAACAGCCTACTCTAGCCTGCTCCCTGCTCCCCCGCATTTCTGGTTTTGGAGTTAGCAAGGGCTAAGCAAGCTCTGGCCCATGCTGCTTGTGCAGACCCATCTTGAAGAACCTTTCCATCTTTATAGGCTGTCGCTGTAGGCATGGGACGCCCTGGCAGACAACCGCAGGAGGAAGGTGTGCCCAGGAGCTGCCCATGCCAGGCTAGGGGTGGATAAAGGATTTAATCCTGACACAAGCCCTTCTGGCATTTTTCATTGTCATAACTAACCTGTCCTTCGTAATGAAAAATTCTCAAACTAGGGCTAATCTCCTACAGAAATGGCTGCTGGCAGGTGCTGAAACAACATGCTTCTAAGTTATATGATGGCACAAGCTGGTTTGCTCGGGCAGATGTGGTTGTGATGTTCCAGGATGCTCTGCAGCAGGGTTAGCCCTTGTTATTACAACGCTTGCAAGGGTTGGTCCTCTAAAAGGCTCTCAGGGACCAACCTGCAGATATCTTTCTAAGATGACTGTCTCCCAACATCTACGTTTTTACCACGCTGCCTAATGTGAGTGGAAGTCCTCTACTCAATGGGGAGACGGGCTGTAGTAGAGTTCAGGGCTCTATAGCCTCATTGTTTTGCTTGACACATGGGAGACTTGGGCAGCTGCCAGGCTGCAGAGGGAGGTCTGGTGTCTGATGGGATACCTGAAGGTGACAACATAGTTGATGGTAGGCCAGCCGATGACAAACGAATTCTCGGGACCCATCTTTTTCTCTGTCACTTCGCTGAGACAGGTGCCGGTCCATACTTCACTCAGATGCACCTGCTTTTTCAGCTTCAGGCTGGAGGAGGATCTGCAATTCAAATTATGGATTTCTTAGGCCAGATCCTAACATCTAGACCTCCAGAGTCTGGTCAGGCCACCTTCCAGTCATGCAGATGCAGTGACAGCAACAAGCCCCCAAAACTAAACATCTGGGCATGTGGAGGCACTACAAGAAAGTTTTGCAAGTGGATTTTGGGGTTGGTGGCTGCAGCGGGACAGCTGTGGCCTAGGGCAATGCGATTCACTAGAGCCACGTGCAGGTAGATGGTGATTTAGGCTAATAACTGAAGTCACCTAAGCTCTTAATTTATGTGTGGCAGAAGTAGCCAGACCAGGAGTCAGTTTTCTGTCCTTGCTGCTTCTTGCCCTCATGCTATTTCTTCAAGAAGCCACATAAGGGAAAGGGCAAAACCAATTAGACAACCTTTTCCTTCAGGAAAGTGGAGTCAAACATTAATACCAAGAAGAATTTCCGGAGGGGGAAGGGGGAGATGCCACATTTTAGATCCACATTTGTAAAGAGGAGTTGTTTTGATGCCTGCTCCACAAATAGCTCAGAGCCTAGCTTCAACAGCACATACTGGGGAGAAGAAGTGAGTGTGAATTCCTCTTACTTGGACTTGGCGATGACCAGCACATCACTGAACAAGATCAAATGTCTTTCCTGGGTCTGCAGGCCCACGGTTAGCTGTACTCGCTCGTCCAGGATGAAAGTGGAGCCTGGGCTGCTGAACACCCCACTTGGCAGTCCATTGTCTGAGTGGGAAGAGGAAAGGGCAGTTTCCCTGGAGGAGAAAGAAAAATCATGACTTTGTCAGCAACTGTTCTCACAAGCGTTTGGCATTGGACACAGGCAACTCTTTTGGAACAGCCCGACAGCCCCGAGCTCCTCCCAGCGCTGCCCCTATTGCTCTCAACTATGAACTGCATTTGCCTGCCTCTGCCCAATTAATTTTACCAGCCTCAGACAAATGGAAAACTGCCTAAATGCCTACACCAAATCTTGGGAGGTTAAGCTGCTGAAATATTCATTTCTGAGTCATTTCTCACTCAGGTAAAAAGCTTAATTCCTGCACATGCGTGTGAGCTATGGCTCAAAAAGAACACAGAAAGCCCATGGCAGTCCCTGGCTCATGGCGCTGCTCAGCCGGGCGGGGGGGTGACTGCCACTTCTGCCCGTGTTCTCCATCTGTACTGAACTGCTTGTCAATGCAAGGGCTGCAGCACAAAAAACATGACCTGCATGTACTCATCTAATTCTGGGCCCCTTTGATTTCATGGGAGTGAGATTAAAGCTAGCCATTAGCTGCTTTTTTAAAAATCGGTCCCCAGTCGCAGGAACACCCGCACTCCTGCAAGCAGAAATTCCCTCTTCCCTCCTCACCACTCTACAGCCACCAACAACTGAATTCTTGGCTTATGCATCTGTTGCCTATACAAGTGAGAAGCTAAATCACCTTTAAACTTGATATTTAAAGCTTTCCATGTGCATCCATTGAGCAGTGGGAGCCACACCATCACACAAGCTCAGCAGTGGATTTCCTAACGCTGGAGGAGTTACACAGTTTTGTAAACAGAACAGCAGGAGAGCAAAAAAAATCTCACCAATACTCTGGTGGCCTAAGCAAAGATGGCATTGTACCAGCTCCCTCCATAGCAATCCATCATGAGAAACGTTTAAAGGTTCCCTCCGTCACGAGGATATTCTCCAGCCAAATAAAGTCAAGAATTTGTTTCTCTTCTTTACTTTTTTTAGTGCAATTTAGAAGGGGGGGGGGGGGGGGATGACAAAGAAGCCACGTAACTCAGTCAGAAGAAAACCAAATGAAAATCAGTCCTGTCCTTTATTTTAAACGATCCTACGGGACTGACCTCACACACTTGTTTCAGAAAAGCAGGACGTGCTATGCATCAGTTACCTATGGTGTGATATAAAAGGGGTATTATTCAGGAGGGCTGGTCCAGATCAAAATGTCAATCAGTTCAGCTTTATCATCTCTTTCTTACCAAGAAAAAAAAAAAAATCAAACTTAACAAATCACACAGGAAAGGTTATTTATAAGACTGCTATCAGAGCAAGGCGGAAAGGAGCATGCCGTGCCTTTATCTCTGTCTAGTAGTTACACGGTGCCACAGGAGGAAGAGAGGATGACGTCGAAGAGTGCTCAGCTCCCACTAAAGGACCAAGGAGCTCAGCTCATGGCTAGCACTTGATATTTCAGCAGAAGATCTGCACGTCTGGCATGTTTGTACCTGGCTCTATCTGCTGACACTCCTGGTGCTTATCCCTGCAGGAGCAAAGCATCAGCAGAGCACTGGGTGGCTCTGGAGTTGCAGGCAAGAGAAGGAGCTTTTCACGTCAAGGTCACCACTTAACCTATCCACCCAAGCTGGTAGTAAGGGAAAGCTGCTGTCATCTGACTAGGACGTAACTGTCCTGGAGGATGACTGGATCCGGTGGCTCTCCCACCAAACAGCCTGAGCTGATGCCACCCTACACAGTGCTGGCAGGGCATGGACAGACTTCCCAGCGCTCCGTGCATCCCCAGATGCAGCTCCCAGCCCCCTCACATGCCCAGATGAATCTGCACCTGAAACACAGCCAAATCTCAGGGCCAGCCCTCCCACTGGTGGTCCAGCAGATGGAGCAGGGGCCAGAGAGGTCTCCAGCGGCGAGTCCCCACGCGGCGGCCGGGCAGGGATGTGCTGGGGTGGAACACCAGGATGCTCCTCAAGGACAATGCCGCCGCAGTCTCGGTATGCGAGGTGGTGAATGCCACACCAGCCTGTGTCCTGCATCCCGCTGCACCTTCCCAGTGCACCTCGTCCCTCCTCCACCTGCCCCCGCCTGCTCCCATGATGGGACCTGCAGTCAGCGCGGCGCTGCCGCCTGGCCTTCCCCTGCCTGCAACAGCTCTGCCCAGACCTGCTCGGCTGGGGACAGCTTACGGCCCCCGTCCCGTTAACTAAACTAAACCAAACCACAGCCCTTCACTGCAGCCAGAGCTGAGGGGATGGGGATGACTGTGCTCTTGCCCAAACCGGTGGGCCTTTGCAGAACATGGGCAGGCCCACACGAGGCTTCTCTGCACCCCAGTCTTCTGACACCTCCCAGTTGTGCTCCTCACCCACAGCCACACACTGCTGAGAGAGGAATCCCCACCTACTGGTCTGCACTGGGCAGCTTCTCTCCTGCGGCTGCTTCTGTCTGTCCTTCCTGTGGCATCAGCTCTTTCTTAGGGCATCTGCTTCTCATACCACTGCCTGTCATGGGTGAGAGGCTAGACTAAACAGCAACGAATCCATCAGCCAAACGCTCACTGACTTTGGCCAGAACCACGAGAGGAAGCTTGTCTCACTTGCCGTCCAGCAAGAGGTGGTGAGGACAGAGCTTTTTCTGCTGTTTACAAGCATAGGGGACATCATAGATATACACATATATGTATTAAAAAACCCCACACACATCTATATGTATACATATGTACACACATAAATATAAATATTTAAGGAAAATCTCTTATTCCTTCAGGAGGTATGGCCTCCCAGCGTCAAGACAGCGTGTGCGTGAAGATGAGCGACCTAGTCACTGCATCTCAGGAAAAGAGTCCCCGGACCTCGCGTCTGTGATCTGGGGCTCATTGCTCCCGCCTGCCAGGAGCACACTGGCCTCCCTGCGCTGGCTACGCTACTGGGCAAAAGGGAGGCAGTGCGGGCTTCCAGCTGAAAGCAAATTTCAGGAAAAAACTCCAGGCTGACAACTCAGGGAAGCAGGTCCTCTCCTCACCTAGAGACCAAGCGTGACACGGCACAGCCACAATATGCCCCGTGCAAGCTCTGAACAGGCCCACGCCTTCAAGTCTGCTAAGTCCATTGGCAGATGGGGGTCAGGCCACATGAGAAAAAAGCCAGGAGAGCTGTCGGGAAGAGATGGCAGCTCTGCTACTCAATCCAGCTTGGACTGTATAGAGCATTTCATGCTCTGATGGCAGGGAACGGCTCTGCAACGGACGGAGGAAGGGCACTCTACCAGCCAGTCCCAGCTCTGCTCTCTGGACCTCGCTGGTGGTGTCTGCACTGCCAGCACTGTGAGTACCCCTCCGAGCTGGATGACACAAGTGTCAGAGCTCATTTATCCCAGCCACGTCAACAGGGAAACCACACTACAGAAACTTACACACTGTTTCTCGTGCCTGATTTTACTTGGGTGTCTCTGTACTGTGCAATATTGTCCAGGTGTATTTATACTTGGATGTAACAGACATCAAATATCTAGACCTAATATTATCTGCATGGAAAAAAAACAGCTAGCCTTGTGTGGTGGGTTGACCTGAGCTGGCTGCCAGACCCCCACCAGCCGCTCTCTCACTCCCTCCCAACAGGACAGAGGGAGAAAATAAGATGGGAAAACAGAGGAATTCATGCACTACTTCCATTGGTGGGCGGACGTCCAGCCTCTGCCTGGGAAGCAGGGCCTCAGCACACGTAGCGGTTACTTGGGAAGACAAATGCCATAACCTGAATGTCCTCCCATCCTCCTCCTTTCCCTCGGCTTTTATTGCTGAGCACGATGCTGTTCCAGTAAAAAAGAAACTCTTCCATGTCTGTCCACAAACAAATTGCCCTCGTCACTGTTAAATTAATTTGAAAACCAGTTTGATTTCAGTCTGTATAGGCAGAAAGGTGGAAAAAGGAGTCAGAAAGGTATCTCCTCTACCTGGAATGGTACTTGGACTTGCCAAGAGCTTTAGTAATGGCAGAAGGGGTAGATCGTCTTCTTTGGACTATGGGCTTCATCTTCTGCAAGACAAAAAGACAGTCCAGTTAGCCTGGCCACCTTGGAAGCAGATCTGCTCATTGCACTCTACAAGTTCTCTTTTTATCTAGTTAACACTCATGAAATCTCAGCACCGAGCGCCATGATCTGTGCTTTCAGACACCTCCCTCCCCTTCCTTACTATTAAAACACTTGTCAACTCTCACATTTATGTGGGACACTTAAAACTTTCCTAACTTGAAATGCTTCCAGTTTTCACAGCCAAAATTCAAAGTAATGACATGAAACTAAGTAAAGAAAAAACCCACAGGCTGAAGGTCAGGGAAAACTTCCTAACACTCATGCCGTGGAATAGTTTGCTAAGGAAAGGTATAGAAGTCCAATTTAAAACTGGACTGGACAAGGCTATGAACACCATATAATACTGTAGGGAGCCATATTTTATGGGCTGAAGGAATGGATAAGGTTACTTAGTAGATTTTTCTCTATCTTCATTTTCCATGATTTACAGATTCAGCAAATAGACTGTTATTAGGCTCCTCTCCAGGTAGCATAACCTCAAGACACTTGTATCTCTTTTAACAGCCACAGCCACCAAGTCTTGCATGGCACAAAATCGAGGTGACTGTAATGGTGAGACCTGTGAGTTAGACATGATAACCATCCAAGTCAACACACACACACGAAGGTCACAGGTCTCCTTTTATTTGCTAAATTAATTTTGTGCTGGAGAAAGATGACAGATTTTAGCCTGGGAGAGAAATCCCTACATCAATGGCTCTTGCTTACTAAGCATGGGAAAATCTGTCCCCCAGCGCATTTCTAATTTCAGCATTTGCCTGTATTAGAGCTTTCAGTACCAGGAGGTTGAGAGTGTGCTGAGAATTATTGATCTTTTGACTTCCGAACATATCAAAATATGGAATATCCTAAGAATAAAAGGAACTAGGATTGCTGGTTGAGGAGACGTCCTACAGAGAAAGCGTGTTCCTTTTATTAACTGTATACTTTTCAAATTCTGTGCTGAATGCAGAAATATTCGTTTCATGTGAGCTCATTAGTCCCATCTCTGAGTACACGACACCATTACAGCTCAGTACCTTATAACCACATTAACATGACATTCTTATGATGTCAGAGGAAGGTATTATCCTCATTTCACCGATGGAAAGGCCAAGAACAAAGTGATTACAGTGAATTTGGGTGCCTGGTGTTCAACACGTTGGACCTGATTTTTCTGAGCAGACAGAACGGATGGCTGAGGGGGCTGGCCTGAAGCACTGTTCCTGCTTACTCTCACTGGAGCTACAGGGGCTCAGCATGGCTGTAAGTCTGTCTCCAGGGATTTATGTGAGGAATCCCAAAAATTAAGAACAGGGCATTAGTGACCACTTCAGAAGTTGGTGGAAGTGATTTACCACACTTCAGAAAGGAAACCTGTGGCAGAGGCCGGCGTGGAGTCCAGCTGCCAGGGCAGGCGCCCTCCTCCTCAGGTCCCATTTCGTTTACGATGCACCTTTTGACTTCTGCAACAAATGACCAGGGAATTGTACAGGCAAGAGCCTTCTACAGCACAGACTCCTGATTCATTGCCTGATCAGGTCCACCAGAGCCCTCCCTCCAAAGCACAGACAGCCTCGTGAAAAAGAGAGTATGATCACGGAACTCAAAGTTGGAGTGGGACTGCAAGCGCAATTTAATAAAGCAATTTCCTAACGTATGAATACGCAGCTTTGCAACATCAGTAGTGCTCTCTTTGTGTATGTGTATATATGTAGACAGTGACAGATGGACAGCAATTTCTCCCTCATTGCCTGATATGACCTTGCCAAGCAAAGATCTGTCTTCGGAAGTTTCACAGAGGGAACTAAGTAAAAATAACATCAGCTCAAAAATGTTTGTTCTACAAAAAAAGTCTCCCTTCTAAAAGAGAACATCTGGCTTTCAGAGGTGCCTTAATAGGATAAAATGTTCCTACAAAACACAGTACAGTAAAGCATCAGTCATGCAGTCTCTTAGGGTAGGAAGAAAGGATGGGTGTGGTTCCCTGGTGGAAAACCCCGGCCGGCTGTCAGCCGCAAAGGTCACTTGAATAAATACAGCAGGCAGGCAGGGAGATGGGATGCCTCTCTGTGCCAGGGGCATTGTAGTAACATCTTGAATGGCATTGCAATAAAACCTTCCATGTGATAGTATCTTCTGTGCCGAAGAATTCTATGGCACATAACAACCTTACTGTAGGTAAAGCAATCATTTTGGCCACCCCAGAACTAGTCTCCTCTGTGGTACAACGTGGTAAGGAGTACCAATGCCATATGTGATGTGAGTGCAGTGTAGGAGGACGTTTTACTCAGAATAAATTTCAGGGGAGATATCAGAGAGTCAAGCACTGGTGGATGTCTTCTCCTGACCATTAGGAATAGTTTCAGGTTGTATCTGAATGGTGGCAGCAATGCCTTCCAAGAAGCCTCATCCTTGCCCACTCACTGCCTTTCTCCAGAGGAGTCTGAGGACCTCTTCAGTGGCACCACCTCCAGCAGGCACTGGACTACCCATGGAAGTCTCACAGAGACAGAACTTTGGGTTTCCAGTGAAATGCTGTGACTACAGGACACAAGCTATTCCCCATACTTGCTATCTCCAAATAGAATGCTGAGATCGTCAGTTGCCCAGGGGTCCAGCTTCCTGATTCCAAAGAGACTCTAGGCAAACCAGAAAATTGCCTTCCAAGGCCTCAGCCAAAGCGTCTTCGACACTAGCCAGTCAAGTAGCCTTGGCAGGACATCAGTGAGATGATGCCCACAAGATCACACGAGTGGCAGCTTACTGAGGGAACGGGACACAACTAATTGGCATAATTTCATGGTTAACATACTTGATTTGCGTATTTAATAGAGGAATAATAAATTGTTCTGCCTTTGGTTTTAGTAGCCATGTGAGGTAAAACAGTTGGTCGTGTCCTCCTTCCCTGCTTGGGAGAACCTAGCTGCGTACCCCATGGCTAGCCCATGCAAAGGATGTTTCACTAAGAGGCTGCTGGTCAAGGACAGAGTCTCCCAACACCTTGAGCGTTCTTCCAGTGCCATGTAAGACGTGCTCTGAATCCTGCATGTTTCTAAGGTCTACAGTTTTATGGTTTTCTCGCAAAAAAACCCTCCCATCTCACTACACAGAAGAAACACCATGCCTCTCTCTCACGCAGGAGCTCTCTGGAGCAGCCACAGCCCCCTCGCCCTCCTGCCCGACGGCTGTGCTTGAGCAGAGCTAGCAGTGCTTCTGGGGGGCGGCTGGTGGCCCACAGCCCGGGGCTTGCCCGGGTGCCAGCAGCATCATGCAGCCTTTTCCCACAAGCACTGCTTTTGGTTGAAGGGGGGACTTCACTGTGCCCCTCCGCGTCAGAGCCAGGGAGTGCTTTTGCTGGAAGCCAGCTCTGTTCACGTTAACCAGGCACTGGAATCGGAGAACCGCCAAAGGGACACGGCATAATCTCTGTGCTGTTTTGATGCTATGGAAACAGATACTCATTTACCCAACATACTCTCAAAGTGCTTGAACACTTGCAACACCCTGGACCGTGTTTGTGCATTACTCATCTCAGAGCTGCCAATTTTAGCTGTGTATTTCTTGGCACTGAGGAGGTCGTGAGTCTAATGCCCCTCATTCCAAACCCATGTATGGCCTGCACTATCGGCTCAGCTGGCCAGCGTGAGTGGTTTCCCCCTCCCCGACCTCTGCGCTTGAATGTTATTCTTCAGATAGTTAAGGTGAGATAGAGCTGAAAAATAACGACACCTGCTTAGTACAGGGTGGATTTTCCTTCTGTCCATAGCTGGTCAACGTTTGCAACGCCTGTGGCACTGGAATGCTGCTATTTGGTTTAGTTCACATGCAGAAATGAAAACAACATTTTTTTAATAGTGCAGTTTTTCTGCAAAACATAAATTGAAATATTTGCTTCAGAAACATTGATACACTGTCTCTTCAAAAACACCACGTGCTTTCTTTGACCCTAGCATCTGCTGCAAGTTGACAAGTCTCGTGCACGCTGCAAGCAGCAGTGGAAAGCTGCCTGGTCAGGCTCATCTCCATCGGTCAGTGCAAAGCAGCAGGGAAACACGTCTCTGTCACTCACGAGCTGCTGATGCTATGAAAGGCTGCAGGTTATGATGGCATGGACCAGAGACCCTGATGCTTCCGGACCAAATGTGGGAGATGATAGATAGATGCAGCCAAGGAGCTGGTTGGCTTGGCCACCTGCAGGGCCAGGGCTGCCTGGATGCAGGACCACCTGCACAGTAAGGTATGACAGACCTACAGGACTTTGAATTTCTGGGTTAATCCATAAGATAGGGCTGCTGCAAAGCTGCAGACCATGGGGCTGGGTGGGTAAGGTGGCACGAATCGAGGGCATTTTCCAATGGAAGCTTGCCTGGCAGGAAGCTTTAAGATCCTGCGTGGCAGGAAGAGTTCCTGCAGAGCCCTCCCTTCATTTTACTGGAAGGCTCTTCCAAAGCAGTATGTTTTGATAAAATGTTTGTTTTCAATTAATCTGCATTTTCCAGGGAAAAAATACACTACAAGAAGGCTCCTGGGTGGCTCTGCTTTGGCCATTAGGTATGTCATCACTGAAAGAGAGATTGAAAAGCCAGTCTGAAAACAAGCAGCAGTGTAGAACTAGTAGGACGAAGCCCTGCAGAGCCTCTGCCAAGAAATGGGGCTAGCTAGCATGTTTAAAACTAGCCTGGTACGCCCACACCGCCCCGCAGTCCACAGTGGAAACGTCCTTCATGAGGACTGAACACACAGCTTAGAAGACCAGTCAGTTGATCTGTCTCCGCCCCATATGCTCTCTGCTGAGCAGGGATGACAGCCATCCCCTCCCTTCTCTATCGACGCGGGGAGAATTGTGCACTGATTGTGTTAATGTTGTCCCTTGCTAGACAGAGATGGACATATTGTCTAAAAATTAAGACGTGACCCCACATCTGGGACATTCACCCATCGGTGTCTGATGTGCTGTGAAGGAAAAGTCCAGCTGCGCCAACGAGCTCTGAATTTAGCCTGAGCATTTCCCCTTCCGTTCCCTCCTACGTGGCTGTTTAACAAGCTCCTGCACTGACTCTGTTACTGTCACAAGCAGGATTTAAAGAGGTTTGAAGCTGCATTTTATTACGAACCATCACAGGGAAATGAGATCCACTTCACACTTCAGACCTGACACTGGACTGGCTTCCCTGTACCCAGGGGGGTTAAAAGCAGTAAGCTCAAATGTAGGGAGAGAGTTAATTTAGGTCTACCCCTGTTCTCGGCATACTGATGTTTCACCATGAGTTCTTTGCATGCTACTGAATGGAGCGACCCTATCAACACGTCACCGTATGGCTGCAGGCACCCAGCTCACACTTCCAAAGGGAAATTCGCTTCTCCCAATGCTCTTAGCTGCCGCGTTCGGTTACTCCTTTAGGCGAACACTTGGCTGCCAGTGTCATTCTCCCCAAGTCAGACAAACAGTGCACTTTCTAGCTGTGAAGATGGTGAAAGGGTATCATGTACTCTTTAAAAAAACCAAAGAAACACAAAGAACCTTACGAATGTGGACTCCGAGTCAATTCCATGCTGACATTCAGATCCCTTAGGGAGGTTTATGTTGCTAAAGGCACAGTCAGAGATAGTAAAACATGGGCCACAATGTCTTTGATTATTTGGAGCATCACAGACCATTCAGAGCCAATAACACCAATATTATTCTCATTCTTGGATGGATCTTGTGAAACACTCTCTTCCTACGAACACTCTCATCACAGTATAGGTATGTTGTGTCAGAGCAGATAGCTGATCACTGCTACTAATCAACCGAGCCCAACAGAGGCACATTTTTCAGAGGTCTACTGGAACAGAGCAAAAGTTACTGTATAAATGTAGCACATGGTTATTTAGCTCTCAGGAAACATTCAAAAAAATACTTAAGAATCCAGCTAAGAGTACAGAAACAATGAACCGATCGCTTGGGCTTGGTCCATCCATGTGAAAACAACTGCTGCTGCTCTTCTATCCAATAATGAGTTTATGTCAGCAGTGGCATTCCTGCAGAAGTATCTTAATGAGATAATGTAAGACGCTTCTGCCTCCTGCTCTGTTACGTCTCTTGTTTATGTGAGCACAGGATGCTCTTACAAAATGCCTGTACCAGGCTGCAGTTGCATTTCTAGTTAGAAAACCCAAATAGAGAGAGACAAAGAAAGAGAAGGGGAAATTGTTCACTGCATAAAAAGCAGCCAGGCATTAGGTTACACGAACTGAAAACAACTGGGCTTGCCATTTTATGCTAATTTGCACTCAAAATGAGTTTAGGGTAAAGTGCACTTGCATGGCTGCTGTCTCCTTCTGCCCTTGTTCCCAGACTTCATCTGCCACTCGCGAAACTGTACGAACTTGAATGGGACCCCACGACCAGGAGCAGTTTTAGCAGGGGCTCCAAAAGCTGCTGTCTTGCAGCCATTCCCCCTTGCCCCCAAATGGGGCAATCCAGTGCAGGGCACTCAGCGTCACCTTACTGGGAGGCAGCCTCAGCCGTGCGTACCTGCCCGGCGCCTCATCCAGGTGTGCTGTGCCACCCGCTGCCAGCCTGATCCTGGGTGATCTGGCTTGAAAAGCTACCTCCTTTCTACATCATGCCACCAGCTCTTTGGAAGACGACTTGTTTTCTTCTCAGCCTTGATTGCCTGCCCAGCTTGCCACCCAGAATAAGAGCAAAACCTCTCCAGTTCTCCTCCAAGTGTCCCTTAAAAGGTGAGCGTTTGGAGTTCTAGGACCAAGACAAAAGCCTGGGCTGTGCCTTGGTTCCCGCGCTGGTTTCCCCATCTTTGCCCTGTTCCCAGCCAGGGGAAGATGCTATATATAGCAGAGAGCTGTTGTCGTGATGGTGATCATGACTAGGCATTGTTAACCGGCTTCCTTCCAGCTCGGTGCCAGGCAGGCAGGCCAGCACGACCTGACGGGGAGAAGGGAGAAGGCTCCAAAATGGAGCCAGCCCTCCAAAAAACATGCTCTGTATGAACCAGCTCCCGAGAGGAGCAGCTGCTTCCAGCGGGACCCCCAGCCCAAGAGCTCCCCTGCCACCCAGCACCAAGGTAACCCCAACAGTCCCAGGGGAACCTGGCCTTGAGCGGTGGGCTGCAAACCCCCCTGCTCTGACGCTTGCAGGGAGGAAGGTCCCAGGGGCATGCATGGAGGGGAGGGGAGATGGGAGCACAGGGGCTGTCACAAACCTTGCTGAGTACCTCCAGGACTGAGCAGAGACCAGCACAGACAACCAGATCCTCAGCTGGGGTAAATCAATGTTGATCCACTATAGTCAGTAGCTTTACACTCATGTAATGCAGGGAAAGAGCCATGCCAAGGTCACTGAACTCTCAGGGGAAGTTTTATATACTGCTTGTATACCAACATAATGAATCTAGCTACGAATGTAGCATGAAATATGTATACAACAAATTATTTTAGTATGAGCGCCTTGTGTCTCTGCTACTAGAGTAATAGGAATAATTAATCTGGTGGAGCACTAGTTTGAAATGTTTGCTAAAGAACAGAGCTGTTTGAGCATTAGATGTCTTTAGAAGACATCTAGAAATCATGCTATGCCTTAAAATTTAATCTCTAGAAGTGCAGCGCCTATTGACTTTAGAAAACCGGAATGATGTGAGCAGATGCACTAGTAGTGCCTGCGGCGCGTGCTGTAAGGCAGGTAACCGAGGGAGCGAGTCTGCAGATGTACACAGAATGAGACACTCGGGACACGAAAACCTTCTTGAAAGGACTGATTAGAGGAAGGGGGAGCAGGTTTCCTAAGGGGTCTCCCATGTCTGTCCTGCGCTTGGTTTCCCCCACGTCAGAGCGCGTAAGAATACCATGAGTATAAGCACTGCTGGGGCTGGCTTTGCCAGAAGGAACGTGAAAGCTCAGGATGGAGGGCTGAACGTGTTGCTTTTCCTGTGCAGTTCGGAATATTTCCTGTAACAACTTCACCACTGGTTAACCGTTTGAGGCGAAACTCTATTAAATGGCCAGCTGGAGTCTCTGCCTTGGTCTGCAAAGGCAGCAGACCCAAGCCTTCCCCCTCAGCTTGCGCCTGGACTTGGGCTGCCCATGGAGCTGGATCCAGCTTTCGAAGCTACACCTTGCAGCGCTGATCCGGGACCGAGCAGCAGGGCAAACCCTGCTCACTGCCGCGGACTGCCTGATCCTCTCCCCCAGCACCCCAGGCCCGAGAGGCACAAGCCACCACTTACACACCGGTTCCTCCCGGCTGGTGAAGCTCCAGCAGCGTTCGGCGGGCGTCTGGGCTGCTGCCAGCCACTCACGGCGATTCTGCTCTGGGTCCCCTTGTCTCAGCTTGAACAGAAATGGGGGCAGGGCTGGAGCTGCCCAGAGAAGCAGACAGAGCCCCTGCTGAGGGGCCGCACACGCACCCCCAGCGGACAGAGCCTCCTCCCTGGGGCCATCTGCTCCTCTCCCCCGAAAGCTGGACCGTTTCTCTACTTCTCACCGTGTTTTTTCCCCAGTGGGAATGGTCTGAGGCCAGCTCAGACAGTGCTGCAGCACGGTGGCTTTGCGCTGTTTTAACCCTGGAATTACGCCTTTCCCAGGCTGGGCTGAGCTCTGTTACCTGTGGATTAGCTGCTGTTGGGATCGCCCTTCCCTGCAGCGGGGCTGAGAGGTCCCACAGCTGGCTGCCTTTACAAAACCTACAGGAACGGCCCCAGCCTCTGATACATCCCTCCCCGCCACATCTGGGTGCAATCCACCAAGAAGCTCAGACGTTGCTGGTGATGGCAGGGGGCAACCACCTCCCAGTCCTTACAGTGACAGCAGGTGCCTCGTTTTGAGAGGAAGACAGACCAAAAAGTGTAAGTTTCCCCATTTTGGTGCCTAGCCTGCTGCATCCCTAGGAGTGTTACCCACAGCCACAGCTGCTCCATGCTCTCCGTCTCTGAGCAGAGCCAGGCTCTGTGGGCAAACTTCACACCTCTGTCAGATATTCCACCTCAAGACACCAGATGAGCCTTTTCCCACTACACAGAATAGCCAGGAGGAGATGAAGCAGGCTACGGCGTCCAGCTCGCGGTGCTCATCCGCCAGCTGTGCCGTGAGGTTTCTCATCCCAGGGACGGTAATGTTTTCAGCAGCTGTAGGAGCAGCTCCGCACATTGTGCTGCGACACCGCCCCATTCCCAGCTCCCAAACAGCTGCCACGCGAGCATCCCTGTGGTACATGAGGCCTTTGTGGCTGCTCTGGAGACATTTCAGGGCAGGTGAACAAGGGAAGAGAAGCAAACTCTACGTGTCTAGAGGAATGCCCACCGCTGTACGTGCCCATGAGCAGGCGGCCAACTGAGGAGCTCTGTCGGGACCATGATTAGCTGCCAGAGGACTGACACAGCCTGTTTCCGAGACAGTGGTGGCCTTAGCAAAGTGACTTTCTGCTTTTCCCTCTATATAACTACTGTGCTTCACCGCAACATTTTCCAGCTGATGGGCTCTAAACCAGATTACAGTCTTCATTCAACCAAGCCCTTCCTTAATCTTATCCCATACATCTCTACTCCAGCTTCAAAGTGACTGCTTGGAAAATGGAGAAACTGAGGCTCAGAATGAAGACTTAAGTAACATGCCCACAGCAATGCAGAAAAGTAGTGGCAGAGCTAGGCTTGGAAGCTAGGTCTTCATTCTGGGAGAGGTCTAAGCGAGGTGTCCTTTCTCCTCAGATCATAAGGTATATTCCCCCGCAGTCGTTATTGCGACATTTTCATTGTGAAAACAAAAGACAGACACAGTTCTTGCTGTGGGAGCTTATCCAAAAGCACAGAACACCAACATTTGTTACCAGACAGAATCAGAGCAGATCAAATCTCAGGGAATATTATCAGGAATTCCTGATATCTAGACATTTACCATCATCTACCTGTCCAAAGAAACAGGTCCTTTTGCTACCGTTGGGGCTACAAGAAGCTTTTCCACAACACGGATGACTCGCCCCACCCAAGAAGGAGCAGTATTAACCGCTCATGCAGCCCGATTAACACTATGCTAACTGCCCTATGCCTCCTGCCCCCCTGAGACTCTGGCAGTCCATTCCGTTTTCTGGCTAATGCAACCCTGTTCTGATCCATCCAGCCTCCTTTTTCCATATTGCTTCATGTTAGGTAAGGACATGCGTGTCTGTCCATGTATATTTTAATAGTTCACACTGCTTCACTTTGCATAGGGTGAAAATTCAGTGCCCAGAAGAGAGGGGAAAAAAGTGCAGCTGTTTTACGAGCAATTGGGGTGAATTTTGCCAGCACAGGCATATGGTAAAGCATTTACATTTCCTTGCAAATGCTACGGAGAACCTTCAACTCTCCTGCCAGCACTTTAACCCGCTGCATTCCTTAAGATCCATAATTAGCCTAATTAATCAGAGGAGGAAGTGTAAAATAACGTTGGGTGGCTACAGCCCAGTATCTTATTTGGGGATGCGAGTCCCTTCAGAGAGACATGGCAGGGTTTAATGTGAACTCAGAGCTAAGAAACTTGGGTGTAAATATTTATCTGAGCCGTTTTACACAAGTTCATCTGCCCGTGTTGTTTCACTAATTGCTTCCCTCTCCCTTACTGCTAAAACACGGCTCCAAACAAACTCAGACATTTCTTAAAATATGCAGAGCCTGATGGCAGTAAATCAGTTTGCAAGGACACACTTTGAAACATTTCCTTTTCCTTCCCAGAAATGGAGCCCTGCTGGTTTATTTTAAAATGTCCCATATAAAGGGGACGGGGAGAAACAATTCTTGGCTGCCAAAGGCCGAGTGGGTTTTCCAGTCGGAGGTGGCTGGGGATTAGTTTGACTCACACTAATCTGTTCCATGCCACTTTTTTTCCCTGCTCCCGTGCATAACTTGTGCCTGCAGGGCCTGCCTTCCTCGGGAGTCCGGGACAACACTGACAGTGGACGGCAATGAGAGAGGATGTCCTGCAAAGCGCGGAGGGGACTGCTGTCTCATGGAGCACCAGAGGTCCCCCCGACTGAAGAGGGTCTTTCTGAACAGCTGATGCAATGGTCCACGTTCTTAAATGACACTGGGCTGGAGCCCAAATCAGGACACTTGGAATTTGTCAAGGCTTGGGTCTGTGTTTCTGGCTACGGAACACAGCCTCGCCCGCACGGCACTGCCTGCCACCGGGAGTATCCACGCCTGGGGACGAGCCGGGGGTTTGGTCCCGTCATACAGCACTGCCCAGGGTCCTAAAAGACCGCGAAACTCTCGGCTGTCACTCAAACTGCAGGACGGGTACCTAAAACGGGGCCCAAACGCTTTAAGCAGGAAGACAAGGCCACAGCTCCCGTGCATCAGCTCTGCCTCTGTAACACTTGGGTGCCCAGCTGGAGCTCCGGGCTTCCTCACTGCGGCATCCAGTGCTGGACAGAGAGCTGAAAACGGATGAATACAAGAATAAAAAATTTTCTGCTGTTTCCAAGCCTCAGCCCACTGATACAGTGTTGGTGGACAGAATCTGTGAAAATTATGGGCAACTGCTGCTGAAAACATCCATGGGTGGGCTTTGCTCTGCAAATCCAAAGGTTCAGCAGGAGGCGGGGTGTCTATGTATTCTGGGGCAACAACAAAAAAAGCACTGCAAGAAAAACGCTTACTGCTGGTGAGGATGACCATTAGCCATCACCTTCAACAGGACCAGGCTCTGAACTTCTGAAGTTCAGAAGACGAAGTCTTTTTTGCATCGATATCAATCTGAAAAACTTTGAGTAGCACAAATGCAAGTCTCTTCTCTGTAGCCAGCACAGCACAGCAGATTGCTAATTGATGGAAACCGAAGAGATCAATAGATATTGATGTTGGTTTAGAAATACTTCTATACTTGCTTCTGGCCTGGTCAGGAACTAACGGCCAGTAGAGGAAGCACTTCCCCCTCCTAGTACTTGCACAGGAGCCCAAATGTGGTGGGAAAAGCAAAACCTTGTTTTGTAACATTTCCTCAGCTTTTCGTGGAGGTCCTGATAGTTTGGTTGCAATTCTGACGTCCAGGGCTGAGTAAATTTGAAATATTTGCTGACAATGGATTAGACCAAAGAGCTGCCGCCTGTTGGGATTCTCCTGCAATGCTTATTCCCATGGTGAAAATCCACCGCGATAGATTCCCCCTATATGTTTTGATAGAACTTTATAGTGTGACTCTTTCCTCATCCCTTTCCCTCCTTTGAACCAATGCTGAAAGCTACCCCAGGAACCTTTCATGAGGAATCCTTGCCTCTGTAGCTCTAAAGAAAGCCTCTGCACGGCTCGACACACATATAAGGTCTCTAGCATGAAGCTGTGGCATGCTCTGATTGTGAGCACAGCATCAAACAGTTATGGGGTGACTACTGATGAGACTCGTGGGAAATCAGTGGGGGCACACTTTTATAAACCCCTTTAAACCATTTAATTCAGGCTGGTACTTTGGGGTAGAAATTTCTGTTGTAAAGTTGGATGTATATATAACACTGGAAGGGAACTTGACGGATTTCACAGTACAAAAATTCATCACTGAGGCCAAAGTAAGTTAAGAACCGTGCTCTTTCTTTTAAAATGCAAATAAATAGTTCACTGAATTGAGCTTTGGCAAAATGAAAAACTTGCAGAGCAGCCAAACCTGAGGAACAGAAGAATGTAACACATTCCTTCATGTCTTTAAAATAACCCCCTTCTCTTCCCCTCTCTTGGTTCAAAACTCCTCCTCCTGCCATATTAAAAACTAAAAATTCATAGACAGCTGGGTCTGCCCAGCTACAGAATTACTTCAGCCTTTCCGAAGCAGAGCCCCTGAGCTTGAGTACGCTGGTCCAGTCCCCGCTAGGGCCCCGGCCAACCGCCAGTGCCCGAAACGGACAGCGCCCGCGCTCGGCGTCTGATACAGGGAGACAGAAACTGCTCGGGGAAGAGAAAGCGTAAACAACAAACAGTTTATGGGGCAGTAACGCTTCAGGTCCACTAGGCAGACAGCGCATCTCCGCTTGAATGCTGTGGTATGAATCCTCCCCTCTCCCGGGACACACACCCAGGGCAAGCTGCCGAGTTGCTAGTGGTCCACCACCACGTCCCTGAGAGAGACCTGCCAGACACTCCCCACCTCCATACCTGCCTTGGCTTTCTCTTAGGCAGAGACGCAGGCTGTTTCCGAGCCAGCTTCCCCCAGCCCTAACGCAATCACGCGCGTGAATTGTGCTCCCCAAGCAAGGGCCCGAGCTCCCACCTTACAAGTGATCTTGCTGCAAGCCGAGGGCCAGTGGGTGACCCCGTCTTCTCCACCAGGTAACTGCCAGCAGCCTCTGGTGCCTGTGAGTTTAAGTACCTAGCGCGTGTTGCGAGTCTGGTGTTTCTCATCCATTTACAACGACTAAATCATTTTATTTGCAGCTTGGCCATGGAAAAGACCTTGAAAAGAGGCAGCTCTGTGCATCTGGATTTCATTAGAGCTAACCATTAATCCCTTTATGCCTTATAAGCACCCTGTTAGCATTATACAGACTTGGGGCTGTTAAATGGCATTCTCGGAGCCGGCTGGCTGAAAAATGGGTTAATCAACAGCACCTCTGCTAGCACACACACCATGAAAGGCATTTTCCTCTTTCTGCTGCTTGCTCATCTGCCCGTCAGCATCAGGACGGGTAACACACTTATTAGTAACGTTCACTGTTGAACTTCTCCTCAAAACTCATGATAGGTTTGTTCTGAATTGTAGGATTTAACCCTACAGAATTTTGCAGTTGATGGAAATTAAAAGTAGGCAATCCAGCCTCAAACGAGGCTCCAAACATCATGAATTTCAGTGGAGCTGCAAGTCTGAAGTTACATGAGCTACGCAAATAAAAGTAGACTTTGGCTTGAACAATTGCACTTTTTGGCCAGTTTTTGGAGTTGCAGGAAGACATTAAGGGTTGAACAGTGACAGAGGCCAAGAGAGCGACACCGCCGAGCAGCTGGGCAAAGGTCGAGAATGGAAAGGCAGGCGGGAGCAGCACTATGGGAGCGGAGCCCATGTGGAAAAGAAGGTGCGAAGGAGGGGCCTGAAAACAGCCTGAAGAGACGCCAGTGGACTGAGAAAGGGGAGAAGCTAGTCACAGAGGATGAAGAGCTCAGAGATCAAATAACCTGGAGGCCAGAGGATAGTTTGCCAAGCGGGGCTAACAAAGAAATATGCACATTCTTATAGTAAAAATCTCTTGCTACGCACCAATGCAAGTCAAGTTGTGTGGCCTTAAAGAACATGTCCCAGTTCTTTGATGGCACGAGAGGTGGAAAAAGATAAGCAGTGGAATCAAACTATTCACGTTAAGTTCCTTACATGAGGCCGTTATTATTCCATAGGAGCAACTGCTGCGAGCTATTGCAGAAACTCATAGATGAGCCAAGGAGAAGAAATGATTAAGGCAGAAAACGTCTTGTTCCACTGAAGTCAATGATGAAATGCCAGTGCTTTGCAGAGGCTAGGATTTATAAGAGTGGGTACAGCATCTCCAATGAATCAGGCCAAGGCTACATAGCGCAATGACGGAGGCTGAATAGCAGCCTCTGCATTTGCTCTCCCCGCGCAAGCATAGGAGCACATACACGTGCACACACACACACACACACACACATGCACAAAGCTCTTTGGCCGATATATTTCCCAATAAATGCGGCAGGCAACTTCAAAACCAAACCAAAACAAGCCTTTCAATAGGAATTACGAAAAGTAAGTTTTAAATCAGAAAAACATCCTGTTTTGCTTCAGTTTCTCTCTCACATGCCACAAGCTGGACTCCACCCTACCTGTTTTCAGAGGGGCTAACTATGGGCGCCAGGTTTTGGAAACTTTCACGTCCTTATCTGTCCTGCCATTTGCTCTCAGGGGAACATGAGGAGGGCAGCACTGTGGAGACAAGAAAAGAAGGGTTGATCCCCTGCGCCCATGCGCACCCATCCCTGTGCCAGTCCTTCTTCCCATAGCTCTAAGATCCCTCAGGAGAAAATGCCAGGAGGTGGAAGATGAACAGAAGTGGGTTTTACTGGGTTTTGTTTTTTAAATCACAGTGACTGCCACAGTCCCAACCTCTGGCTAAAACGGAGCAGGTGCCGTTGAGCAGACCTGCTATTTCCTTTACTGGGCGTAAGTACTCATATTGACGACGCTTCCACAGACAAGTCAAAGAGAACGTCCTGAGGAGAGGCCAGGTCCCCAACCAGAAGCACAGGGAGAGGTGGGGAGCTGGCGAGGCAGAGTTCCTGTCTTAGCTGAGAAACCAGCCCCGCAGATCCGGTGTGTACCATACTTCAGTACCACCTCCAGAGGAGCTCTGCCCATCAGCTTCCAGCCAGAGGACACCGGCTGTCTCCCGAGCAGCGCTGCCAAACAGGCGATGTGCTGCTGGTGCTCCGCAGGCTGCTGGAGGTGCTCGCTGGAGACGGGTGCAGCCCAGCGTAGGTGCGATCGTACACGGCTGTACGCGGGACACAGGCGAGTAACAGCGCGAGTGGCTGAGTGCCGCTGCAGGCGTTTTCAGAGACGCGTGTATTTGGATCTGCCGGGATGCTGCTTGCTGTGATGGTGGCACTGGCAAGGGTGGAGGAGGGAGTAATATGTGGGTGAAGGTGAGCAGAGCAAACACGGGAGTCTGGGGTGTTTGTGAGGGTGCTGGCATGACAGGGGGTGAAACAGCAGAGGGGGGGTGAACCTTGGCAGGCGGGAAGGTGGCGCACGGTGTGCTGGTGTAATGCTGTCCGCGAGGGACTAGGAAAGGATCCACAAGAAGGATCTCTGCATCAGAGCTGCAAATCAGAATCTTCCATACTACAAGCAGGAGGGGATCTGGGATCCCTCATGGCTAGTCATGAAGAACAAACACCCACTACATTTCCCAGCTAATTAAGGGAAACCATATCAATGGTACATTCCTCAACATCTCCCATACCTGTGAAGTAAAACCAGTCTGACTACACAGATGCTCGAGTCACATCCCCTGGTTACAATCTAAAGGAGTTCTAGTCCCTGGAGCTACCTCCTCTGCAAAAACAAGGCAACACACTTCCCATTTCTGGGGCCAGCCTAGCTGGATTCTAATGAACAAAGGCGAAGCACCAAGAAGCATCAACGGTCCCTTCTGCGAATGCCAAGCTCACCTAGACCAGAGCCACATTAAGCGATCTACGTGTGGGTTCAGCCAAAACCTCAAGTGCAGCAGCACTTAAAGACAGGTCCAGAGAAAGGAACTGTGTCCAGTGCTGTTGACGCAAAGACCTTCACTGAGCACCACTGAGAGTCTGCAGGGGAGGCAGGGGCCATCGTTGTGTCTCCAGGGCTAGAGAAGCCTATCCAACATGAGGTCATGCACCCATCCGAAGTGTAGGCACTGTGTTTGATAGGGATTCCCTGAAGCAGTTGACTCTCAGAAAATGTAAATCTTTTTAAACCAATAAACTTTAATATTTGTTTTCCTCTTGAAAGGAATCTACGTCAATTTCTAAAACATCACTAGAGGGCGTTAAATAAATAGGCTTCCCAATCAAGCCAACTGCCTGTGCAAGCAGTGAGATCTTTGAGAAAACCGTTCAGTTGCAAACCTCGGGGGGAAGGTTTAAAAGGTCTGGGCATATCAAAACAGCCTCCTGACCACTTTCGCTCTGGCTCACAGACTAAATGCTTTACTCCTCTCCAGGCGTGCCCCCGAGAGCGCCAGCCCAGGGGCCCAGGAAACGCGCCCAGGACCTTCCCTGCAGCTGGGCATCAGCTGTGCCAGGTCTCAGCGAGCCGTTGGCCAGCCGTCCCCTGACCAGGAACGCTGCCATTGATACATCTCCATCAAGTACCAGTGGCTTAATTAGCTCAAAGTCATGCTGGACAAACCGATGATCAGGTCCTTGAGGAAAGCGCTGGGAAGGCTGGGGTGCAGTGCCTGGTGCTCTGTGCATCCCAGAGAATACAATCCACGTAGGAGCTTCGGGCTCCTGCGGGAGCAGGTGGCCGTGGCCCTGCTGCTCTGGCTGTGCAAGCTAGCAACGGCTGCGATGCTGAGGCAAAGAACGTACTGCTAAAGGCCCTCGTTTGCCACCTCTGCAGGTAACGTAGAGTTGGCACATCACAGCGACACTTTGTCCGGGTTACACAAGGCACCAGCAGACAGAGGTCCCGTGAGGAACAAGAACGTTAAGGGATGTTCGAAAGGTAGAAGATGGGAAAGCGAAGGGGAAAACAGGCATCTCTGTCTTAGGTAGGGCCTGTAGGTAAAAACTGCAGGCGTCTCTAAAGAGCCGGTAGCAAAAGCTGCGATAATACATCACTGGATCATAAAGATCTCTCTGGTTGTGGGCACCCTCCAGCCCCTGGCAAACACTACAAGTATTACAACTAGCTGCGGATTTTTTTTAACAGAACTTGCTATTTATTCCAGTGGAAACTCCCTGCAAAGAAAATAGTTCCAGTCAGCTACTGTTTGTTTTGGATGATTTGTTTGAGAATTTCCAACTGGCTTTTTGAATAATGTTTACAGTTTTCCCTCTTCTTTTCCATTCTTTCAGGCTAACCCCATGCTAATATGATATTCTATTGTTTGCTCTGTTGCATTTAAAAAAACCCAGCACAGGCAGCTGCCGTTCAGTGCAGACTAAGCCCCCGCTCCCCACCAGCGCGCTCCCCGCGCCGCCACACGCTTCGCTCGCTCCAGAGGAGGCTGCGGTTTCTCCTGGGGAGTCTAAAAATACGAGGCAGTGACAGCAGGGCTGCTTTGCCTGTCGTTGTGTCCCGGCACGAACGCACGGTGAGGCGCACTTGACGGCTCTCCTGGAATAACGCCGGGGTGCAAACGCACCGCGATCCCGCCGCCCCCCTGGGAAAGCGCCTCAGGCGCGGCTCTCGCAGCCCCGCGCTCCAGGGGTTTCCAGGCTTCCTCCCGCCGGACCCAGCCCGAAGCCGAGCGGGCGCCCCGCTCCACACACCACGAGCCCTCCCGCCTCCCCCGCCTCCCTCGCTCCCGCAGCCGGGCTGCGGAGACCGGACTCCTTCGCCCCCTCCCAGGCTGGCAGCGCCTTCTCCCCGCCGCCTCCCGACCGGCCCCGCAGAGCCGCCGGCCTCCCCGGCCGCAGCAGCCCGGCGACACCGCCGCGACAGGCAGCCGCCGCCGAGGGAGCGTGCGGGAGGCCCCGCGGGCGGCTCTGGGGCGGGCACGGAGAGACGCCCCCTCCCCGAAAGGCAGCCCCCGGGGCCGGCGGCGGACACCCCCTCCCCGAAAGGCAGCCCCCGGGGGCCGGCGGCGGACACCCCCTCCCGCAGCGCAGCCCCCGGCGGGCAGGGCAGCGGCGCCGCCGCGGTACTCGCCTGGCTCCGCGCGGAGCTCGGGGCGCGGCCGCGCTGTCATGCCCGCGGCCGAGGCGCGGCACGGCGCATGACTGGCGGCTGGCGGCGGCCGGGCGCTCGGTCCCGGCGCGGCGGCGGCCGGCGAGTGGGCTCGGCGGGGCCGGGGCTGGGCGGGGCCGGGGCCGGGGCCGCGGCCCGGCGGGGCGGGGCGGGGCGGGGCGGGGCGGCTCCGCCCGGCGCGGGCGCCGCCGGCCATTGGCTGGGCGCGGGGCCGGGCGGCAGCGCCCCCTGCCGGCGCGGGGCGGCGGCCGCGGACGGGGGGCGCCGGCGGGGCCCAGCGCCGCGTCCCGGGCCCCGCGTCCGCTCCCGCTCGGCCGGGCCCGGCCCGGTCCGCAGGCAGCGGCACCCTCGGCGGGGCTCCCTGCCGAGAGGCTCCGGTGGGGAAGGCGAAGCGGGGAACTCACCCTCGGCACCTTCCGGGCTCGTCCTTCGCGGGAGGAACGCACCTCTGCCCGCTCCCCTGGCAGCCCGCAAAGCGTCGTGGGGAGCGAAGGAGCCGGCGAACGGCTTGTGCCGGGGGAAGGGGCAGCGCCTGCTCGGGGAAAATCAGCGTTTCTGTGCGGGGTGTGAGCACGGGATGGTGCAGGCTGGGAAACCACACGGCAAAGCGAACCTGGCGCGGAAGGGGCTCAGTGGCTTTGTTCACTACCCCCAGTGGTGCAGAGCCTCACTTTCCATGGCGGGCATTGCCCAAGAGCAGAGTCAGGGAATAAATATGGGGAAAGAGCTACCCAGAAAATCATGCTAAAAGATAGCTTTTCTGGGCAAAGTCAGTGGAAGAGCCGAGAACTGACAGGACCCGGGACAGTCAGGCTCCTGTTCTGGAGAGCAGTTGTTCCTGCACGTCAGGGCACCTGAGCAAGGGGGCATGAAAGTAACTTTACCAGGCAGCGTGCATAGTTCCCGCACTGCTTCCTTCCTTCCTTCCCTCTCGCCTCCAGATCTCCCGCCCCAGCCATCAGCAATGCACGTGCCCACCCAGTTTTCCAGCTTCTCCTAACAGCAGTCGGCTTCCCGCTTTGCCTACGCCTATCTGTGTCATTCCTTACATCCGTTTCCATAGAGAGCTCAGAAAAATCTCACCCAGTTCAGCAGCCCATCCCTTCCTTTGGGAGGAAGATTCTGGTTACAGCTGAGTGGTACACATCAGAGTATTTGGGACCACCAGCTGTAGCCATTTCCTCTACATGTCGTCATCTTTCCCTGATACTCACTCTTCCTCCTTCCAGCTTTCTCACCTCCTTCGTTTCAAACTTCCCCCTTTTTCTCCATCTTTTCTCCAACTAACTGCAGCTGTTTGGGGGCGAGACCACAACCTACTCAGAATTCTGACTACAATCTGTTGCAATACAAACACAAAAATAATGGTGAGAAATTTTCCAATGGAGCTATTTTTTCCCCCAGTGGAAAGAGCTGAACGGTTCACGTTTGAGGGAGACCTGTTTGTTCTGGCAAATCTTCCGATGGAAGTCAGGCAAAAGCCCACTGCAGGAAGGCCTTGGCACGTACTGGTTTGCTGCCAAGGCAGCTCAGCTTCTCAGCTGAAAACCTTGTTTTTTGAGAGCCTAGGAGTACAGGCCAGGGCAGATATCTGGGGGCTGGTCAGATGCTGGAGGCCTTGCCAGTGGGGCTCCTGCTTTCGAGGAAGGCATCTGATGTCTGGCGTCTGGGTTGGAAGACTAAGGGCCTGCGACGACGATGTCTCTGTGCTGGCAGTCCCGATGGCTTACAGAAGCGGACACAAATGCTGCCAGGTTAACCAGGGCCTGCTGCTATTCAGCGTCCTTGGGTTCTTGGCCAGGTAGAAATGCCGTACATTAATTCCATAATTCTACCGTGATTGCTGGACAGAAATTACTATGGAAAGCAATTAAAGCACGCACTGACAAGGTACATTCCTCTCTGAAATTATTCCTACAACTCCCCCTGTATTGACAAAACCCACGATTGCAGCACATTTCATGGGATCACAAATAACCTGCTGTGGCAGTCACCCAACCTCCCACTCTCCTGGGCCTTTCATGGAGAACTTGGTACCCATATGCTCTCCCTGCTACGTGAAGAAAACGCATGTGCCGTGCTCACAGCACTGATAAAGCTGATGCAAAAGAAACGCAGTGGGTCTTAAAGGGAGTATTAGTAAAAGAGAAAAGACGTTTAGTAATGCACATTCTTGTTTTGGAGAGATTTCCAGATTAGCCTATTGCTTTTTCCTTTCTAATTAGTATGAGATTAATATTTGTGGGAAGCCATCATTTATCACCAGTTTTTCTAGATCTTCCAGCTCTCTCTGTGTGCCTCGACAAAGCATGTGTTGTTCCCCTTTGTATCCCTCTTTGCTTATTAAATATCTGCTTGATCATTTTGTCACTTATTTACTATGAGTTTTTTACCTTAATCTCTTTTTAATTTTTTTTTTTTTAATTTTAAGCAACTCTTCCTGCAATCATGGAAGGTAGCAGACAGATGACCTTGCAAGGGGAACTTGGGGTTCCACAAGGTGACCACAGTGCAGGCCAAATACGTGGGCTTCTCCTGTATCATCCCTCTTCGATGCTTGACCCTAGGAGGAGACTCGCTATCTCATTTTGGGAAAGGCTTGCTTACCATCCTTACCATATTTGTTTGACCTCTTCCTTGATCTTTCTGCAAGGAAGTCAGTTAATGGTAATGGTGCTAACAGATTTTATCATGAAGTTATTTGTTAGTGTTAACATACCATACAGGGCTGAAATTCTTTGAAAGAGCCCCCTAAGTAGGGGCCTAAGTCCCACTGAAAGTTAAGACTAACCGGGAAGCTCAAGCCAGTAGGCACTCTGTTAAATTCTCACTCCAAGATTTTTAAAGCTCCTGCCATGGGAATGTTTTGCCATCATAAACAGAGTTGAGCGGTATGTAAATGCCCTCGGAGACTAGCCCAAACTCCTCGCTGTCCTCCATTACTGGCGCTGCTTAAAGTGGGCTCTGCCTGGGTGGCTGTCTCACAGGCTGGAGCATCTGGGACCGTTCATCATTGAGAAGACAGGAAAAGCAATAGGGGCCAAGTGTATTCCCTCCCCCCCCCCTTTTTTTTTTGTGTATGTGTAGGAAGTTTCCTTCAGCAAGTTTTCTATCTGCATGGCAGGAAAATTTTGTCTCTGTGGGGAAGTCTATTTGTGTTGAGAAAGAAGCCACTTGAGAGACTATGCCAAGGTAAACACGTACCAAGGGTGGATGCTTTCACAGTTCCGTCACTTTGAGAAATATCTGTGCTATAAAATCCTCTCTGGAGATGTGCTGAAAAGAATCCATTACATGGGGAGAATGTACGCTAATCTATGCTGAGGTATTTTGATCTCTTTCACGCTATAGGTTCAGTCCTGCAAACAAGTACTTAAAGCGTTAAATACAGTGAAGCATTTAAAAAAAAAGCACACCACATCTCAGTGACGCAGACTGTCTTGGAAAGTCAAGTGATTTTTAAAAAATATAAAGAAATATGAGGAATGCTTTATTTGCCGCCTGGTGCAACACTGTGGTTTGATCGTTGTTTTCTCTAAGCATACAAGATTTGAAAAGTTGTGATTTTTCCGTAATGACATCTCCTCTGTCTCTAAAGAACCCTTACAAATATTTTTGAGCATAAGATACCCAAGAGATACTTTTGGAAAATTAAATAATTGACACCCCCCGCTTCCCCAAGAAATGTGTATGTCTGGTTCGTCTTCAAAAAGACAAAGCGGCCAGCCTCCCTCCAGCATGCATTCGTGGAGCATTACGAACCATGCAGTCCCTCCCCACCAGCTCTCATTCTCCTGGGAAACGCCTCAGGAGGCATCTGCTGTAAGCGAAAAGGTACACACGGGCCAGACAAATTTAAGGTTGCAAGCAGTACTAGGGCTTCTTAGTGCTTTTCCTTCATATTTTTCCATGTCTGGGGAAGGGGATCCGCACTCCTGACAAGGCTCTGCCCACTGTCTTGTTACAGCAACGGTACCGTAAGTAAAACGGCACAGCCTTCTCCAAAGGAGCTCTCCAGATAAAATTTCTTGATCTTTTCTTCCCAAAGTGCGAGTACCTCTTTCCTAATCTAGTGAGCAGAAAAAGTTTCCTTTGCAGTTGCAAGTTCCCGTGAATTCTGAGTTTAATAACACTCATTATATTAATTAAAAAATGCTTTAGAGCCTCTAAGCTTATTACATTCCCACTGGAAGCTTGACGGAATTCAGCTATGTTTCTTTATCTCCATTGCAGGGGCATAGGGTTTCAGGATGTCTGTCTTTTATAGATCAGCAAAATGCGTCAACGACCAAGACAACATTTCTCCTAAATTTTTGAGCAAGCTTAGACAGACGATCCTGTTCCCATCGCTTTGCCTCCTGCCCAAGAAACATCCATGAATGATCATTTTCTGAAGAACAGTTAATCTTCATAGGAAGGGGCGCAGAAATAGCCTGCTGTTTCCTCAAGCCAGTTTGTTTCATGCTGTCACAGCAGCCGTGTAGAGGATTAAATATGGGGAGAGGAAATAGCTGTACCATGCTAAGGTGCAAATGCTGAGGCACTCTCTCCGAGGAGCAGAATTAGCCATATGGAATTTAGGAAGGTCGTCTCTGCTTGGGTTGTCTTTGCTTGTGACTTTGTTGCTCCACTCCATCATCTGCCTATCTTTCTGAATCACTCTGCAATGTTTTGTTTTTTTTTTCTTTTTGAAATGTGAATACACATCAAGCATTTTTTAAAGATACAGCTGCTCCAAGCCAGCCAAATTGGCTGCAAGCCTGGATATTACAGGGAGGAATTCAGGCTTGGAAATCTGACAGCGTCGATGGTCTTTAGGTCCCTGGTGTCTTTCAAAGGGGCGCTGAATGTCAGCACTCCACTGAAACAGCCTTTTCTAGCAGGGAAGCCCATTTGCAAAAAGATCAAAACCAACTCGTTCCAACTGTAGCCCTTAGAGTAAGTTTTTAAAGAGTCCTTAAAAAAAAAAAAAGAACACCCCACCCCCCACCCCCACCCCCCCGCGATATAACCCCAACAGTTGGGAATTTGTTTTCAAAAGGATATGCAAGATAAATTCCTTGGCAACAGTTATTCCAAATCATTGTGCTTTGGAAAGATGCAAACTGCACATTATCACACGGGAGGCATCTCAGACGGACCCAATTCCACACCTCTGGCCCTATCTACATTAGAAAATAAAGAATCAGCCAAGGGATTCCGCTCCAATGCAGTTGTTTCCTTTTCTGGTTATGGATTTGTTTCAAAACATTGTGTAGTGCAGTCCTCATCCTCCTGTGCAGGCAGGGAAGAGCTTGCAATGCTTCCCTTGTCTATGGGACACGGCTGAAAACTGCTCTGCTGCTGTCAGATCTCCTTGACCCTCCTGCGTGGCCAGCAGTGACGAGGTCGGGGTCTCTGTCGGACACGAGCGACTCCAGCAGAGACAGGCCACTGCTGTAAATTTCTCAACAGACAGGAATATTTTGTTTCCATTTTTTTGGAGCTGTTATTTGATAGTGCAGAGAAACTATTTGAAAGAGCCTGCCAACACACAGGATCAACAAATAAGTTCACTGTGCTCCTGGGTTTGCAGCGCTGCAAAAACACTGCGTGACTCACGATTGCATTTGCCGTGCTGCTGACATTGCTACCTACGTTTGTAATGCACTGATGTCTAGCGGTCCTAATTAGATGTTTGCTGACCAAATGCAGGGATCGGCTCAGAAACTTTTCCCTGTCTAGCACGGCGCTGTCAGTGAGCTGAAGCCCAGGGAAGTTCCTCCGTCCCTTCAAGCATTAAGTCATAGGCTGTGGCTGAGAGCAGGAAATTGGGTTAGCCGGGGCACGGCTCAGATCCGTACCAAAGCCTGTGTTCCCGTGCCGTGAATTTTGATGATAACCTTTGATGCGTGAAGGCTAGCCCATCACATCCTCCCTACACAATGTCATTTAACATGGTTGCCCAGGCTGCATCTTGTTCTCAAGCCAAAGGTTGAGCTGGCCCCTGCTATAGAAAGAATACATCCTATAGGCATTGTGTACTCCTCTCCCCGATTTACATCGTGTTTCCTTTAGCAGGGCTCGCTGGCATCCTGTTTGCCGGGTTCCTTTGTCTGCTGTAGCTTCATTCAGGGCTGAAAATACCATAAGGATGTCTGTACAGTGATTTGGCATGTCTGAAGAGCACGAAGGCAGCTGAAAGGAATATGTTTCTAAATGGCAGATACTCCTTTTTCTTTCCTTCCTCAGGGCAAAAAGTCAGTTTTGTAACAGCCCTTCTTGCCACAGTCCCCTTAGCCACCACTTCAGGTACGCATGTCCCATGCAGTTTCCAGTCATTGCCCTTTCGTACCCTCAGCCTGATGAGCCTTGCCTCTCATGACTGACTTGCTGCTTTGTGAAAGGTTTTTTGCCCAGTTAGCAATAGCTTCCTTCACGGCTTGGCTGGTACTCATTAGAGTGGGGTGTCGCATAGTTTTGCTGCTAGGCCAGGAGAAAAATATGTCTACAGCGTACGTAATGTTCTCCTACAGGTACCCCACTCCTACCCCTTCCTAGCGTTAACACAATCAGACAATATAAAGATCTTTTAAAACCACCTCTAACTTGGAGTTGTGCTCCTGTTTGCAATGCAGGCGCACCGTGTGTCTTGCCACGCTGTTAATCAAGCAAGCAGCATTAGAAAACACCTCACTCGCGGTATTTGGCCAAGGCGCTGTTGCCTTTGGAATCTCATCTTTTGCATTTCCATGCACGCTTGACTAGCCAGTTCCAGTGTGGTTAAACCTTCATTTAGCTGTAAGAGTAGCTGGAAATGCCCGCGCAGAAATCCACGACCTGCTGAAATCGGTGGGATAACTCATCAGTTGCTCCCTGTTCCTCTGTTTCAATGAAACGTTAATCACATGAGTAAACCCAGTGAGATTTGGGCCATGATTTTAAGCAACGTGAATAATTAGGTTTTGCCTTGCTTCCATTTCATACTTAGAGCCCTGCAGACTCAGAGGAGAAAGCCACCAGATTAGAAAAGCTGTATTTTCTAAACAGTTTTGCACAGATGTGGAAGAGACCAGAAAGAGACAGAACTGGAGAACAGGTCTTCAGATCTTTAACAGGGATGGCACGAGGAAGGCTCTCTTCCCATGCCTGTTCTTGTTATTGCTTGTCTGGAAACAGCTTGGCACAAAGCTGGTTTGAAAGGGCAGGAATATGTCTATTTACATTGTGACTGCTTTATCTCAGGTAGAATAAAAGATGAAAAGGCAGGGCTTGATTCCCAACTGAAATGAGCATCTCTCCAGCACTGTTCTCACCCACTGTGTCTCCTTAAGTGCAGCTGAAATGCAGGAGCTCCCGAGATGCTGGGAGACCTGTTACTTCCTTAGATTCCTGAATAAAGGACAGGTTTTCTGAGGATTCTGCTTTGTGAAGCTGACGTTGAAGTCTTCTTCATGCAAACTATCCCAGCAGAAACCCTGAAGCAGCAATGACTTGGCCTGTAAGACTGGGGAGAGTAAGCTTTGTTAAGGTCCATTACAAAACTCTAACAGATGCCCAAAGCATGCTCCAGGGGAATTTTCAAGCACTGGTAATAATTTCACTTCAGGTTCCACCCTCCTCCTGTCTCAGTATAATGTAATATACATCGCAGCCAGAGATTTAGTGGCCTTGGATTAAGTCCTGTTTCCAGACCTGGTCCTGAGCCCTGCCTTTCATCTCTCCTTGCTGGAGGCCTCTAGAAAAAAGTACAGCCTCAATATTTGTACAGAGGGGAAGATTGCACACTGGGGGTTCAGGTTTGTTTCTTTTCACTTTCCTTGAACTTAAAAATGCCTACTGGGATTTTGTTCCCAGTTTCGAAGCAAAACAGTCTCTCTTAAGAGAGACCAAGCATGGGAAATGTGAGGTCAGATACTCAATGGAAGCATCCTAAGCAAACTTACCATGGCAGTGGATGGTGTGCAACCTTACCTCGGTGGTGGCTGATATCTGCCGTAATAACACACTGAAATACACGTCACTGAGAGAAAATGGGCTGAACGTTAGAAGCTAAGGGAGCCTTTTCAACACTCACTATGTGCCAGAGCTTTTGAAAAATAGTTTAAACAAACAGGTGATTAAAGCTATGCATTTTCTAAAATACTTTAGAAAGCAGTTGCTATGGTTGTTAAGAGTATGCTGGTACGTTCTATTTACTTAAAGGTGGTGTGTTTAATTCGTGCTCCCCACGCAGGGGGAGAAGCATGGTGGTGCCCGCGGGCCCCTGTTCCCACAGGAGCTGGTGAGACCCAAATCCAGCGCGCAGCGGCTCAGCGAGCAGGACCAGCACACAGAGAGCAGTGCCGGCGGCAGCCATGGCTGCCGTTTGATGGCTCCGTGTCCTGCCAGGGACACGGGGCGGGTGGAAGTCTCAAGCCCCGCGTGCTGGCTGCAGTGCCACAAGCTCTGTCTGTGTGCGCTGCAGTGGCTGTGGAGCCACCTCCAATTTTATCCTGCGGTCCAAACATGTCACAGCGCTGCTCCCTCATCATTAATGGACATCAGAGCTCCTCCCTATGCCCGTATCCATTCGTGGTGACTGGTTCTTAGTGACTGGCCATTTATGGGAAAATATGTGCTTTTGAGAGTAAGAGCTTTTGCCGTGGTAGCACTCTGCCCGTGCAGAGAGGGCTGTTCTTCTTGCCAGCTTCCAGCCTTGGCCCTGCGCACATGATTTAGCCTTTGGAGAAGAAGAGGCGATCGGTGCATCCTGTATGTGTTTGGAGTGGAATGCACAGCAGCTTGTGAAAATGATTTATTGCGCGTGTTGAGCACCAAGAATGTCAGGCAAGCACAGCACTGAGGGCTCCCTGTGGGATCAACCTGTGCTTTCCTTGCGGTTACTGCTGGGAGCAGCTCTGAGCAACCACCATCAAATAGTCATGGCTGTGAGGAGCACAATGTTCAGAAAAAACTTAGGATTTCCACTCTTTTCCTTCCACTCTTTGTTGGCTTCTAGCATCAGGTTCTTGCGAGGCTCTGATTACCTTCCTTCCAGCTCCTCTCTTTGCTCTTTTCACACTGCTGCAATTTCAGTTCCCTATTTCGTCACCTGTAGGGCAGAACTGCCTCGATATTATGATGTCTAGGGAGAGTGCATAGAGAAGGCAGTCAGGCTGTTCTCAGCGATGCAGAGTGGTAGGATGCCAGGCAACAGATTCGAGCTGCCAAACACAAAACTCTCATTAGATATAAAGAATATTTTTTTTCACCGTGAGGGTAAGTCAAACACAGACAAGATTACCCAGAGAGGTTGTGGAGTCTCCATCCTTGGAGATATTCAAAGCTTGACTTAACAAGGCCCTCAGTAACCTGATCTAGCTGCATCTACTTTGAGGGGCAGCCTGGTCTAGATGACCTCCAGCAGTCCCTAACAACCTACATTATTCTATAGTTCTGTGACACTGGGCCAATGTTTCACACTGAATCTACAGGATCAACTCCTAGTGTTCATCCAGAGATTGAGCTTCTGTTGAGTACTGCATTTTCTGAGCCTCACCATTTCTCCTGTTTCTCCCATTGGTACTAGCTAACAGTCTGGGCTTCTGCAGGATTGTTGGCTCTTAAGTGCGCAGCCATTTCAAACTTGCTGAGCTACAAACACAGAAGTCAGATGGGGAATACGAATCTGGATACCTGCATTCCTCACAATTTGGGGATACACAAAGCAAGCATTTCGGTTCATGTTTGTGCTTAGACGTATGTAAATGTGACCTTGAGCTCTTACTAGTCCCTGTGTCTGCCATGCTTGGTACAGCAGGGACAAAACAGTGAGTGAAGTCAGCAGTCTTTACTGCAGCATGAATATTAAATACTACGACTGGCTATTGGAGCACCATTTGGTCTGAAGAGACTAGGATTTTAATTTCCAGTTTGGTTTGCCTTCTGCTCAACTAACAGAAGTCACCTGTAAGTACAGACATGCAGCTTTCAGCATGTATTTCTCTTTCCTGTACTGTCTCAGGACAGGTGGGAGCAGGTGAGCTGGGCGAGGCCCGTGGACCTCAGAATCTACGGTCAACCTGAAAAATTGGACCCCCAGGAACACCTTCCTCCTTGTTGCAAGTGGATTAATTGTGAGGAGCACAACGAAGTTCAGATGGCTTACCCAGAACTGATTTTAACCTGAAATAAGAGAAATAAAACCTGGGAATAGTCCCCCATCTGGGATCCAGGACCATGAACTACACAGGAGACAGCTGTTCCGCACAGCACAGGTTACAAGCTGATGAGCTTGTCCGCTCCGAGCTGGTTCGCGTTGGAGCTGTGTGTTAGGGCACCTGAGCTGTACGCTAAGTAGCAATGCCAGGCTGGCTGTGCCTGCGGACCCCACGTTTTCTATGAGGAGCGCATGTGAGTTTACGTGAGATATATGATGTGTGTTTGTGACTGCATGCAGCATGTGTTTTTGGACGGGTGTGTTTACAGATGGTTTTGGCCCACTTAAAGTATCTTTGGCAAGAGGCAGTTCTGTGAATCTGAACCAAGCCAAACACACCTCTGAGGTCATTGCTGCCATGAGATCACCACCTAGGCATAATGTTCAGGACCTTTGAAGACTCCCTTTGTGTTTTTTTAACATTTTCCCTCCTATTTGAAGCTGATCCAGGGCAATTAGAATGCACCAAGGGAACAAACAGAAACCCTTTGCAAACCAGAGCCATAACAGCTAGGCATGGAGATCGCATGCAGTGGCTAAGACGAAGTGTGTGTTGCTCTGGTCTGATTTTCCGGAAGGACTCCAAACTCATGAAGTCAGTGTAAATATCAGATTACCATGATCCTCTGGAATTTTGAGTACAGCCTCCTACTAGGTCACTATTTCTATTTTTTCACTCTCTGCAGAATATTGATGAACAAGGTTGATTTTTTTCTCTATTTTGGCTTCACATGCCAACTGTTGCTCAGGAACCTGGCTTAGAGAGGCGTCCAGTCTTAAACATCAGATGTTAGCACCCCAGGGTGCTGGGGGTCAGCTGCATCCTGGCCCAAGCCAGGTGGGCGGAGGCAATCTCCAACCCCAGCCAGTTTTGTTTTGGTTTTTTTTTTTTTTTAAACCAGAAGAAACAAAGCCTTGAACTGCAAAGTGTCAAAGTCCTATGGAAGAGTGTGGTTGGAAGGCTACTGCAATGAAGGAGGAAGCTTTTGTTTTCCCTGTGGTAACACTGATACATGTGAATACATTCAGTAAGAAGAAGATGGCTCATTGATGCAAAAATCAGGAGAAACATTTTTGGAGGGGTTGTTCCACAAGGATCCTCAAACCACCAGCACCACCGTGGCTCTGAAGTCTCTCTGTTCGCTCAAGGGAGCTTTGAAAGGACGCAATGTTTATCTGTTTGAAGGGATGGACAGCTCTTGCTGAACCTTGGCACCCTCCCCTGGCTGTAATAGCACAATTTTTCTGCTTCAGAAAAGGATACTGGATAGAGTGCTAACAAGGTAAAATAACGGTGTAGTCCATGGGACTGGAAAAGGCGGTCAGAGCATCCGGGATGGGGTGTCCTGCTTGGCAGCGTGGTGCAGGCGCTGCATCCATCTCTGTGCCACCCACAGACATTCTGCCTCACATCTCCCCTTTCCAATCCTCTCACACACGCCCTCTGCTCCCAGTCCTTTTGAAGCCGTCTCTCTCTTTACAGCCATACACAGCCTCTTTCGTCCTGTTCCCACTGCCTCGCCACCACCCACCCATCCACTCTCTCTCAACTACTTTCTTCTCCTCTGTTTTTCACGCAGACGCCTCCCCTCTGTACCCTGTCTGGCACAACATCCCCTCTCGCCTGACACACAGCCACCCTCCCTCTCCAGAGCATATGCAGAGCCGAGGCATTTCCTTTTATTGTCCATACTGCCCCTGCAACCCCACCCATCTCCCGTTTATTCACTGCAATAACACATTTGGAGTGGAAGTAGTCCTGCTGAGAGCAGCCACGCAGACAACGCAGGAGAGCCAAGTCTTAGCCCAGAATTGCTCCTACTTGCAGACTACTGCTTCCTGCCTGTGCATCCAGAGGAGGAGGCACACTCAGGCTTGGGAGATGTGGTGGCGAGATGTCCTTTGCTGCTCAAGGACTGTGAAAACGTTCGCAAAGCCCCTCTCTTCTTTGCCAAGACAAATCTGGCACAGGCAGCTTCAGCAATGAGTTTTCCAGCACATGCTTTCCTGTGACATCTACCTTATCTGCAAAAACG